>NC_056725.1:1674738834-1675043457 GCF_019279795.1 Protopterus annectens
CTTCAGTCTCAAGGTACTCATAGGCCTAAACAGTGGGGGGGGGCTCCCTTTTCCAAAGCTGGGAGTAGTAAGATACCCCCTATGGTAAACTGTCACAGTAACTTAACTTTAAACCTTCCAAGCCCTGCTCAACTGACTGTTCCTTTAGGGGGAAAGATCGCTCTGCGTGCAAAAAACTGGGAACTCATTACCCAAGAGAAATGGGTTTTAAATATCGTTTCCCAATGATACAGATTCCACTTCCACTCCTTTCCAACCCCAAACGGTTGGCCAGACCTACCCCCAATTCAGTGGGCAGAGGCTTAAAAGCAGGTTCTTTCTCGTCTAAGTATCAGAGCTATTCATCCTATCCCAGAAGAGGAACAAAACCTTTCCTGGTACCCAGAAAAGGCAATTCCTGGCATCCTATCCTGGACCTGTCTATCCTAAACACCTTTTTGGTAATCCTAAAATTCAAAATATTAACTCTTCATCACCTGCTTCCCATGCTAGGCAAAAATGCCTGGCTGGCAACACTGGATTTAAAGGAAGCCTACCTGCACATCCCAATAAGGGAATCTTGCAGAAAATACCTACGCTTCAGAGCAGGTTACATGCACTATGAGTTCTCTGCACTGCCCTTTGGCTTATCTACTGCACCTAGGGTTTTCACAAAGTGCCTAGCTCCAGTCATTGCATACTGCAGGCGAAGAAATATTCAAATATATCCATATCTGGATGATTGTCTAATTCAGGAAGAAAGCCAAGACATACTATTAAATCATCTGTCATTTGTAAAGAAATTGCTAACTTCTCTGGGGTACACCATAAACGAAAAGAAATCACATCTAGTACCCTGCCAACAAATTGTATTCCTGGGAGCAAGCTTGAATACAACTTCCCAGATGGCCTACCTCACGCCAGAGAAACAAGTTTATTTGACAGCCTACTTCAAACTACTGGCCCCAAAGATCTGGCTATCTGCAAGGAAAATACTGCAAGCCCTGGGGTTCATGGCCTCTTGCATTCTCCTATATCCAAGACTGCATATGAGGAAACTACAATGGTATCTAAAAAGCCTAATGGTGTCAACATTCTCAGGACCTGGAATCTGTGATTCCTATCATCCCTTGTCTACAGACAGAGTTCCTTTGGTGGGCAGAGGCCTGCCACCACAACAAGGGACTGCCATTCACTCTACCCCCCTGCCGCCCTAACAACAGATGCATCAGACTATGCATGGGGGGCTCACTTGGCAGGGCAGTGCATTCAGGGCAAATGGAACCTGAGTCAAATGCACCTGCATATCAGTCAAAAAGAAATGTTAGCTGTACAGAATTCTCCGACAGCCTTCAAGGACCACATTCTTCCAGGATAATTATTGGTAAAGACGGACAACACCACTGTTATGTGGTACATAAACAAGCAGGGGGGAACCCACTCATACTCTCTCTGCAGACTAGCCATGGCTCTGTGGAACACAGCCTTGAGCTACTGAGTGCATCTACAAGCTCAATTCCTGCCAGGCAAGCTACATACTCGGCAGACGACCTAAGCAGAAATCTCATGGACCCACACGAGTGGAAACTGGAACCAATGATATTCAACATTTTGAGAAACAAATTGGGGAGCCCAGAGATAACCTGTTTGCCTCCCCTCAGAACTACCAATTGAACAAATTATGCACAAGCTTGGAAAGTGGATGCCCTGTCCTTCACCTGGAAAAACCTATCAGTTTATGCCTTCCCCCTCTGCCTCTCCTCTCCAAAGTGCTACTAAAGATCAAACTGAACAAACCAAGGACAATTCTCATTGGACCAGACTGGCCATGGCAACACTGGTACCCCCCCCCCTTGCGCAGTGTGTCAGTCACTGCTGAAACCATGGCACCTGTCTCAGACTCCTTCCCTGCTCTCCCAGCAGGAGGACCACATTCTACACCCCCAACTCCAAACCCTGAACATTGCAGCCTGGCTAATTACCTGAGTTCTCTGTTACCATCCCTCAGTAAGCAAGTGATGGATGTCATTCTGGAGGCAAGGAGGCCTAGTACTGGAAAATCCTATGCTGAAAAATGGAAAAGATTCTGTTCCTGGAGCCAAACTTAGGGGATGGGCACAACAGTGCCCAATTTACCGCACATTCTTCAATACTTAACTGAGATGCTTCACAAGGGCCTTTCCTTTTCTTCCATTAAAATTCATGCCTCGGCCATTTCAGCACATTATAATACAGAGCCTCCCCTCTTCTCTTATCCACTGTTGAAGCAATTCCTCAGAGTGGCCAAAAACTTAAGACCACCCAGGAGAGCCCCTACTCTAGCCTGCGACCTTAACTTTGTATTAGAAAAGCTCACTCTACCTCCCTTTGAGCCAGCTGCAAATGCAGAGTTGGAATTCCGTTCTTGGAAAACAGCCTTCCTTCTAGCCATCACTTCAGCAAGAAGGGTATCTGAATTATAGGCCCTCATGGCAGTGGAGCCTTTCATCATCTTTCATGCGGACAGGGTGTCCCTCAGGACCAATCCTTCCTTTATGCCCAAGGTGGTATCCAGTGTGGCCCTTAATCAGTCCATTCATTTGCCAACCTTCTTTTCTAATCCACAGAACAAAGGGGAATGAATACTGCACTCCTTGGACGTGCACAGACAACTTAGGCTTAGTCCTGTCCAACTAAAATCTATCAGGAAATCTGAACAACTATTGGTGGCATTTGCTGCAGGGGCAGAGGGGAAGGCCATTTCAAAGCAAACCATTTCTAAGTGGATAGACCATTCCATTTATTTCTGCTATAAGCACCATGGAAAACCTACCCCACATAGGATAAGACCATATTCCATTATGGCTGCATCCACCTCTACAGCCTTTCTCAGAGGTGTCCCTACCAGGGACATCCTAGAAGCTTCTACCTGGAGTTCTGCACATACCTTCACCAAGCATTACCACTTGCCAATTTTTTCTAAATCCAGTGCTGGTTTTGCCACTGCAGTCCTGCAGGGCCTAATAGCTGGTCCTAATGCACTCTAATTGCCTCCTCCTTTCCTTAGCTTTGGGAATCTACCCAAATGTAATGATTGCAGCAGTGAAATACGAATAATATAGTACAGTTGTGTACACTTACCATAAATGTAGATGTTGGAGTGTATTCACAGTCCTGGTTACCCTCCCTCCAGCCTCCTGATTTCTATTGACTATACCTCTCTTCTTGTTTATTATACTTAAAGCTTTTTGGTGTATTTGCTTTTTGTTGGAGGTGTAACCTTGTATATAATTGCTTCCTATTATGGGGACATCTTTCATCTGGGGCAAGAAAACTGATGTAATGGCATCGGCTGCATGCTTTATACCCCTGACTACCTGACGTCATGGAAGATGAGACAGCAACCGATGCAGGACCCAAGACTTTGATAATCAGGCCGACTGAGTGCTTACCTGCAAGCAGACAATCCAAATGTAATGACTGCAACAGTGAATACACTCTAACATCTACATTTATGGTAAGTGTACACAACTGTACTTTCTGGAGTGACCTGAGTGCTTGTGTTATGTGCGGATCCTGGCACCTGACAGGCAGCTAACAGTAACCTTCTTATTCAGCCTAGTGAGTGGGACGTCAGTGTGCCTGACTACAGAGTCACCTATTACTAGTGCGTTGGGTATGTTATTTTGCCTTAAGGGCTGTGATTGCGTGGCATACTGGTTTTTTGAAGTATGTGTTTCATGGTTTGTGTTGGGTAGTGGAGGTTGCTTGGATGTCTGCTTTGGAGGTCTCTGTTGCTTTTGCAGATTTTTATTTAGAGCCTCCGAGTATGTTTTTGTGTATTTATGTGTGTGTTTTGCCGGTGCTGGTTTAATGGGTCTGTGTGAGACTGGTGGTGTGATGCAAGTATTTCCCTTCTCCTCTTGACTGTCTGATCCAGTCTTGGGTTGAGTGAGCTTAGCCTCCAGTTTGGCAGTATAATTGCATCTCTCGCATGTATTAGTGTTTGGTGGTAGGAGGAGAGGGTTGTCTGTGTACATGATACAGTTGTAACATTGCCTCAAAATGCCCAGATTCACCAGTTGGACTGGAGAGTATACCTGAAACTGCCCTTTGGACATTCCTGGATAGGTACAGTGAACTGTTTTACTGATTGTCTGGTAAGGTCGAATAGAGAGCCTTGTCCTTCTGTACAGTATGGGGGGGGGGGGGTACAGTGCTAGGGTTTATAAGTGGTTGCTATGAGTTTTGAGCAAGTGCCAGGCTAAGAAATTCTCTCTCCTAGATCGCACTACATTGGGGGAAAAGGACATATACAGTATCAGTACTATTTTCATCAAAATGGATTTTCGGCGATTGGGACCCTATGTCAGGGATTTTCAGCTAAATGGATTTTTGGCGAAATGACACACACACACACACACACACACACACACACACACACATATATATATATATATATTTATATATATATATATATATATAAATGTTCAGATTCAGCAGTTTATTGTGAATGTTTTGTCTTGCTGTATCAGTGTTGCTTTATTTTTGCTGATCAGTGACCCCCCCCCCTTTGAAAAGGATACCTGTTGTGTATCCAGTGTGAGTTCCAGTCATTGACTAATATCCACAGTTTGAGCATTATATTTTTTTCAGTATGTCTGATCGAAACTCCTAGATTAACTAATTTGTTTCAATGACAGGTTAATTTTTTTATTAAAATGAAGACTGCACAAAGTTAGTATAAATCTTACACATTGCCGAGTAACACTTTGTGAAGTGAAAACACTTTATGGGGAAATATTTATTTGTTCCACTTAGCTACCCTACTGACTGTTAACCTGGATGGGGCCCTGGAATTTAATTAATCCTGCTGGATTGCAACCTTATTCATTTAATTAATTTTGCTGAGGCCAATCCACTTAGTGTGACTTGAGAATCCTTTGACATTATTTCAGTTTCAGGAGACTCTGACTTTGTTGATCCTGCTTTGGCCTCATGATTTGCTCTGATTTAGTTGATATTTTTTGACCTTCTAATTGTGTTATTTCTGCTGGGGTATTCTGGTTTCTCTGCCTTCTGTAGGCTGTTTTCTTACCAATTTTTGGGACCCCCTGACTCTGTTAATCTTGACAGCGTGGGCTATGTTTTAAATGATAACTCCCAATTGTAAAACAGAAAAGGGACTTGAAAAGGAAAGAGGAGGTGAGTACATTGATTACAAAACTAAGTTTTTTCATCCCTCTTTTATCCAAGATGACTTTATCGTAATGTACCACCTAGAATGAATTGTATATCCAGCAGAAGCCTTGTAACATTTCATAAAATGGTCAACCAATGTGTACAGTAAAGTACACATTTTCATAAAATGTAAAAGTAGTAAAGTTTAAGTGTTTGTGCTAATCTAGTTAAAACAACAATAATAATTTGTGCATTTTTTTCCTGTCTTGCATTGTTTAGCCCAACAAAGGGTTCAGAAACACTGTTACACACCCCCACCTTGGGTAATTTGGCCAATCTAAAAATCTCTGGTTGATCCAATAATCCTAATCGACAATTTATGTACTTCTTAGCTACTGTCAACTTTTCCTGATATTAATTTTCTAAAAATTGCTATACACTGATACGGAGTTGAATTTCTTTTAAATTTGGAATTAAACCTGTGATATTCAGAGGCAAAAATAAAGCAGAAATTCAAACATAATGAGCTATATTAAAGGACAGTAATGGGATTCTATTATTAAATGCTCAGCTTCTGTCTTTTTTCTCCCTATTTACTGTCCCTGCTATGAATAAACAAACATACATTTAAAATATTTTAAATTAACTGTTTCGCTTCACTAGAACTAGAGTAGTACCTTACTGTACTGTGGTGGTTTCATTTTCAAAAAACTTTTGTCCCGCTCTTGCTGCAGTCTCCAATTCACTGGTGTCATCAAGGCCACTGAATACAGGTTTTCCCTCCACAAACTGACATCACCACTACCGTCCTAAAAACCCACCCATGCTATGATGTCACAGCTGCCTGGTCCTTCCCCTACCCATACAGAAAGTAAAGGCTAGAACAAGCAAGGGAACAGTACATTAGTCAGGTCTCCTGCTTTGAGCTGTCAATTACAACAGGTAAGTGCTCAAATTACCCTTAGCACTTTGACAGCTAGGGAAGTTAGGTTCACATGTAGATAGGTACTAGGCTATTGGCCCAAGGGCCCATACAAGCCTAGCCAAATGAGTTCCCTTACTTTTGCCACCCAAGAAAATTAACTCCCTGTGGCCCTGTCGAGCAGAGCCACAGCAGTGATCCCCGGGGTGAATTTCCTTTTTCCCATCCAATCATCAAGATTCCTCTTAAAGAGGTCTAATGAGGAACTCTGCTTGACATGAATGGGCAGCCTATTCCAGAGTAAGGGAAGTCTCTAGGACAGGAATATATCCCTCCAGCATATTCTGTTTGATGTCCTTCAAGGATGCATCTGCAGTCCTAACAAATGGGTTGTCCTGTCGTCAGGCAGCCCTTCGGTCGGCCGGATTCCAAAGTCTGGGTCTGGCCTCGGCTGGTGTCGCACTTCACCCGACGTCATCTCTGCTGGTCTTCGGGTATAAAGGCATCAGCCGACGCCATTTTCCTCAGTCTTTCTTGCTGCGTGGCGCCCGAAGCAGAAGCTGTTCGCAAGTGCCGGTCAGTCAGATCCAGAGATTACTACTACCGAATACTACTTCGAAGACTTCTAAAAGCTAAGTACCCGTTGGGGACTCTTTCTTGCCTCAGCCGATGTCAGAAAAAGTGAATAACTGTTTAACTTGTGGGAAACAAATACCTCATAAAGATTTCCACTCTTACTGCTTACCTTGTTTAGGCCCAGACCACGACGTAGCTGCCTGTTTAGCCTGTGCTTCCTTCAACCGATGAACGCTTAGGCGTCGGTCGGAGTTTGCTGAACAGTTTTTCGGCTCAGATTTTGCGTACATTATGCCGTCAGATCCTCCGACTTCTCAAATTGTTAAGAAACGCAAAGAAAAAGACCGGCACTCGCGGTCCGCGGTTTCGGCCGAAACCACGGTTAAGCAAACCGCGAGTGTCTCGGTTTCGGCCGAAACCGAGCAAACGGGTCAATCTTCAGCCGAATCCATGACTACTACCGAGGCTCCTACTACCCTAGTTGAATCGGCTTCTGAAGTTTTGCCTACTAATGTGGTTCCTCTAGAATTATCGGACACCATCCCTTTGGATGTCTCTACCCCAGCACATGGTGCTGCTAGGCCTCCTGCAGCCATGTCTATAAAGGCCTTTGCCAGGGCTAAAGCAGCCAAAACTGCTAAAACAGTGCCTGTTAAGTCCCCCTCACACAGGCCCAGTTCCAGTTCTCAAATGCTTACTCTGGCAGAGTATCTCATCTCTTTAATAAGGGGATCCCAATCTCACCCAGACAGGGCCTCTCAGCCTCCAGAAAAGAGACCTAGAGCAGAGCCCCCTGAGCCAGTGTCCTCAGATGATTCTTCTGATGATTCAGACATTACAGACCATCCAGAGGCTCCTTTTTCTACTTATGAAGATTCCGATGCTGAAGAATCTATTCCTTCTGCCTCTCCACCAGAAGAATTTTCCTTTGGGGAAACCTTACATGCCATGAGAGAGCAATTCCAATGGCAGGGACAAGATTTCTCAGATTCAAGAAAAAGGCTTAGGACCTTTCTACATTTACCGCAACATAGGCCCTTAGCTATACCTCCAGTTCTTCCTGTTGTGGATGATGCATTTAATGATGTTTGCACTGCTCCTGATACTTTACCTCCAGCCCCTGCCAAGCCCGATAGGTTTTACAGGGTACCGGACACTCATCACCACCTATACAAGGCTCCACTTGCAGATCCTGAGACTATCTCCCAGGGGCCTAAGGCAGTAGCTTCGACCTCAGCAAAACCCTCTCCCTTCTGAAAGGGAACCCAGGTCCTTAGAGAGAGGGGGTAAAAAGTTTACACCTCTGCTACTCTCTCAGCTAGAGCTTTGAACTGTCAGTTTCATATGATCCAATACCAAGAGTTTATGCTTGATCAGTTAACTAAGAAACTGTCCTCTGATGATTCCTTAGATAAGAAATATGTTTTAGAAATGGTGAATAACATTCAGCAGGTTAGTAACCATTCTTTAAAATGTGGCTATGATGCACTGGAGGCTTCATTTAGATCAGCCATGACTGGCACAGTTATAAGAAGGCATGCATGGTTGAAAGAACAGGTCTTGCCGGATCATGTTAAAGCAAAGTTATTAGATGCTCCTATGGATAAGGTCAGTCTATTTGGTTCTCCTGCCCAGCAAGTAATGAAGAAAATGGAAGAGAAGGCAAAATCTGTACAAACAGTTAAAGATTTCTTACAGGTTCAGCCCCCAAGGTTTAGCAGGAACTGGCCTTCCAAAAATTGGTCCTTTTCAGACTCCTCTAAATCTCAGAGAGGCAGGAATAGACGTTCCAGAGGCAGAAATCAATCCAGAGGAGGTGCCTACAGAGGACGCCAGTGGCAAGGCAATAACCAACGAGGCACAGACACAACCACTGCCACTGCAACAGGACAATCACAGTGACTTGGCTGTGACATCGCATACCAGGGAACAAATAGCAGCACCCTTAGGCGGAAAGTTAGCCTTATTTTCAAAAAATTGGCACTATATCACAAGAGACAAGTGGATTTTGCAAACTATAGACCAAGGCTACAGGTTTCATTTCCACACCTTACCAGTAAAAAGAGGAATGCCAAACCTACCTCCAAATCAGAAAACAGAAGCTCTAAAACAGATAGCTCAGTTAACAAAGATGAGAGCTGTGGAAAGGGTACCACCTACAGAACAGGGCAAAGGATTCTACTCCAGACTCTTCTAGTACCAAGAAAAGAGAAAAGTTGGAGACCTATTCTCGACCTGTCCGCTTTAAACACATTCATCATTGTTCCAAAATTCAAAATGCTGACCCTACAGCAACTTCTTCCCATGCTGGGCAAGGAGTGTTGGCTGGTAAATCTAGATCTCAAGGAGGCATACCTGCACGTCCCCATACGACCAAATTGCAGAAGATACCTCAGATTTCTTGCAGGATCAGAGCATTATCAATTCTCAGCATTGCCCTTTGGCTTATCTACTGCGCCCAGAGTATTCACGAAATGCCTGGCATCAGTAATCGCTCATTGCAGGCTACAGGGAATCCAAATTTATCCATACCTGGACGACTGCCTGATACAAGCGGACAACAAAAGCAAGCTGACAAAAGACTTACAAAGAGTCATTTGCTTACTACAAGCCCTGGGATACACAGTCAATTTAAGAAAGTCAAGACTGATACCATCCCAAACAAGAACATTCTTGGGTGCAGAATTGGACACAGTAAAACAGATGGCATTCCTAACTGCAGAAAAACAAGAACAACTCCCTCTTTACTTCTTGGCATTAACAAAGCAGAACAAACTAACAGCAAGTAAAGTACTGCAGGCCTTGGGCTTCATGGCATCATGCATAATCCTGGTCCCCCATGCCAGACTGCATATGAGAAAGCTACAGTGGTACCTAAAGAATTTATGGTCTCAACACAGGCACAGCTTAGAAACCGAAATACCACTAATCCCATGCCTGAAACAAGAGTTCCTATGGTGGGTTCAAGCATGCCAGTCAAACCCAGGCTTGCCCTTCCACAACTTTCAAGCAAGCCAAACCATCACAACGGACGCCTCAGACCTAGGTTGGGGGGCCCACATGCTGGACAAATGCATACAAGGATTATGGACTCCAGATCAGCTGCACCTGCACATAAATTAAAAAGAAATGCTGGCAGTAAAACTAGCAATCCAGAATTTCAGACCATTCCTCAAAGAAGGCCATTTAATGATAAGGACAGACAACACCACAGTCATGTGGTACATCAACAAACAGGGAGGCACTCATTCATACCCCCTATGCCGAATGACTCTGGACCTATGGAATATGGCTCTGAGCTACAACATTCAGTTACAGGCAATATTTGTACCGGGAAAAGAAAACATCCTAGCAGACATGTTAAGCAGAACTACCTCGGATGCTCACGAATGGATGCTACACCCGGACATCTTCAAGGCCATCACAAAGAAATGGGGAATACCACAAATAGACCTATTCGCATCCCCACTCAATTACCAGCTCAAGAAATTCTGCACAAGGACATACCACCCACTTGCATGGAAGGTGGACTCTCTATCCTTCAGTTGGAAAGGCCTGACGGCATATGCATTTCCACCTCTTCCTTTGATGCACAAGGTACTACTGAAAATCAAAGAGGAGCGTCCAAGGATAATTCTGATAGCTCCAAATTGGCCAAGACAACACTGGTATCCATTGCTGAGGAGCATGTCTCTGGGGAGAACGTGGACACTACCCCTGATGCCTTTGATTTTAACTCAGAACGACTACAACATCATGCATCCAAACCTAAAAACTCTGCAACTGACTGCCTGGAACATTACATAACAGCAACTAACCCAGATTTATCCCAAATGGTTAAAGACATTATTCTTGAGGCCCGCAGACCTTCTACAAGAAGGAACTATGCAGGGAAATGGAAAAGGTTTGTCATTTGGAGTACTGAAAGAGGAAAAGATGTGTCAAAGATAGATATTGCCAACATCCTGGAGTATTTGGCAGAGCTTCTCCATACAGGCCTGTCCTATTCCTCCATCAAGATACATGCATCAGCTATTTCTGCAGAATACAGCTTGATCCCCTGTCTTCTCACATCCTCTACTCAGGCAGTTCCTCAGAGGAATCAAGAATGTAAAACCTCCTAGGAAACCACCATTACCAGCATGGGACTTGAACTTTGTGCTAGAAAATTGACACTCCCTCCATTCGAACCAGCAGCAACAGCAGATCTTCACACCTATCCTGGAAAACTGCTTTCCTACTGGCAATTACTTCAGCAAGAAGGGTTTCGGAACTACAGGCCTTAATGGCAGTACAACCCTTCCTAATCTTCCATCAAGATAGAGTATCCATGAGAACTAATCCTACATTTATGCCTAAGGTGGTATCCAGAGTGTCTCTAAACCAGGCAATCCACCTACCTACCTTCTTTCCCAATCCACAGAACAGGGGGAAAGACTGCTGCATACCTTGGATGTACATAGACAGTTGCGCTACTACCTGGACAGAACCAAGGGCAATAGAAAAACTGACCAGCTTCTAGTAGCTTATGCAACAGGAAGGGAAGGAAAAGCAATTTCAAACAGACAATCTCCAAGTGGATAGGAAATTGCATAAGATTCTGTTACTCCTACCATGGAAAGCAAATTCCACAGAACATAAGACCTCATTCTACAAGGGCTACAGCCACTACCACAGCTTTCTTACGAGGAGTGGCTACCAAGGACATTATTGAGGCGGCTACTTGGACCTCCGTGCATACATTTGCCAAGCCTTATAACTTACCTCTATACTCTAGATCCCGAGCAGGGTTTGCCACTGCTGTATTGCAAGGGATCCTAACTACACCATAATTCTTCTTCCTCCTCCCCTAGTTTGGCTATGGTATTCTACCCATTTGTTAGGACTGCAGATGCATCCTTGAAGGACATAGTACAGTTTTGTACCTACCATAAATGTAGATGTCCGAACAGGATAGCATCTGCAGTCAGGATTGCCCTCCCTCCTTCCCTTCTGTGGTACTCCTAGGGTATTTACCCTCCTAATAGCTAGCTGGGGGGGGGGATCTCTTATGGTGTATTTGTTTGTATATATGTACATACATGCTTATTTTTTGTGTTTGCCTACTATCTTTTTTGGAAACATTGGCATTTACCCAAAATTTAGTTTTCCAAGAGGGCAACTGGCATCTGGGGCAAGAAACACTGAGGAAAATGGCGTCGGCTGATGCCTTTATACCCGAAGACCAGCAGAGATGACGTCGGGTGAAGTGCGACACCAGCCGAGGCCAGACCCAGACTTTGGAATCCGGCCAACCGAAGGGCTGCCTGACGACAGGACAACCCATTTGTTAGGACTGCAGATGCTATCCTGTTCGGACATCTACATTTATGGTAGGTACAAAACTGTACTTTGTGGTGACAAGGTTTAGGTCCCTGGAGCATGTGACTCGGAGAGATTGGGATTTCTTTAAGTGTAGCATGTCCAACAGGTCTGGATTTGACATGGCTTTGTACGTTAAGCAGAGGTTGCCTTGGAGTAGGCAATATGCGATGAAGTAGAGCTGGAGTTTTTTTAGATTGTCAGCATATGGCATCTGTTTGAGGCCGATAATCCTCTTGTGAGTTATTTCTGTGGCCTTTCCAGCTGTTGCAGATGTCTTGCAAGGTACATACCAAACTGGGCATTGTATGCTGTAATGGGTCTAATAAGGGATGAGAAGAAAGGAACGATGATCTCTCTTTTGAAGGGGATGGGAGATGAGTCAAACTAGTACAATTCAAACTTCACAAAAGACTGCAGTTTAGCCATTCGAAAAAGAAGCAGTAGTAAAAAGCACTTTGAAAGTCTGTTCTGTAGCATTTGCACTGTTTGAGTTTTAAGTAGTCACTGAACGGTATGAAATGTTACTTAAAACTAACTGAAAGACAGCAGTGTTTGTTTGTGTCTTTCGGCTTTTCCTGGTTAGGGGTCGCACAGCGGAACTCTGGTCCGCTAATGATTGGCAGTCGATTTTTACGTGCCGAGTTGCCAGCTCTGACGCACAACCTTCAATGAAGGTACGCCCATTCACGCAGTCTCCACACAGAAGACGCTCTAGCTGAGAATCGAATAAGACAACGTCGTACTGTGTATGCATATAAAATCATTGCAGTCACAGGAGCTTTAGGAAGAAAGAAGCTTACATGATGCAAGTTTTTACAGACACTCACTGCATTGTGGGATACTTAGAGGCAGACTAAACAATCAGAATTACTTCAAGATGCCAGACCCCATGTGGTCAGACTGAGAAATTACGTGTAAAAATATTTAAAAATCTGTAAATAGTCCCAGAGTGGTGTTAAAATATAGGAAATGCCAAACCATGATGAAATAAACATGTTTTTTTGAGTCTGTGGGTGCAATTCTCCTTTTAACAATAATCTGAATTAAAAATAAATTGTTGAAAGGTGTCAACACTAGTTACTGAGTCAATTAATAACTGCCATGTGAGGGAACAGTTCAAAATAGACCTAACAACTAATTCAAGCTAGGTGTGTGTGTGTGTGTGTGTGTGTGTGTGTGTGTGTGTGTGTGTGTGTGTGTGTGTGTGTGTGTGTGTGTGTGTGTGTGTGTGTGTGTGTGTTCGAGTGTCCTCAGTCCTTCATTTACTGTATGTACTTCTCTGATCTGGCATTGGAGCCATTGAGTTTGAAGCCATTACTTATGACAGAACTTATGTCTTTGGCACCATCTGTTTCTCCTCCCTCTGTGTGAGAGTTCTTGGATCCATCCCACCTGACTCACATTTTCTCAGAGTTGAGTAGATCTCTGTTGCAGTAAGTTGACAGTGAGCACTCCACACCTTCTGCAGAGTCTCCTCTTGTGGCTCTTCTCTTGGGATTAAAGTCCATCGCCTTTGAGATGTTGGGACTGATTCTCTTCTGAAAGCCTTTGACTCTTTCTGGGTTGGGACTCTTCTTTATGACTGGAGTTATCCCTTTTTCATTGGTGAGGGTGTCCAGGCTGGAGGTAGGTTCCTCTGATCTGGCATATGGTGGATCTGCCTTCAAGGTTCTGTGGAGGATAATTTCATCTTCATCTTCATAGAGATTTAATCATCATGTTCCACAGGCCACTGCTCCACCCCTGGGCAACTCCATGTGTTGCTTCTTAAACCATAAATGCATCTTGTGGTCAAAGTCAAGCCCCAGGCCTCAAAAGATTGTCCAAGGCACTGACACAGTCCTCTGAGGACACACACCATCCCCTATCTGATGTATTAAGAAAGAGGACATGAATTCCCTGGCAGAGTCACTCACACTAGACTCAAGATTCTGCTGATAGAGAGGGCTTTCCTCGTTCTTCCATGAGGAGGTTACCTTTGCTGAGGTTCTGGAGCTCATGCACCAGAGAGGTAACTGGCCCACTGTTTTCAACCCCCCCCGGACAAGGGAATCTTGTTTGAGGTTTATGGTTCAAAACCCTGTACTGCTTGGCTGCATCCTTTTGTTAGACATTTCCATCGACCTGTCCAACTAGAAGTCATGGAGGGAGCCTGACTTTTGTGAATCCATACCAAGAAAGCTCAACAAAATTCTGAGGTTACCCAAGGGCAGACAGTACCCAATGAAGGGACCCCCTGGTGGATTCCATCATTGTGTCAGAATGTATAAGAAAGAACTGACTGAGAATTTGTCCAAAGTCCACACACCCAACAAGGAGTCTCAGGTGATGAACAAATTAGGGAAGTGGGCATATACTTCTGTCATCTTTGCCATTAGGACTCTAAACTATGCTATCCACTATCCACATCACCAGACTTCAGAGGGACCTAGTCAATCAAACTGGGATTAGAGAGACTGAAGAAGCCCACCACAATAAATCCAATGAAAATGCTGAAAAGCACCTTGATTAAGATGTACGACGTTACAAAGCTCTGCATGCAGATAATGCACGATGCAAATGATGGGGCAGCCCAGACAGCAGGGACAAGCATCTGTATGAGGTGTCTTGCTGACTCTGTTTATGCGATTTTTGTGGGCTGTTTCAAGGTGTCCTTTACTAATGCTTCATATGAGGGGTCTTCATTATTTGTTCTGGTTGTCAAGGAACATATGCAAACGTGTGAGCAGGACAGTAAAACATTATCTGCTATCTAGGTGACATTTGAGAATCCCAGAGACCTTATAGTTGAAATCAAAAAGGACCCATATCTGAAAATCTAAACATCCTGCTTTTGAGACACCTTTCCCTTGTTTCTTTTGGTCTTTGTTCCGAACAGCTGTAGCTCTTCTACCATCTGTCAATTAAAAACTGTAAAACAAACTTATTTGCAGACAACTTCTTAACTGTCTGAGATGCTCCAACTCACCTTTGTTTGTCCTTTAATAAATACAAACCCAGATGGAAGTCTGCAAACCAGGGATATCGCAGACTGCTTCTCAACCACCAGTAGTCACATCCTCAAAGGGCTTATCTGACTGCTCACCTCTGGAGTTAATCAAGGGTTGTTTATCCATCCACCTCCCCATGTTGATGGCCATCACGGGGTATTTTTAGGTAAAAGAGAGAATATCCAAAGGCTAATGCAACCCCTTTTCCCACCCCCATCCAATTTCCATACTGCTTCCGTATGTACTACCGCACTAGTTAAAAGCAGCTGAAAAGAAGTTCTGTTCTTGCCAGAAAATTGAGCCATCCAGGAGGTCCCATTTGATTATAGATTGGCCTTTCCCATCCCATGGTTTAAAATTCTGTATTACTGCTCATGAGAATTACTGGGATCATGCCTTACATAATTTGAGGGGACCGATTCATGGGGTAAAGCATTTAGAAGCTGCATCTGACAGTTAGTAGTACAGGGGGCAGTCCTGGGGTAATTTTTTTGTTTCCCATCCATAGATCTAAGTTGAGCTTGAAAATGGACAGAGATGAACTTTGTTTTATGTGGATCGAAAGTTTGTTCCATAGTAGTGGTATTCTCTGTGAAATATACCTGTCCCTCCAAACCATTCTGTTGAGGTTTCAGAAAAGGGTTAGATCCCTAGACCAAGTATTTGTAATGACATTTGACTTGCTGATGTGCAGTAAATCCATCAGTAATGGGTTAGAGTATGCCTTTTATACCAGACATGGGTCACCCCTTAGCAGTCTATAAGATACCAAGTATTGTGACAGGGCTTAGTCAGTTCATGTAGGATATGTTGTTTAGGCCTTGTATCCTTTTAGTAAGGTATTACTGTGGGTGTTCCAGTTGTTGCATGTATTTGGACAGATGCATGCCAGAGGTGGCATTGTATTCACTGACTGGCCTAATCAGGGCTGAGTAAAAGGGGACAATGATATCCCTAGATCTAGACATGATTCCTTTATTTATAAGTTGTGCAATATAGAAGGACTTTCTTGCAACAGTAGACACATGTTGGGCAAATGTTAGGTCACTGTCCATGCAAGTTACCAAATCCCAAGCAACTGAGTCAACTCTTATGGGCATTTTGTCAATGTGGTAGTTTTCTGGAGTAGATGACTTCCCAAAGGATCCGATAATGCATTTTTGGCATTTAATTTCAGAACATGATTTTGACAACAGTTCTTTGTTTGAGACGAACCTTTCTACAGGGTGGCCAGTTCATTTGGGACTGCTCCTAGTTTGTAGTCATCTGCAAATTTAGTCAGCCCCCTGGTACTGGCTTTTACTTCAGAAAAGATGATGCCAAACATGAGGGGTCCCAGCACAGAACCCAGGGGGACTCCACTGGTGATTAGCCTCTTTGTGGAGGTGAGTTCCCCTATTTTGATGATCTGCATCTCATCTGTGAGCCATTTCATAGGTTCATAGGTTAGTACTAAGCTAACTGCCCTTGCAAGCCATTTTTAAGCCTAGCCAATTATCCCTTGTGAGACTCAAACCCTGCACCTTGTGTTTGTAAGGCAAACACCTTAACCATTAGGCCACCCTCCCAACCCCATTTGACAATCCAGTGGGTGACATAGGGGTTTATTCCCAGTTTATTTAGCTTTACTGCTATGCTTAAATGGGGATTTATCAAAAGCTTTGACCAGGTGGTGATATGCTGTGTGTACCGTTTTGCCTTTGCCAAAGAAAACGTAAGTCAGTCTAAATAAATCCAAACACGAAAACACTGATACCAAACAATACTCCGGAAGGACACAGGAAGAACCAAGTAATTTAGTGTAATAACTTTATTTGTCCATATACGTTCTGGTAGCAATGTCAATTTTTTTGGATATAAATCTTGCTTGGGATTCTATGTATGAGAAATACATTAGTAGAATACATAGAGAAAAAACATTTTTGAATAGTTATGTTCTTTTTAAAAGTGCCCGCCCATTTTCTATGAAAAAAAATATTCCACCGGGCAGTTTATCAGGGCTTAACATATGGTTAGTGAAGATTGTGATTTTCTTTCAGAAGCTGATTTTATTAAGAGACTCTCTTTTTAGAGAGAGGTTATCCAGAAAGTATTTTAACAGATGTTGCCGTTGAAATAACTTCTGAAAGGGAGATGGAATTTCTACCTATACTTAAGAATGGTTTTATTAGTAAAAACAAGAGTGTACCTAGTTCTACAAATTTAGATGTGAATGACGTAATAAACGCACCACATTATGGTTTAAATATTATTGTGGATAGCAATAATATAAGAAATATTGTTAAAAATAATTGGAGAATAATTTTGGGTCATGAAGATTTTGTAAAAGTTGTAAGCACAGAGCCAAAGTTTGTTTTTAAGAAAAATGGTAATAAACAGCTTTTAGAACATGTAGATAATAAAATATATCCTTTACATGCAGATAAGGTGAATGGTATGTATAAATGTTCTAACTGTAATATGTGCAGGGTCATATATTTCTTTGGAACATTTGAATAAAACTTTCAAAGTTCCTGGTGGATTTAATTGTAAAACTGCAGGTGTGATGTGTATTGCTTTATGCACTGTTTGCCCTGTGTTTTATGTAGGTATGACTATTCATACTCTAGCTACACGAATAAGAGAGCATTTATATGCTATTAAATCTGCAGATGTAAATAATGCATTGTATAAACATTCATTGAAGTGTGTGGGCTTTAAGAAATTTACATTTGCTATTTTAGATATATATGTTGATTTAAGAGGGGGTAATTATAAAAATTATGTAGAAATGAAGGAGGTTGAATGGCAGATAGCTTTATCTACACATTGTTCAGCCTTTATCTGCACATTGTTCACCAGGTTTAAATGAAAGTATAAATAGGTTCATTGGTTGGTACTAGGCTATTGGCCCTAGGGTCTATACAAGCCTAGCCATAAAAATTCCCTGACTATTTCTTCCTACACTATTTACTTCCCTGGACCCCTGTCTAGCAGGGCGACTGACGTGATCCCCGGGGTGAATTTCCATTTTCCCATCCAATCCTCAAGGTTCCTTTTGAAGAGGGCCAAAGAGGTGCTCTGCTTGGCATGTATAGGCAATCTATTCCAGAGTCTAGGGAGTCTCTGGGTCAGGAACCTATCCCTCCAGTATGTTTTGTTTATTGTGATGACAAGGTTTAGATGGAGTGTGTGGCTCTGAGGGATTAGGATTTCTTTAAGTGTAACATGTCCAACAGCTCTGGGTTTGACATGGCCTTGTATGTTAAGCAGAGATTGCCTCTGAGTAGATGATATGCGACAGAGTATAGTTGGAGTTTTTAAGGCGGTCAGCATAGGGCATCTGCTTTAGGCCTGTGATTCTTTTAGTGAGGTATTTCTGTGGCCTTTCCAGTTGTTGCAGATGTCTTGAGAGATACATACCAAATGGGGCATTGTTTTCTGTAATGGGTCTAATGAGGGATGAGTACAGTGGGACAATGACCTCCTTTTTTCTGGATGAAAAGCCCTTAGTAATGAGGTGTGCCACACAGAAGGATTTCCTGATTGTTATGGCGATGTGGTTTTCAAAGGTGAGACCTCTGTCCACCTGTGTCCCTAAGTCTCTTATCACACTTTCGGTGTTTAGTGTACTGCCACCTATGTGGTAATTCATGGGTACATGTTTTTTCCCAGAGGGGATAACTATACATTTCTTGACATTGAGCTTGAGCCCTTGGCTCTGGCACGAAGCATCTGTTTCTGTAATGCCCTTTTGTAAAGTATCCACATCATTTGGGGATTAAGTAATGCTCCCAGTTTGCAGTCATCTGCGAACTTTGTTAGCCAGAGTTCATTAGTGTTGGCCTGTACTTTAGAGAAGTAGATGCCAGACAAGAGTGGTCCCAGGCCTGAACCCTGAGGTACTCCACTTGTCTGCAGCTGGATTTGAAGTCTGCTGCTTTTACAGTGTGGGTTCTGTCAGTAAGCCAGTTGGCAACCCATCGAGTGATGTAGGGATTAATGCCCAGCTTAGTAAGTTTATCTATGATTCCTGAGTGGGGGATGGTGTCAAAAGCTTTGGCGAGGTCACGATAGGCTGTGTGAACCACCTTACCCTCGTCCATGGCTCTGGAGACTGATTCGAAGAAGTCAGCCAGGTTCAGGAGACAAGATCGGCCCTTCACGAAACCAAACTGGGTGGGGTCCAGTGTTTGAAGGTTGCCAATATTTTGTTTATAAGTTCCATGGCCTTGCAGATCAGGCTCGTCAGACTGATGGGGCGGTAGTTCCTGGGCTCCAATCTGGATCCCCCCTTATGGAGTGGGATAAATGTAGCTGTGCGCCACTCAGTGGGCACGAAGCCTGAGGTGAGGCTATGATTAAACATGACACTTAGGTGAGGTGCCAGTTCATTTTATAGTTCATGTAGTACACAGCCTGGGATGTCATCTGGTCCCATGGATGCTGTAGTCTTAGCTTTGGAGAGTGTTTTTTACCTGTGTGGCCATTATTACCTGAATTTGTCAATCTTCCGGTATTGAGATGGGCCATTTAGGAGGTGAGATGGGGGTGAAGTTGGCACTGAATCGATCTTCCAGAATATTGGGAATATCCTTGGGATCAGTATATTTAATGCCATTCTGTTGTAGCTCAGAGCAGATCTGAGCATTGACATTTAGATTCTTGATATAGTTATAGAATGCCTTGTGGCTGTCTTTGAAATCTTTGGCAATTTTATTTTCGTAACTAGCTTTGGAGGATTTTGAGGGATATCAGCTTCTTACTGAGGCTGGTAAGAAGTTTTTTTGCATCCTGGGATTTTCCTCTTTTCTGCAACAGTTTCTTCCTTTTGTTGTAAAGTTTGTTTATGGCAGGGGACCACCAGAATTGGCTTCCTGTTTTTGGAGGAGAGCATCTTGGTTCTATTTGGGATGGCATGATTCATGTATGAGTGGATGTGCTCGTACAGTGCCTTTGTGTAGGATTCAGCAGTCAAACTTTCAGTTCACGTCTGCATGGGTGTCATGAAGTTTGTCACTTCTGACTTGAGTAGCATGAAGTGTTTTTTTATTAAATAGGAGATTGGTTATTTAAGGGTTAATGGTGTGTATTTTTAAGATTTAATTGATTGTGTTTTTATTGGCTATGGAATTATTTAAAAGAGATGTGTCACTTGTGTTTAGAATGTTTTCTGAAAAAGTCTATGGACAAATAGCGGCCAATAAAGTTGTTATGCTAAATTACTTGGTTCTTCCTGTGTCCTTCTGGAGTATTGCCTGGTATCAATGTTTTTGTGTTATAACCTGCCCTTGACAAATCTAGAATGAGATGGGTCTAGTGTTTGAAGGTTCCCTATGTCCTGATTGATTAATTCCATGATAAGTATTTCCATGGCTTTGCATATGAGGCTGTTCAGACTTATGGGCCTGTAATTGCCTGGGTCTGTGGAAGGCCCTCCCTTATGCAGGCGGATGACTGTAGCTGTTCTCCATTCGCTTGGTATAAAACCTGTACAGTGGCTGAGATTGAAAAATAGTGTTAGGGGTGTGGCTAAATTGTACTTTATGCTATTTAAGATGCACTATGAATAGTTATCAGGTACACATCAACCCTCTGGGTTGCATTTCAGTGGGCCAGACAATTCAGGATTTGTGGACATAATCAGTACTTAAGAATAGACTAGTTCTCCTAACCCGTCAAGCATTCCAGGACTTCCTCCCAGTGGGAGTTCTAACCATTGTGTTTGTCAGTTAGTTTAAAGGATTAAAGCTGTGAACTGTTAGTGAGCTGTTTCTTGTCGTCCAGAGTTTGACTGCCTTGGCCCCCATTTACCTGCAGTGCAACTTTCAGCAAGTCAGTTAACCAGACACACTGTTCTGAGGCAGTGGTAAATAGGGCTAAACTCCTCAGTGGTTTCCTGGACTGCATGTGTAACTATCTATGAACCTATTGATGGACTGCATGACAAGTAGGGGAAACTATTCAAGTATGGGATTGGGCAGAATATAGCTGGGAATTCAAGTATGGGATTGGGCAGAATATAGCAGGGAAGACCAGTTCCTTGTTGGACAGTCTGAACAAATGCCTGTTGTTTATAGTATGAATGATTCTTCTGCTTCCTCATGACTAGGAGGGGATCTGCTTTCAAATCCTGAAGCCCATATTAGGGAATGTGAAAATCCTGAGATGACAGTAAAGAAACATTGGAATCCTGAACGTCAGATTTTAAACATGGTAAGTTAAACACTTGGCCAGCTTAAACCTAAACTCACGCTGAGGTAACTAAAACTAACCTTTTTGGGGGGTTGCCTCCCCCACACCTCCCTTTCTAAATATACTAACTCTGGGATCGCACTACAGTGGAGAACAGGGCATGTTGGCCTCGGTGTGGTTTCCAGTTGGCCAAATATTTATTTACCATGTTAAAAATCTGATGTTTGGGATTGTGACTTTCGTTATTGTTGCCTCGGGATTTTCGGATTTGGTAATATGGGCTACGAGATTTAGAAGTAGACCCCTGGGAGGATCTTCTGAAAATTGGGAAAACCATTTGCCTCCCTAACAGGGCATCCGTTTTAACAGCTGCATACTAGTCCTGGCAGATCTGGTTCCATCTTCTGCTGCATTTTTAACCCCACTAAAGCACTGCTGTCCCATCAGTTGGGCAGATCTCACCCAGACATCTTATCTGTCTTGTTGATGGACTTCTTTATTTTCAGTACTTGACATACGCTCTTCATCCCAAAGCCCCACATAAGGTTTTCACGATGATTCCTTGAGTAACTTTGGATGATGTTATAACCAGATGAGCACAATCAATCATAGTTTCATCTGGTTGAAAAACAGAAGCTACAACTTTTGCTTTGTGGATAGAACCCCCCCCCCCCCTTGCAACCCCATGTAGTAGATTTCACCCAGTGCATCTCACTTACCAATATATACCAGGTCCATGGTTACACTTCCATGGAGAAAAAGAAAAAGTTAAAAAAACAGTGAATCTTTGGTGTTGTAGTAGAAACAGTGCCAGCAATGTTTACCTGTGGCAAACAGCAGTCCTTGAGTTTTGTCTTGGTCAGTTGTGAATGACTGGTTGTAACATCAACCAGTGGTTATGTCATCACTAGTAGTGTAACTGAAACTTAACAGAGACAAACAGACACACTTCTTGGAGTAGGCTGATGACCTATATCTCTTTCTGTTTCCACAATTTTTGAGTATCTGGCAGATGTTTTGAGACTTGCTTAGGTCGCTTCTCCATTAAAGTACAAATTGATGCAATCCCTTAACTTTCACCAAGGACAGGATTTTAATTCTGTAGCTTCTTTGAAAGTCTTGAAAGCATTTTCTCAAGAGAATCTTCTTGTTGAGACTTCTGCTACAAAATCCTGTACCCCCTTGGGAATTTTGCTTTTTTCTGGTAAAATTGGCTCCGTCTGCTTTTGGGCATACTGATATCACATAATTAAGATATCCAGATTGCAAAAAGCATTTTTCTTCGTAACTTGCTTCAGCTATAAATTTAGGATTTCACTTCTGATGCGCCATAATATCTCATCTTTCACAAATATAGTGTCTGTTGGGACCAGTCCTACTTTTGTGTGTAGATTTGCAAACAAGTGAAATGAAATGTAATTCAGTACATATATCTGCCTGATGTTCTTCGTGTTTCACTGTTGCAGTCATTACATTTCAATTACCTGCTTGCAGGTAGCACTCAGTCGGCCTGATAACAACGTCTTGCGTCCTGCGTCGGATGCTGTCCCTTCTTCCATGACGTCAGGTCATCAGGGGTATAAAACACGCAGCTGATGCCATTACATCAGTCTTTCTTGCCGTGCGGTGCCCGAAGCAGAAGCAGTTCGCAAGTGCCGGTCGGCCGACTCCTGAAATTTTCGTTTTTGAGTTTCAGAACCGAAGTCTTCAACTAAAGCAAAGTACCCCGTTGGGGAAACTTTTTCTTGCGCCTTACCAATGTCGGTAAAAGTTAATAATTGCATTACTTGTGAAAAGCAAATACCTCGTAAAGATTTTAATTCGTACTGTATTCCTTGCCTAGGCCCTGACCACGACGTACCTTGCTGTCGGTTTTGTGCTTTATTTAATCAGCACACTATTCGTCGTCAGTATATTTTCGCCTCTAAATATTTCGGTTCTCAGTTTAATTATCCAGAAATGTCGTCGGTTAGCCATCTGACTACCGGGATTCCAAAAAACCGCAAAGATAAAGATAGAGACAGGCCGCCGAGGTCCAAAACTGCTGAAGATGCTTCTCCTAAGCCAGTCGCCAGTTTGCCGGTACTCAGTGAGGTGCTTTCGCAGCCCCTGATACCCACTATTTCTGATTCGCAGGCCTCCACTGAGACCCATTCGGAGTCTGGTATGCCGCGAGATGCTTCAACTATGGAACCTGCGGATATCTCTGCCTTGGATGGGTCCGGAGCCGTTGTGCAGGCACCAGCTTCTGAGGGTGTATTCAGGCCTATGGACTTGCATGTTAAATCAACACCTCCTTCATTACTTAGGCCTAAATCTTGATCCATGTCTAAAAAACTGACCCCCAGGCCACATGCTCAGGCCTCTATGCCTAAAAAACAAATGATAAGAATGGCTGAAGATCTAATAACTCTGAAGTTGATTATGAATCTTCTGATCAGGATTCTGTTTTTTCTGATTCTTCTGATGATCTGGATTTGCCCTTACCTGCTTATGAAGATTCTGATGCAGAGGACTCTATTTCCTCTGCTTCCCCTCCTGAGGATTTTTCTTTTGGGGAACCTCACATACTCTAAGGGAGCATTTCCACTGGAAAGGCCAGGATTTTTCTGATTCAAAAAAGAGGCTTAGGGATTTCCTTCTCCTACCTCAGCATAGGCCTTTAGCTATTCCTCCTGTACTAGACATTGTTGATGATGCTTTTTTGGAATGTAGTTTAGCCCCTGATTCCCTGCCTCCTGCTCCCAGAAAACCTAACGGATACTACAGGGTCCCTTAGTCCCACAAGTTCCTTTTCAAAAATCCTATTGCAGATCCAGAGACTATTTCACAGGGGCCCAAGGGCATTAAGGCTTCTACTGCTAAAAATCCTACCCCTTCTGATAGAGACTCCAGGGAGCTGGATAGATGGGGTAAGAAGGTTTACACTTCTGCAACCTTGGCCATTAGGGCTTTAAACTGCCAGTTTCATATGTTAAAATATCAGCAACTTGTTATTGGACTGCTTAAACAGAAAATTATGTTGATTCCTGACTGTGTGGAAAATAAAGAATTACAGGAGTTAATGCATTCTGACGAACAAATTGGAAAGCATACTTTGCAATGAGGCCTCTTGCAGGGCTGCTGTTACTGGGTCTGTGCTCAGAAGGCATGCTTGGCTTAAGGAGCAATCTTTGCCTTATCATGTTAAAGCTAAATTGTTGGATGCTCTTTTAAATCAGGACCGCCTGTTTGGCAACAAGGCTGAGGAAGTTCTTAAAAAGACAGAAGATGAAGCTAAATCTATGCAAACTGTTAAAGATTTTTTACAAGTTCACCCCCCTAGATTTAGTAGGCATTGGCCCTCTAAGAATTGGTCCTTTCCAACCACTTCCAGGTCTTCTCAAGCCAAACCCAGATGCAGCAAAAACCCCAGGTTTCAGTCCCAGGGGACTCGCAGAACTAAGCAGTGGGGGGCCTCCACTTCCAAGTCTGAGAGTAATAAGACTCCCCCCTATGGTAAACTGTCTCAGTGACTTCCTTTTAAAATTTCCAAGCACTTATCAACTGACTGCCCCTTTGGAGGGAAAGATTGCTCTTCATGCAAAGAATTGGGAACTCATTACCCAGGACAAATGGGTTTTACATATAGTGTCCCAGGGATACAGATTTCACTTCCACACGTTGCCAACACCAAGTGGGTGGCCAGACCTACCCCCAAATCAGTGGGCAGAGGCCACAAAACAAGTACTTTCTCTCTTAAGCATGGGGGCTATTCAACTGGTACCAGAAGAGGAAAAGGGACAAGGTTTCTACTTGAGACTTTTCCTGGTACCCAGAAAAGACAGTTCATGGCATCCTTTCCTGGACCTGTCTACTCTAAACACCTTTTTGGAGATTCCAAAATTCAAGATGCTGACTCTTCACCAATTACTTCCTATGCTAGGCAAAGATGCCTGGTTGGCAACACTAGATTTAAAAGAAGGATACCTGCACATCTCAATCAGGGAATCTTGCAGAAGATACCTATGCTTCAAAGCAGGCTACACGCACTATCAGTTCTCTGCACTGCCGTTTGGCTTATCTACTGCACCCAGGGTATTCACAAGGTGCCTACCTCCAGTTATTGCATTTGCAGGCAAAGAAATATTCAAATATACCCATACTTGGATGGTTGTCTAATTTAGGCAGAAAGCCAGACATACTTTTGAATCATCTGGCCTTTGTAAAAAGGGTTCTAACTTGTCTAGGGTACACCATAAATGAAAATAAATCACACCTGGTACCCTGTCAACAAGTTATATTCCTGGGAGCAAGCTTGAATACAACTTCCCAGATGGCTTACCTCATGCCAGAAAAGCAAATTCATTTGACAACCTACTTCAAACAAGTGGCCACAAAAACCCTGCTATCTGCAAGACAAATACTGCAAACCTTGGTGTTCATGGCCTCCTGCATTCTTCTAATTCCATATGCAAGACTGCATATGAGGAAACTACAGTGGTATCTAAAAAGCCTATGGTGTCAACATTCTCAAGACATAGAAACAATAATTCCTATCATACCTTGCCTACGCCTAGAGTTCCTTTGGTGGGCAGAGGCCTGCCACCAAAACAAGGGACTACCATTCACACCCCCCCTGCTGCCCAAACCCTAACAACAGATGCATCAGACTATGCATGGGGGGGGCTCACCTGGCAGAGAAGTGCATTTAGGGAAAATGGAACCCAAGTCAAATGCACCTGCATATCGATCAAAAAGAAATGTTAGCTGTACAGAATGCTCTGACAGCCTTCAAGGACCACATTCTTCCAGGAAAACTAATGGTAAAGACGGACAACACCACTGTTATGTGGTACATAAACAAGCAGTGGGTACGCATTCTTACCCCCTCTGCAGACTAGCCATGGCATTGTGGAACACAGCCTTGAGCTACCAAGTGCACCTACAAGCTCAATTCCTGCCAGGAAAATTAAATACACTGGCAGACGGACTAAGAAGAAACCTCATAGACCCACACGAGTGGAAACTGGAACAAATGATTTTCAACATATTGACAAGAAAATGGGGGAGCCCAGACCTGTTTGCCTCTCTCCAGAACTACCAATTGGACAAATTTTGCACAAAGACTCCCCACAAACAAGCCTGGAAAGTGGATGCTCTGCCCTTCAGCTGGAAAAACCTATCAGTCTATGCCTTCTCCCCTCTGCCTCTGCTCTCCAAAGTACTACTAAAAATCAAACAGGACAAACCAAGGATGATTTTGTTTGCTCCAGACTGGCCGCGCCAGCACTGGTATCCCCTCCTGCGCAGTGTGTCATGGTTATCTCCATGGCATCTGCCTCAGACTCCTTCCCTGCTGTCTCAGCAGGAGAGCCAGATTCTGCACCCTCAGCTTCTAACACTGAACTTTGCAGCCTGGCTAATTACTTAATCTCTCCTTTACCATCCCTCAGCAAACCTGTGATGGATATCATTTTAGAGGCAAGGAGGCCTAGTACTAGAAAATCTTTTGCTGAAAAATGGAAAAGATTCTGTGCCTGGAACCAGTCTCAAGGGATGAGCACAGCAGCGCCCAATTTACCTCAGATTTTACAATACTTAACTGAAGTACTTCATAAGGGCCTGTCTTTTTCCTCCATTAAAATCCACACCTCAGCCATTTCAGCTCATTGTAACACAGAACCTCCCCTCTTCTCTCATCCACTGCTCAAGCCAAAAATTTGAGACCATCCAGGAGAGCTCCAACCCAAGCCTGGGACCTTAACTTTGTCTTGGAGAAACTCACTCTACCTCCTTTCGTGCCAGCTGCTACTGCAGACTTAAAATTTCTTTCTTGGAAAACAGCTTTCCTTTTAGCAATCACTTCAGCTAAAAGGATATCTGAATTACAGGCCTTTATGGCAGTGGAGCCTTTCATCATCTTTCATGCGGACAGGGTGTCCCTCAGAACCAATCCATCCTTCATGCCCAAGGTGTGGTATCCAGTGTGGCTCTTACAGTCCATTTGTTTGCCAACCTTCTTTCCCAATCCACAGAATAAAGGGGAACGGATACTGCATTCCTTAGATGTGCACAGAAAACTTAGATTCTACTTGGACAGGAGTAAACTTCAAAGGAAATCTGAACACCTGCTGGTGGCATTTGTTGCAGGGGCAGAGGGGAAGGCTGCTTCAAAGCAAACCATTTCTAAATGGATAAGCCATTGCCTTCATTTCTGCTATAAGCACCATGGAAAACCTATACCCCAGGGGATCAGACCTCACTCCACCAAGGCTGCATCCACCTCTACAGCCTTTCTCAGAGATGTCCCTACCAGGGACATCCTAGAAGCTGCTACCTAGAGTTCTGTACATAATTTCACCAAACACATTCCACACAGAAGACGCTTGAGATGTAAGGGTCTCACAATTGCTACATAATTAAGTGAGTACTTAAGTGTCACCTCACAGTAAGACGTTGTCCTGTTCAATTCTCAGCTAAAGCGTCTTCTGTGTGGAGACCTGCGTGAATGGGCGTACCTTCATTGAAGGTTGTGCGTCAGGGCTGGCAACTCGGTACATAAAAGTTTACTGCCAATCATTAGCGGACCGGAGTTCCGCTGTGTCTTTTGGCTTTTCCCGGTTAGGGGTCGCCACAACAACAACTTAAGTCCTGACACTTGTCTATAGTTTCCTTTGTTAAACATATCTGTTGTCACAGTGCTGTCATTTGTATCCACGGTGCCAGTCTAAAGGGAAACAAATTTAAAGATGTTTTTATGTGTGTGTGTGGTGTATATATATATATATATATATATATATATATATATATATATATATATATATATATATATATATATATATATTGTGTGTGTGTGAGCGCACCCGCACGTGCGTGTATCTATTTATTTTTCTTATTTCATAGCGGTAGTACTTTTTATCTGCAATGTACTGATAGACTTAGAATTTGTGACCTCCGTTTTTAAATATAAATAAATAGACATGTAAAAGCAAGAAATGTCATTTAAATGTAATTTTCTGTGGTCTCTCAAGAACTCTTTGCTTGCATATCACAAATCTATACAAGGGAGGAGACAGGAAATACCAAAGGTCACATAATGTAAAGTGCACTTCAAAGGAAGTAGTACTTTGTATGGAAATGCTTGTTCCTGAGAAATTTGCAGGTGAGGAGTCAAAAATGAAATGGTGAAATGACTTTATTTTCTAATATAGTCTGATGTAATGTTACTAGACCTGTATTTTTTGAAGGAAATTATGTAATTTGATGATGCCTGAGCTTTGGGAAATACAACTGAGGAAATGGAATGTATTTGAGACTGGTCCTTGCTTGCAGTGTTTTTCCTTGGAAGAACTTCGTGACAGAGCTGTGAAAAGATCTTCCTTTTGTATTTTAATATTTCTGTAGCTCAGATTGGTCAGGTCCAGTATTTGAAGAGAGTTTGGCCATCTAGTTAGCAGTAGATCAGATTTTTGTACACATTCCATCTGTTTACTTGACTGTTTTATTTGCCATCTGTGTTTAGTTCTGATTCTTTGCAGCCTCAGTCTGTTATCTGTACTATTTGCATTGTTGTTTAAATAAAGTTCATTTATTTACCTTTAAGCTGACACGATTGACGTGTTTCTATTTACTATATATTTATGAGCTGCTGTATATTGTCTGGAAAGGGAGTTTTGAACATTGTAGGAGGTGTCTGCCTTCTGAAGTGCGTAGACAGCTTGGACTTTCCATGAAACTGTTAATGTGAAGATTTCATGTCTGGCTAAATCAAAAATTGTAGGTATCTGGTGTGCTTGGTCTCTAGCTCTCTCTAGAGTAGTGGCTGGATGCCAGAAAGAAAGCTGTGGTAAATTTGATATTTCAGCTAGCCTTCCCTGGGACTTGTGTGCATGAAAATAACTTCTGTGAGGAGCAGTTACCACAGGAAAGGGGCACCTGAAGACAGCGTGGGTCACAGAATGTTGAGAAAGGAGCCTGGGGTCCTAGGTCAAAGACCGAGCTCTGTATGTGATCTGTTTGCAGTGTAGTCTAGGTGTGGATGATGAAAACTCATACCCAGTGCATATTACCTTTATGCTTATGGGGATAGATTGCATTTTCTGTACTGACTATGAGTTAGAATTGTGTGGGCTTTTTGTTTCGTTTTCTACTAGTACCCATGGTGAGTTGAAACACCATCCTTCTGGTGCCAGCTTAGACCTTTTTCACAGTTAGTTGGCAGTGGTGGGATTCAAACCCTGTCTGTGCCAGCTGGCCTTCATAATTTCCATTTTCATATTTTCTTCATAAATCTTTATTGTATTGCTAGATTTATTTTAGCACTTCTGTTTTTCAGTTGTCTTTGCAAAAGTCGATGTCTTTAAATTATGATCTTGTAGGTCTTTAGTTTTCATGAATGTGTCTTTTCATCTGCTTGGAGTGTGCAGTTAGACCTTCAGGAGCTACTCGTCTGTTACACATTCATTCTTACACCTAAGAATTTTGAATGGCATATGGGGTCATTACAGGTCACAGTTCATTTAGAAGTATTCTACAGCTTTACCATCTCAATGGTAAAATACTTCGTAACATCTGAACTTAACCTGATTCCTCTATTTATTACTATATGTCCCTCATATCCTTCTTTCTATGTAGCACATATTTCCCACTTCTGTCACCACCATGTATGCTTAGATCATTTCCTTTATGCTATAAACTAAATCTTTTTTCAACATTTTATAACTGCAGCCTTGCATACGTTGCACCACCTTTGCACATCTCATCTGTACCCAGTGAGAGATCCTAACATTCAAGGTTGGGTTGTGTTTACAGAATGGCATGTAATAATCCATCTAATTTTCTTCTTTTTATATTTTTATCCCCAGTGACTGCTAGGCTCCCCATGTCTGATGTTTTGAGGAGGACCTGCTGTTCTACTGGCCATCAGGGTTTTCTTTTAAATTTATTTATTTACATTTGTTGACCGGGCTAGTCTAACTGGATACATGTCCACTTCCAGTAGAGGCCCAGGGAGAAAAGCTCCAAGCATAGACAGCAAACTTATTATACAATATTAATATAAAAAATAAGCTATTATCAAGTACAGATAATATTTGTGAAAGAAAAAAAAAAGAAAAATAAAAATATTGTGTGCCGAGTTATTTAGAGGGGAATGAACTAAGATCAAATACAGAAGAATAAACAATATTTGACTGGGAAAAAACACAGAGTAATACATTTTAAAAAAGTTATAAAAAGTTTTTTTTTTTTTGTTAGTTTGTTAGTACAGGTAGGAAACATAGTACAGCAAATAGGACATGGGAAGGTTTGAGCAATATAGTACACTGGAGAAGTGAGAGCAGGAATGTGTAAAGTGAAAAATCAGTCGGGGTTAGTGCAGGGACAAAGCCAGTGAGTTTTAAGATGCTCTTTGCTTATGTCTTAGTGAGGGCAGCAGCTCAGATGAGAAGGATGCTTATGGTGATAACTCTGAGCATATGTGTTTTTTTGCTTGCTCAACCTGTGCTAGAGTTCACACTGTGTGACAAACATGCACATCGTTGTGCTTAGTATGCTAGGGCACTGTGCTTCACTAGGTGTCAGTACTGAAGCAGAACAAGCTGCTTCCATCTCCCCAAGATGAGCAGATTATGGCAACAGCTACTTATTCCCATCCTGTGCTGCTGGATACTTGGCTCCAGGTTACAGTAAGTTTTTTTTTGCTTTGTTTTTATTCATGCATTCATATTTATTTATTCATACATTCACAATTTGTTACCTGGGGATAGTGGACTCCTCTACATAGACCTTCTAGGCCTGCCCTGAAAGTAAATATAGTAAGCCAATAAATAAGACAGAAAAAAAAATGAGCTAAAGAGATGAATATTCTGTTTAGAAGCCTAAACACGAGTTAGAAAAGAACAAACAAAATATGTACAATTAAATTTTATGTGCCACAGATCTGGCACATAATGCACGTAAATTCTACCTAGAGCTCTTTAAAGAGTTGCAAATGTGTAAGGTTCCCTGAATTGTATTTGTTTTGTACTATACAGTCATTGGATCCTAGGAAGTTACTAGGCTAATGACCCTAGGGCCGTTACAAACCTAGCTAAGTTCTACCCTTATTTCTACGATCAGCACCTATTGCCCCTGTCTAGAAGGGGACACAGGTGGAACCCCTGGGGTGAATTTATGGTTACCCAGCCAGTCGTCCAGTTTGCATTTGAAGGGGGCCAATGAGATTCTCTGTTTGACATAAAGTGGGAGTCTGTTCCAAAGGTGTGGTAACCACTGGGAGGCAAATCTGTTCCTCCAGCAGGCTGTATTAATATCACATACCAGGTTAAGGTCTTTAGAGCGAGTAACCCGTGTACCATTTGACTTACGGATATGCAACATTTCCAAGAAAGCAGGGTCGAAGTGCCTTGTATGCAAGGCTGAAATCGCCTCTCAGTAGTCTGTATGAAAGGGAATAAAGTGACAGTGATTTCAGACGATCCACATAGGACAGATGCTGAAGACCTTGAATTTTCCTTGTGCAGAACCTTTGTGGTTTCTCCAGTTTCTGCAGGTGGTTGGAGAGGTACATTCCAAAAGGGGCTTTGTACTCAGTTATTGGCCTGACAAGGGAAGAGTACAGGGAGGTTATAACTTCTTTTTTATGGAGGCAATGCTGTTACTTATGAGATGAGCAATGTAGAATGCCCTTCTTACCACTGTGGAGACATGGTGGTCAAAGGTGAGGTTACTGTTAACCTGTGTGCCCAGGTCTCTCACCACTGAGTGTGTACTTAAGGTGTTGCTATTGATGTGGTAGTTAGCAGGAACATCACTCTTAATGAAAGGGATGATGATACATTTTTTTGCATTTAGTTTAAAGCCATGACGTTGGCACCAATCATTTGTTTGTGTAAGATCCTCTTGTAGGATGTTGACATAATTTGGAGATTCTATGATCGCTCCCAGTTTGCAGTCATCACAAACTTTGTCAACCACAGACCTTTAGTTTTTGCTTGTACTTCGGAGAAATAGATTCCAAACAGCAGAGGTCCCAGGACTGATCCCTGTGGAAAACCACTGGTTACAGGTCTGCTGTTGGAGGTGGATCCCTCTATTTTGACTATATGGGTTCTATCAGTGAGCCAGTTAGCGACCCATCTAACGATGTAAGGGTTGATAACTAGCTGGGTGAGTTTGTCAAACCCCTTGGTGAAGTCTTGGTAGGCTGTATGCACAGATTTTGCCAAGTTCAGGGCCTTTGTGGCTATCTTATAGAAGTCCACCAGGTTTAACAGGTTACATGTTTGGAGGTCATCATCATGGATCTTGGCAACAAAGATATAGAGAATTTGCTCCATGACCTTGCAGATAAGGCTAGTCAGGCTAATGTGTCTGTAGTTCTTGGGGTCAGTGGAAGCACCATCTTTGTGCAAAGGGATAGTGGTGACCATTTTCCATTCATCTGGGATGAAGCCAGTGCTATAGATTATGACTGAAAAAAGAGTACCCAATGGTGTTGCTAATTGTTGGAGTCCATGTAGGAAGCAGCCTGGGATGTTATGCTGTGATTTTTGTGCTTAGAGAGGGCATTTACGACCTGCTCTTTAGCGATACAAGGTAGGGGAGAGGTAGGGGTGTCATGGGGTATATGTGGCAGGGACAATGGAGTGAAGTTTTCACAGAACCTATCAGCCAACAGGTTAGCTATGTTCACAGGCTCAGTATTTGTGGTATCATTAACTACCAGTTCAGCAGTTGCAGTCCTTGTTACCCTCCTTCCTGCCCCCTGACTTCTTTTGGCTATACCTCTATTCCTTTTTACTATGGTTAAAAGCTTTTTGGTGTATTTGCTTTTTTGTTGGAGGTATAACCTTGTATATATATATTTAATTGCTTCCCATTAGGGGGGCACCTGACATCTGGGATAAGAAAAACTGATGTAATGGCGTCGGCTGCATGCTTTATACCCCTGACTACCTGACGTCATGGAAGATGAGACGGCAACCGAAACAGGACCCAAGACTTTGATAATCAGACCGACTGAGGGCTACTGCAAGCAGATAACCCAAATGTGATGACTGCAACAGTGAATACACTCTAACATCTACATTTATGGTAAGTGTACACAACTGTACTCTCTCTCACATCAGTTCACATATTAATTTTTTTTTTGAGAAAATGGGCTTGCATTAAAGGGTGAAATTAATGTATAGGGAGAGACTGAAATCTTTCTTTGGAGATGTCATTTCCTTTGCTAACTAAGACTTTTAAAAATTGTTGGCTAGAGTGGGAGGTGGGGAAAATAAGTAAAGAAATAAACAGATGCTATTAACAGCAGCACAGATGAAAGGATGTGTAGGTGTTTGTAAATATGAGCATGGATAGTAGTAAGGGTTTGCACTGTGTGTTAACATAAACAAACTAAAATACAGTATAGTAGCTATTTATGCATAAATTAATTTGTTATATGCATCTTGACACAAATGCATGCATGTGTGTGTGTGTGTGTGTGTGTGTGTGTGTGTGTGTGTGTGTGTGTGTGCACGTGTATGTTTGATTAATTGTGTACACCGGCACTGTGTCTAAAGGCAAATATTTAAGTAAATTATAATGGCTATTCATGCATAAATTCATTCATCATATCTGAAATGGACATTAGAGCTGTGCAGAATCACCAAAGTGTATACATGCACAAGCGTGCACATAGTAGCAAGTTTTTTTACTACTTTGCAGTATATGCGCCTTATACCATAACTTAAAACTATATTACTGGTGCTGTTTTGTCTTCATTTGATCACAATATGATGTGTGTGTGTGTGTGTGTGTGTGTGTGTGTGTGTGTGTGTGTGTGTGTGTGTCTGTGTATGTAAACCTTACTAATATATATATATATATATATATATATATATATATATATATATGTCTGATATTTTAGATGTAAACTTTGTTCAAAACACTTATTGTACACCAGCTTTGAAGCACTAGTTGAAAGAAATGGTTTTCACCAAAAGTATCAAAAAATATGTATGTACTAATTATAAAACCAATACAAAACTATTTTCTGAGTGCAGTAATGTCCAATAGAGTGGGCTTTAGAGCAGCATGGACCTTCCAGGCGTGGGGTGGCTATTTCGAGTCTGGTCTCACAACACCCCTGGCTGGCCCATTATTTCTGTGTAATGTCTGCCCTGTTGGGCATTATAGCTTTCATGTTAACAGTTTAATGGAGGTGTATTTTGCATTAAATGTACTCCTTTAAAATGCTTGACTAGTTTTCAGGGAATCCTTTAGGTGATGGTTTAACACAATAGATGAAATATTCACTGAGCATTTTAGCTAACCTTTTGTTTCACTTTCTTTTCTCCTGTTCTGTGCTGTTAAAGCAGTTTGTAGGTGTGGTTTACACCCTGTATGGGGGATTGCTACTGGCTTAATGTCCCTGAGTTAGTTCCATTAACATAGTTCTTTACTATCTGCGGTGGTGGTGCTGCAGTAGCGTTGTCGGCTCACAGTAAGACGCTCGTCGGTTCGATTCTCAGCTAGAACGTCTTGTGTGTGGAGACATGTATGAATGGGCGTCAGAGGAATCTACTGCCAATCATTAGCAGACCGGAGTTCTGCTGTGGCGACCCCTAACCAGGAAAAAGCCGAAAGACACAACACAGTTCTTTACTCATAAGCTGCATTTTTCATTTCTGTTGTTCTATTACTTGGCAGATGACTCAGCTGACGCTGTAAGTATTGCATTTCAGAAGAATACTGAAAGTGAATGCTTTCGGTTGAAAGTGTGAGAATTTGTTAAAATATACCGAAGAATAATTTTATTAAATGTGTTTAAATACGCTAAGTTTGTTGCAGCTTGTTAAATGCACTTCAGAATGGTTGAGTTTCGACTTCAGTATACTGCGATATGAGGGTGCATTTAGTATTCATCTGCTGTGAGCTACACATTTGCTTTGTTGAATGCTTCTTGGAAGTTGTTTCAGTCTCTTTCTACCATGATGTAGTTTTGATGGTTTCTTCATATAAAAGCACTGTGTTTTTACTGTAGGGTGGGTAGGTAGGTTTGCTTATTGTACTTTAGAAGATATACACATACACATCTCACTTTTTGTTGACTGTACTGCTTGTATTGGATGACTTAAATGAAAGGAAAACTAGCAAAGAGAGGTGGCAGCAAGTTGTATTGCGAGGGGGTTACTGATCTGAAAGTAGATTTGCAGGATACCCAGCTCCTGAACACTGTCACTATGGTTTAAGGAAGAAATTGATCGCACAGGTGTGGGTTCATCCTATGTAAGTGATGGGAGTAAGGCCACAGGCGTTAGGGCTGCTTTGCACTCGAACTTTACCAGGCTTCTTAGTATCCTCATTCATATTCTATAATGCACTACACAGCTTTCCCTCTCTTAGATCTTCATTGCCACATAAAGTGATTGTTGAACCTCCTAACAACCCCATGTTGCAGTTTGTTTACAAAGGTTACGTATTACTTTATTTCTCTTTTTCTCAAATACATATGATTAAACAAATTGATCTGAAGTAGTTAACTTCATTTGATCATCAACTTGTGGGTTCTGGATCCGATACGGATCTGATCTGGCAGCTTACCAAGCTAAATATCCGAGCTCCAAGCTCCTCCCCCTTACCCATACTACACTGCATCCCCCTTCCAATCCTCAGATCTCATTTGCCGCGGCTTCGCCAGCACTGGATTTTTGAGCTGCAGGCAGGTTCGTTAGGTTTTCATCTAACTTTCAGTTTGTGTGTTGTCTTTTTGATTGCAAAACTTTTAATAACCCTGTCCTTATTCTCCTCGGGTTTTTTGTGTTTAAAGAAGTAGTAGTAGTAGTAGTAGTGGTTTTAGAACGTTGCTTAACTTTCTGTCTGTGTAGGCCTCCCCTTCCCGCCCTTAGCGCGTGTGTGTGTGCGCGCGCTTCTTTACTTAGCTTGTCTGTCAGTAATGTCGGACAGTCAGAAACCGACCTTTTCTAAGTGCACAGAGTGTGGCCATAAGCTGTCGCCGGCCAATGGTCACACTGTGCGTAGTTTGGGGGTGCATCATCTGACATCGGGCCACAAAATTTATGCGGCGTTTAACCCCCGGGCCCTGCGGGATCGCAGGAACAAGCTGATTCTAGCGGGTTTTTTATCCGCAGAGTCAGCTACTCCTCCTGCAGCTTCATCCTCAGTCACGGCTGTGACTGTTCAGCCTTCCAGCCCTCCTCCCCTGTCCGGGACTTCCACTCCCACTTCTAAACAGGGAGAGAGAGAGAGGCCAGGAAATAAAAACATAGTGAGAAAAAGAGAGAGAGACAGGGAGAGGGGTCGCAAGAGGCAAGCCAACTTGGATCCGTCGGCCCCTCCCGCTAAGGTGATCTCTATGCCAGAATAAATTGCAAGTCCGTCTTCTCCTCGGCTTCGTTCTCCACGAATCTCCCCAGAGCCGGAGGAGGAGGCTCGGCTCTCTTTGAGGTCATCCTCGCATTGGCCCTCCCAGCCGGTGTCTGTCTCATCCTCGAGATCCACTAGGACCCTCTCTGAAGCTGATATGGACCGGATGATAAGGTTCCTGAAAACTCAATTGCAGATGGGAGTGTTGCTGCTCCCCCCCCAAGCCGGAGCGGCTCCGTTTGCCCCGATAGCTCTATCTCCGATCCACCCTCGGGTTTTGGTGTCTATGGATCCGAGGAACCCCGGAGTCAGGGGGTCAGCGCCGATGGTACCTCCTAACTCTACGCCGGCCATGCCCTTAAGCCTGTCGGATCCAAGCCCTCGGAGCCGGGATCTGGGTGTCTGATCCGAGGTGGTGAGTGTGTCGTCGGCCTCGTCGAGGCATACCGTCTCCTTGGGTCCGGCTGTGCTTACCTCGGCTCCGATCCCCTCGTCGGATCAGAGGGGTACGGGTACCCACACCAGCTTCAGGAAAGCCAGTTCCCCTTTGGCTTTCGACGTTCTCTGGAGGATCGAGACCTCTCACTCTTTCCTAGGAGTTCGTCCCTGCTCTTTTGCAACTGGGTTTGTCTTCCATCATCCAGTCCTCCCAGGGACAGCCTGTGCCGAATACGCCCCAGACAGTTCCCCTTGAGGAATCGGAGACAGTTTGCGAGCCCCATCCCGGAGAGTCCCCCCAAGGAGGTCCCTCACAAATGCCAGTGCAAAAGGAGGCACATGGACTCCCCTGAGTCCCTCACTGAAGATACCGACTTGGAGGAAGGGGAAGGTTCCCCCAGATTACCCCCCCAAAGATGTCTCCTTAGGAGACGTAGTGGAAATTCTTCGCTGGGGGGGGGGGGTTGGTCCACCCAAAAGCCTTCCTCATACGAGTCGGAATTTCTGGAGGCGTTCGACACAGGCTCATCTAACTCTTGGGTGTGTCCCCCCGGCTGACCCTCTGGTGGACCTTATTACCACCAGAGCCTAGAAGGAACCGGACACTGTAGAGCAAATACCCAAATGGCCTGACAACGTATTGAGCCCTCCTGCGGACAAGCCCACTTGTAGTAAGTGGTCCCCAGTTGATGCCATGGTGGTGGCGGCCACCAAAAAGGAACTCACCCAGGAAAGTTCCTCGGTCCATCCCCCGGACAAGGAGTCCAGGGTGATGGATTGTCTTGGAAGGCAGACTTTTGCTTCAGCTACCTTTGCTATAAGGGCGCTGAATTACATGACCCACGTAATTAGACTGCAGCGTGACCTTGTGAAGGAGTACGCTGAGTCTGCACCAGTCAGTTTCGGCCGAGGATAAATGGACATTCTCGGCTCGTATGGCCACTCAAGTCTGTGTCAAATACATCCATGTGTTTACTCTCTCACGCCATTGAGGGAGCCGCTAGGCAGCCGGGTCCGGTATTGCCATGAGGTTTCATGCCTGTCTCCGGCTTTGCGATTTTTCGGTACCTTTTAAGCCTTCGCTAATGCCCTTTTTGACCGTTCGACCCTGTTCAGGAAGACCATCCGAGGTGCGCTTGTCCAGAGTGAGAAGGAAGTGAAAACGTTGTCAGCCATTGGGATCCCCTTCTCTAACCCTCAAAGGTCCTTCTCCAGGAACCAGCGAGGGCAAAAGAAGCTGTAGTTCCAGAAATCTCAGCAGTCCCGGAACGCTCAGGACTCCTTCTCCCCCAGAGGCCGAGAGGGACAAGGTGGACGCCGGCCCAGAGGCAGAGGGGGACCAAAGAACTTCGGGTCAAGGGGTACCTTTTTCTGACCGACCCGCACAGCAGCCCTGAGGGGTTGCCCGAATGCTCCTCTCTGGAGGCACTCGGGGGGGGGGGGGGAGTTTTTCGAGGCACCTAGCTCAGTGGGAGTCCATCATGTCAGATCGCTGGGTGCTTCGAATAATATCCTGAGGCTATTCTGTTCCCTTCATAAACAATCCCCTATGCACAAGGCGCCTCTCGGACGTCCCTCCCACTCAAAGGGAGGCGGCAGCTTTGAAAATAAGAAAGCTGATAGAAAAAAGAGCAATCCAGCAAGTGTCCCCAGACTTGTCCGGATCAGGCATCTATTCTAGGTTCTTTTTGGTGCCAAAAAAAGATGGGGGACTTAAGGCTGATTCTTGACCTATCCGCAATGAGCCTGTCCATTGCCAAGGAAAAGTTCCAGATGGTCACTCTACAATCCATCCTGCCCTTCTTGCAAGAGGAAGACTAGATGTGCTCGATAGACCTCAAGGATGCGTGCTACCATATTCTGATGGACAAGCGATCCAGGAGGTTCCTCCGCTTTCGGTTAAGAGCCAGTCATTACCAGTTCAGGGTCCTACCCTTCGGTCTCACCACAGCTCCCAGGGTGTTTACCAAGATCATGGCAGTTGTAGCGGCCCACCTGAGGCTTTAGGGCATTTCAGATCTTTCCGTACCTGGAAAACTGGCTTCTCACTGCCTCCAGCGGGCGTCAACTTGTACTAGCCAGGGATTTCTTTCTTCAGTTGTTGACCCAGCTGGGGATCACGATAAATCTCAAGAAGTCTTCCCTCCAACCTGTTCAAATTCTAGACTTCATAGGGGCAAGAATAGATTCTCTTCAGGCCAGGATATTTTTGACTCCAGACAGACTTCACAAACTGGCCCTTCATGTATTGGCGCTCCTTCAGTCTCCTGCACCCCTAGCGGAGTTAGTTCAGAGAGCCCTAGGGTCCATGGCAGCAGCCATACATCTGATTCCTTGTGCACATCTGTATATGAGTGTTACAGTGGATGTTATAAGTTCAGTGGTCTCTACTACATCAGTCCCTAGACTTTCGGATTCCTCTGAGCAAAGTGTGCAAAGATTCTCTCGTGGTGGCTTCAATCCCAGGAATTGCGAGAAGGATGCCCCTTTGTTGTGCCTCTGCCCCAATCCACGGTGACCATGGATGCCTCCCGCTTAGGGTGGGGGGGCATTGTTCGGGCAGGACTATCCAAGGCATGTGGACTCAGAGCGAGACCGTTCTGTATATAAATGTTCTAGAGATGAGAGCTGTCCTTTTAGCGTTGCAGGCCCTTCATACCTCTCTTCCTCTGGGAACTATTGCGATCCAGTCAAACAATATGTCAGTAGTCTGGTACATCAACAAACAGGGGGCAACCAGGTCTTATCCACTTCGTTGAGAGGCCATGAGAGTGTGGGAATGGATGATCTCCACCAACCGCTTTCTGATAGCAATGCACATCCCAGGTCGGTCCAACATCTTGATAGACAAATTGAGCAGAACTATCCTTTCGCTTTATGAGTGGTCTCTGAACCCTTATGTAACGGAACAGATCTTCCTCAGGTGGGGTCAGCCTTGCTGCGATCTCTTCGCATCGCCGTCCAACGTGAAGTGCAGCGAATTTTTCTTTCTAATTCCTCCTACGGGGGAAGCGCCCAGAGACGCTCTTGTCCATGCTTGGCCACCTGGTCTTCTTTATGCATATCCCCCGCTTTTACTCATGACAAGATTCTTGCAGAAAGCTCGGTTGGGGAGCAGAGTTATCTTCATAGCCCCATTCTGGCCTCGTCAAGTTTGGTTCCCTTGCCTGCGGTCTCATCTCGTAGCTCTGCCCTGGATCTTGGATCCCATTCCAGATATTATTCATCATCCCTCTGGAATTCTTCCTCCGAATCTGGACAGCCTGAAGCTCACAGCTTGGTTGCTCCAGTTCCTTTAGTTGCTAGGACTCCTGGTATCTCTTCCCCAGTTAAATCCATCCTGGTAGCGGCACACAAGTCCTCTATCAGAAAAGTTTACAGTAGTAAGTGGAAACGTTTTTCCATTTGGGCTTCGCAGAGAAATCTGGATCCTTTTACCTTTCCGGCTCCAGCGATATTAGATTTTTTGTTTCATGTTTTCCAGCAAGGGGCCAGCTCTTCCACAGTGAAAGTCCAGCTGGCGGCTATTTCCCACTTTCATGTAGGGGAAAATTCAGGTTCCCTAGCTGCTGCCAGAATTTGCAAGACATTTTTGAAAAGTACTTTTCTTCTTAGGTCTCCTATTAAGAATCTTTCCCCGCCGTGGGATTTGACTTTGGTTCTTCAGGCCTTAGTTGTGCCCCCATTCAATCAGTTGACTTGAAATTCTTGTCATGGAAGACGACCTTCCTGGTGGCTATTACTTCAGCCAGGAGAGTGTCGGAGCTTCAGGCGCTGTATATGAAACCCCCATACCTAGTTTTTCACAAAGATAGGGCATCTCTCTGGACTAACCCGTCTTTTCTTTCTAAAGTTGATTCTGAGTCAAATATTAATCAGTCTATTAATTTGCCTGTATTTTTCCCTAATTTTCAAAATAAAGGAGAATATAAACTTCATTTGCTGGATATGCACAGGCAGTTACGTTTTTACTTGCATAGGTCCTAACCCTTCCGTAAATCTGATCAGCTTTTTGTTTCCTTTGCTAGACCCTTTTTGGGAAAACCAGTTTCAAAAGTGACTATCGCCAAGTAGATTTCGCTTTGTATTCTACAAGCATATAAAGAACTTGGATTACCAGCACCAGAAGGGGTTCATGCTCACTCCACCTATTCTATGGCTTCTTCTGCTGCATTTTGGTCTAGAGTTTCCCTGGGCGATATCTGCTCAGCAGCTACCTGGGCCTCCTCTCACACCTTCATTACTCATTATCAGCTAGATTTGGTGTCTAGAGGAAGGGCTTCCTTAGGTGCTGCAGTGCTCCGAAATATTCTTCCTTAAGGGCCTCCCAAGATTTCGGGTAGCTGGGGACTCTGTCCCACAGGTTGATGATCAGATGAACTTAACTACTTCAGATAAAGAAGTTATATACTCACCATAACATTCCATCTGAGTAGTTAGACTTCATTTGTCAGCAACCTTCCCTCCCTCCTTCCCTCTGACCTTGATGGTTATTCCTCTGGGTTCGATGTCCTGAATTTGACGAGCCTGGTGTATGAGTTTGGGTCAGGTCTTTTTGGCTTAGGTTGTTGGGTATCACATTTTTAGGTGGCAAACTCGATCTGAGGATTGGAAGGAGGTTGCAGTGTAGTATGGGTAAGGGGGAGGAGCTTGGAACTCAGATCTTTAGCTTGGTAAGCTGCCGGCTCAGATCCGTATCGGATCCGGAACCCACAGGTTGCTGACAAATGAAGTCTTAACTACTCAGATGGAACATTATGGTGAGTACATAACTTATTTTTTTTTTTTTTGCTTTTCTTCTCCCTTTAATGTAAAAGTAAAGCATTTTTCTGTCAGAAAATTACTTTTTCTGTTCTGGACTTAAGCCCATCAAGCATGCCTCTCAAGTTATTTATTTATTTATTTGGTATTTGTTAACCGGGTTGGTCCAACTGAGCCAGCAGCCCATTTTCAGTGGAGACCCGAGGAGAAAAGCTCCAGAGTTGTACAGACAAAGTAGTAAAATGTACACAAAAAAAACCATAAAAAACTTCTTATAATTAATGCATTTCGAAAAAGGGAATTTTTTAAATTATTTTTTTAACAAGAAAATAATGGTGATATTAGGTAAGAGAGGAAAAGAAAATCAGTGTTAGTAAATGATGTCTTAAGAGAAGATATTAAAGTAAAACTAAATTATAATAAAGAGAAGATGGTTAAAGTTGAGCTTAATATATACATATTTACATGTGATATAGTAGCCTTGCTTGTGGAATTACAATTTACAATGAAATAAACAATGTTTTTAGAGAAAAATGGAGGAGTGTAATATTTGTTTACAGGATACTGGTGACAAATGAGTTTGGAGGATTAGGTAGGGTCATGACGGGGGCAGGACTATGTGTAAAGTAGGAGTTGATTTAGCTTTTTTCGAAGTGCTTGGGGTGGGAGATCTTTCTTATGTACGAAGGGAGTTTATTCTAGACTTGGGCTACAGTGCATTTGTAAAGTAATTTTCCAATGTTTTTGTTAGGTTTATAGCTGTCACGAAGTTGTTGTTTGGAGGTACAGAGAGGACGATTGGGGGTGTAGTAGGATACAAGGCAGGAGAGAAGGACAGGAAGTAGGTTTGTATAGACCGGAATGTGTGATTTTAAATTGTGACATTTGGAGTTGGGGGAATTATAGTCATTGAAGTAAGTTGAGTGCAAGGCAGTGGTGAGAGTTATGAGGCGTGTTAGTAGCAATTCTAGATGTTTTGTGGTATGTGTGTGGTAGTTTAGATAAGTGTAGATTGTATGTTAGTAAAGATTGGGTCTACATAGAGAAGGGAAGGAAGGAGGAGTCCCTGAATTAGGGAGAGTTTAGCATTAGAGATAAAAAAAAATCTTATTTCTGTAAAGTAGACCTAGTTTTTGATGTGTATCTTTTTTTTTTTTCTTTTTTTTTTTTTAATACTTTGCTGGATATGCAAGTTAAATTTTGGTTCATCATAGATAATGGTACCTAAAAGGATAATGGTACCTAAAAGCTTAGTGTGGGGTTTGGCTTTAAAGGTGGTCTTGTCAAGGGATGTGGTGACAAAGGTTGATTTATGGTGAGACAGAGTTAGAGGAAGAAATAGCAAAAGTTTATTTTTTTTTTGGATTTAAGGTGAGCTGATTATCAGAGAGACACTTTTCTATGGATAGGAAAGAGTTTTGGGTGTGTGCATGGAAATGAGAGATATTGTTGGAGGTGGAGATGTGTAGAGTCATCGGCATATTGAATAAGGGAGGATTGTTTGCAAGAGGTGTGGAGATCATTGTTGAATATGTTGAATAAAAGGGGGCCCAGGATGGAGCCATGGGGTGACTCCACATTTGATGGGTAGGAAGGAGGAGCAGGACATGAGCCATGGGGTACTCCAGATTTGATGGGTAGGAAGGAGGAGCAGGACGTGAGCCATCTGAGTGATTGTTGCCTATTGGAGAGGTAACTAGTGAACCAACCACGCGAGGCCCTAGAGAGATTGAGGTCAGATAGTTTAAATAGAAGTAAAGAGTGTGAAATGGTATCAAAGGCTTTGGGGAGGTTGAGGAAAAGACAGGATACAAGGTGGTTATTATCTCTGGCCTCAGTCACAGTGTGAGTAAATGATACAGTGCAGTGGCAGTATTGTGGTTTGGCCTGAAACCATGTTGAGTAGAAGTTAGCAGGTTTTCTTGGAGAAGAAAATTCAGAAGCTGAGTATGTATGCATTTTTCAAATATTTTTGAGAGAGGGGAAAGTATGGCTATGGGTCTGTAATTAGATGGGTCAGTAGAATTTCCGCCTTTATGCATTGGGACAGATGTCTGGGACTATGGCTTTTTGAATGGTCTATTGATTAGCAGAAATACAGGGTAGGTTATGGATTCAGTGGATAGTTTGAGGAAGATGGGAGGAAGGTTTTCTGCAGAGGGAAAGCAGGGCTCAAGTTTGAGCAGGAGTGATTTGATGTAAGCACTAAAGACTGGTTTAAAGGAAAAAGGGTTTTTGTTGCATGGGTCAGAAGAGGTGGGAGGGGAGTCAAGAGTTGTGGTTGATGTGAGTAAGTTTTTGGATAGTATCTATGAAGTATTTGTTGAGGAGGGTGGCAAGTTTCTAGTGGGGAATTATTTAGGAAAAGGGTGGGAGTGGAAGAGATTCCAGGATGAAGAATTTTGTTTAGGATAGTCCAGAATTTTCATGGGTTAAATTTTCTGTTGAATTGGGGTGAGTTGAAAGTTTTTCTTATCTTTGTTAATTGGTTTTTGTAAAGATTCCCGGGTTCTCTGTAGTTTTAGAGCAGAGATGGCGATTTGGTTTTAACCCAAGTTTTCCAAACACTGTCTCTTTTATGCATAAGAGATCGAGTTTCTTTAGAGAGCCAGGACATAAATAGCTCTAATACTAATTCTCCTAGTAAAGGCCAAGGGAGTTGAGAATATCAAGGAATATTTGATTAAATTTTTGCATGGCTTCATTGAGATGGAGCTGCTTATGGAAGGACTAGTTGATGATTGATAATGTGGAATTAAAATGTCAGTGCTAAAGTTAGAGAGTTTATGGCAGTCTCTGTATGAATGTGTTGTGGATGATTGGAGAGAGTATCTTTGGATGTGAGCAGAAAGATGATCACTTAGTGTCAGGTAAGGTAATACTGAGTTGTGGGGAATGGGATGTTAGTTTGGACCAGTCAGTGTTAATGTCTTCAAGGATGACTGTTTCATAGGATATGTTGTGGGAGATCCACGACAGGATATGCTGAAGGGCGAGAATATTGCCTGGAGGGATTTATATGGAGGCTATGGCAATTTTTTTGTGTCAGTTTAGGTGGCAGTTAAGAATAAGTAGTTCAACAGGGTGCAAATTGGGAACAGGAATGGTTAGAGGTGTGAGGCTGAGTTTATCAGAGTAGAGGATGGCAATGCCTCCATCCTTTTTTGGGATTCTGTCAGAGCGGTAGATGTTATAAGCAGGTGATAATATTTCTTTTAGTGATATGAGGTTTTAGCCAAGTTTCAGATAGGGTTAAAATGTGTACGGAGGTGTGGGCTATCCAAGCCTGGTGTTCAGTGGTTTTGTTGATGAGGCTGTGTATGTTCAGAGAGTATATAGTTAGTTTTTTGGGGTAAGATGTGGAAGGGTTGATGGCGTGGGGAGGGTGGGGTTGGAGAAAAGAGGGGGAAATGGAGGATGAGGTATTGTGTTTGGTGTTGGGAGGTGGGGAAGGGGGCCAGGGTTGGGGTGGATGTCTCCAGAAAGAAGTAAAGTAATTGTTTGTATATTAAGTAGTGTATGGAGAGTGTAAAAAGAGTAGTGCTTACTTTTGGTTTGCAAGTGAGAGAGGAGTACTGAAGTATTTTATATTTATGAAGGCAAATGCTGGAAGTGTTATAGGGAGATGGGGGGATTATACAAGTCTGAATGGTATCATTATTAATAAGGGTGGTTGTGGTGGTAGGAGATATTTGGTTGAGAGTGTTTAATGTGATATGAGGTTGAGAGTATGAGAAGGATAAGAAGTGGGATGGTTATGTAGAAGTGGTGCATTTTGAGGTGTGAACAACTTAGAAAAGAAAGGGATAGAGGGAGATAGTGGGATGGGGAAGTAGTGTGAGTTGAGTGTGGGTGTCTTTAAGGGGGAGTGGTTATTAGGAGGAAGTGGATGTTGACTGGCTGTGCAATTAACGGAAGGGGTATATGTTGGTAAAGTATAAATGTAAGGAAAGTGGGGGTGGGTGCGAATGGGGGTAGGGTAGGGGAACGAAATGAGCACAAGCAAGGCTACACCAGGATTGCAGTGATTGCCAAGAGAAACCTTAAGTATAGCGACCAGGAAATTGTAAGAGGCAGGAGATAGAGAAAGGATACGGAGTCATACAGAGTATTTCTAAGGGAAGAATTAGAAAAACAAATATACATTTGCTAGTGTAGTGAATAGAATATGGTGGAGAGAGGGTTAAGCTGTAAGTAGAGTGCAGAAATGGACAGGGAGAGAGCAGCAGAAAAGAGCTAATGGTAATATGTATATTTAGTTTGTGGGAGAAGCTAGGTGGGGATAACAGAGCAGGTAAAGTAGAAGAACGGCACAGTGATGTCCAAGCCAGCAGCAAGCTGTTAAGGAGCAATAATAAGATGAATTAGACAGGAAAACTGTGAATTAATAGGATGTACTTTATACACGGGTAATACATAATAACACTGCTGTAAATAGTGTTGTTCAGCTAAAAGTTCCATCTGTACAGAGGTAAGTTTAGGACTGTGGGCTTGATTGTGTGGCACAGTTACCCTTAAGCTAGCTGTTTCAAAATCATGGTAGCAAAGGTGATTCCACCAGTTTAAGCCGCAATTACCAGGAAAATGTAACAGAAACGGCTGTTGCACACCCACCAATTCCATGAGTGGGCAAGGAGAAGCTAGAGAACTTTTTTATTACTGCCTTTTCTAGCAGTAATAAGCTTGAGTTTATCAAGATGTAAGGTTTAGGTGTGATTCTGGACAGCTAGACTTTTAGAGATCATGTATCAGCCATAGTAAAATAGTCTTTTTTTCTACTTGTGGAATATCTCTGTGGTCAAACCCCTTACATCTTATGCTGATCTCCCAGTAGTAGTCCATGCTGCGGTCTTTTGTCATCCGTAATTATTGCAGTGCACTCTACCTAGGGTTCTCTGACACTAAGATTGACTAACTACTTGCCACTTTTGCTCCATTCAAAGACAAGACTGTTTTGTGGTACCTCTCATTACTATTATGTTGTGCTTGTGCTGCACTGTCTGCATTGGTTCCTGGTTTGTTTTCACACAGTCTAGTAAAACAGTGGTGTTGGTCTGCCATTACACACCTTTGGGTTCTTTAGCTGAAGGAGCTTGTTGTGCTGTTCATATGTAGCATTGCGTGGCTGCTGAGTATTCCGCAAGTGCATTTAGAAACCTTTATTTTTCACTGTTGATTATCAGGTGTTGCACCTGTGGGACCTACTTCATAATGGCGAAGATATTATTCCACAGTGATGTGTTTCTTTAGGCCATTAAAAACTTACTAATTTGAACTGATTTGCGTGGGGATTTGCCTCATTAGTTCTTAGGTTTTACTGAATTCCCAGCAACTGAATTGCTAGCTTGCCATCCTTTCTGGTTATGAGTTGCTGTAGTTACTTTACTTGGGCTTTTGCTGAGGAGCATCTTAATGAGGTAGAAGTTTTTTTTCTTTAAATAAGAAACATCTTTGTCTGCATCAAAAATGATAATTTAATAATTCTATGTTTTTATAAATGAAAACAAACCATGTTGACATATTTTCAATCACAAACATTATACACCACTTATCTTCTGTGCAGTCTTTGTCAGTTAAACATTGCATAGCTCATTCAATTCCTGCCTTCCCTTAAGCCTCTCCTCCAAAACTTTATTCTGCGTATATTGCTCCCACAGTTCCCATTTTTCTATGTAATTTGCTCCTACCCTTTTCTAAAGATACCACTTCCAGTTCTTTAATCCTTTGTTACTATATTCACTACTTGTACGATTGGTTTACAGTTTGATTTCCATTTTCTAGTAATTGCTTTTTTGGCAGCCACTAGAATTAAACGCAACAAAGCCTTATTGTGTCTAGGCAATTCTGATTCTGTGTCACAGCTCAAAAGAAAATCATTACCTTTGTTAAACCAATTTGCTCACCTAGTATTTGACAGAGTAATATGCAGGGAATTTTTAAAGTCAGGTAACTCCTTATACTCCCAAAAAATATGTTCCCAGTTATCTCTTTCTTTCCCATCACCCCTCCAGCGTTTGCAGTCTACCCGAGGAAAAATACTTTGGAGTCTGCTTGGAGTATAGAAATACCTTTGTAAACACTTCAAGCAAAGATCCTAAATCTTCCAGATTGTTGCATGTTTGGGAACAGTACATATGTCCTATTGGGAGCCGTACATATTTCCTCCTATTGGGAGCCGTACATATTTCCTCCTATTGGGAGCCGTACATATTTCCTGCTATTGGGATCCATACATATATCTTCCTATTGGGAGCCGTACATATATCCTCCTATTGTTTCTTTGAGAATTGCATATCCAGTCTCTCATTCCAATCCTTTCTAACCTCCAGATTAATTCCATAGGTATCATGTATTGTTTTATATGCCATACGAATTGTCCCTTTTTAAACAGCAGCTTCTGTTTTAGATTCTACTAAAAACTCTACTACTGGTGGTCTTTCACTTAGGATCCCCTTATTCATTTCTCTTTGCCAGTGTTCTGATATGAATCTTTGATAGGGAAGCAGTCTCTAGCCTGCAGTCCATTCGGTTACCTTTCCATCTGTAATTATTTGCTCCCAATACCTTGGTTCCTTTGCCAGTTTTATCTAGTAAATTCCAGCTCCCTCTTGCCTATTCTCTGTGCCCTTAATGCAGTCATCCTTATTGGCAGAATCTCCTTTCTCCATTCCCATGTTGGCTTTGTTCTTGGAATACTTTCTGCTACTTTGTGAATATAATATTCTGTATGGTTATTGTTATTCGCCTTAAGGATATGCATTCAGAATGCCAGTCTTTTTCATAAGCTTCCCCCATTTCATTATCATCCCTTTCCACTGTGCATTATATCTTTCTGCTTGTGCTATGTATATCCCGTTCTCCTTCTGGATAAAATCATCACAAAAGTGTCTGAACATAGTAGCTCGAAGTTTAAACTCCTACTCTTGATGGTTTGATTCCTACAGAGACATCTATAGAAATTAAGAACTTTAATTTTTGGGACCGGGCCATTATTTTTAAATATCAAGGGGCAGGGCCATTATTTTGAAATATCAAAGGGAAAATTGCGAGGTCACCAACATTATTCGCAACAACTGGAGCATTTTCAAAAGGATTGTGGACATTCTAAACTAACTGGGGGAACAACTTTATTTGTCCACAAGTCCAGTAGAAAATTAAAGAAATTACTGGAGAGAGGCCAAACCATTCACAATGGGATTTTCAGTGACAAAAAGAGTACTACCAAATATGGGAGATGTGTTTATTGTCACTACATATTCGAAGGAGAAAAATTACTTTTAAATAACTTTTTGGCTGATAAAGTTTTATAGGGGCAATTCCAACACAAGTAGAGTTGTATATCTGGTAAAAATGTGACTTCTGCCTTACATTTTACATCGGCAAGACTGAACATACTCTTAAAAACAGAATTTATGAACATTAATGACATGAAGTAGAACATATGCTTTGGAGCCCCCTACAATTTTAACAGCATCAAAAAGTCCAGTATTTCCCATTCCTGTATATTTCACAGATGTGATTGATGCTTTGTAATCCCATAGTTATTCATTAATTTCAGAGTTCCTGGATTTTTTCCTGTTGACCTCCATTTCACAACTCCAGTCTCTGGTTCATTTCCAGTGTACTCCAGGGTCTTCTAGTCAACTCCTGTGCTTTTTTCTCTCTTAAACATTTTCCTTTGAAACACGGGAAAAGGTTTCACTGGCATTGTCTGTCTGTGAACTTTATTATCAGAAGAATAAGAAGCAGAATCGCCTTCTGTTTTAATTTTTCACTTTTTGTTGGACAAGCTTTTGTGTTTCCTTTTTGGCATATCAAAAAAGGACTTTGACCCTCCAGGAAAAAATATTCTGAAGATAGCCGGCTTCTCGACATTCCCTGATTGCTGGAATAAATTTACACCTCTTCTGCCTGGTGTACAGTGAGTAATCATTTTCCACAAATACTCTATTGCCTCCAACGTTTAGTACTTTGTCTTCTGCCTTAGTTTTGTCAGAATCAACTCATGGTATGTAGTCCAATCTCGCCTTCATTCTTACCCCTGAGTTCGGAGCCGAACCTCGGCTCTGACTCGGCCATACTCTAGCTCGAAGTTTTCAGTTGGCTCGTGGCTAAGAGGTATCCCATCATGCAACAGGCCCATTCCCCAGATCTTGTTTGCCTCTCGTAATACTCAGACATGGTCTTGCTTTTGGCCGGGGCTAAGTATACATTTTTCTAACGTTTTGTATATTTGTTGTTTTAAAAAGGCTATTTTCATAGCTACTGTGTGTGTCTCTTTGGTTGGTTGTGTGGCCATTTTTTTGGTATCCTGTTCTCTCCCTTTCTTCCCACGGGCTAGGCCCGTTTCAGTTAGAGGACCTAGTTCTTCCCATTGTTTTCCGTGTGGTCTCTTTGAGTTGTGCTTCTGTTACTTGTAACTTTTTAGTGTCTTTGTCGTCTGATAGTGGTGTTATCCTGCCTTTATTTCTCCCGGGCTAGGCCCGTTTAAATTAGAGGATCTAGTCCTCCCTGTAGTTTTTGTTCCCGTTGGTTACTAGATCATTTTTAGTTAGAGGCTCTAGTTTCCCGCGCAGGGTTTAGTTAGGTTTTTTTGTGTGTACGTGTGGTTTTGCAGCTTGTCTGCGTGCGTGTACTCCTTATACAGCATGTCTAAGGATTCTAAGGAACACAGACCTTCGGGTTTTAAGAAGTGTGTTGAATGCAACAATAAAATGTCTTTGACTGATGGGCACTCTGTGTGCGTGTATTGCTTGGGGGCTATTCACCTCTGAGTCCTGCTTGTTTTGTCATTCCTTCAGTCCCTGCGTGCTACAGGAGAGGAAGAACAAGCTCATCCTGAAAGGACTGCTTAAACACTCCGAAGAAGACTTGGCTAAGTCTTCCAGTACCATATCCTCAACAGCTAAAAAGGACAAAAAGACTGCTAAGAAGCACTCTCTGGCTCCGTCTGTGTCTTCATAGCCACCAGAGAAAGTTGCTAGAACAGCTTCTCCTTCTTCGGCACCATTGGCTTCGGTGCTGACAGAAGGTAGTGTATTGACTAAGTCTGTATCAGCTCCCATCCTTTCGGAGCCGGCCATGGATATTTTGGCTCGGAGCCGATCTCCAGTTGTTCGACCTGGTTCTCCTTCATGTCAGTCTCCCTGGTTCTCCTTCACGTCAGTCTCCCTCTGTAGGGAGATCCAGATCTCCAACTATATCCTCCAGGTCCCTTTCTGATGAGGACGTTGATAGAGTGGTGAAGAAACTGCTTCAGTCATCGGTGCTGGCCAAAGTGATTTCGGCTCTGACCCATTTGGCTCTGGAGACCATGGCCCCTTCATCGTTTGTTGTTCCTCCTCCGAGCCTTTCTCTGCCCTCTGAGCCAGAGTTGTCAGTTCCGTTGGGTGCTGTTAGGTCGGTTCCAGTAGCTTCACCTGGCCTCTCTGTTCCGATTTCCACTCTGACCCTGTCGGTTCCGTCCACGGGGTTGAGGGTCAATAGTTCCCTGGTCGGACCCGAGGGGGAGGGATTGGATCAATCTTCATCATTTCCAAGCCTTCCTCTCGGTGCTTTGGCTCGAATGAGCTTGGACCCAACATCTGCTTAGGACCTCATCTCCTCGTCACCGAGGACTACTACCGTACTTCGGAGCCAGGGGGATCAGTCTTCGAGGTTATGAAGAGCGTGCTGGCCAGGTCATCAGCTGCATCCTACGGTACCAACACTATGCCCCCTCCAGTACCAGTGTCAGTTTCAGATTACCCTCTATCCATGGACAGCGGAGACCCAAGGCCTCAGGATACCTCCATGAGTGGTCCCCAACTTTCTGACATCTCCCCAGAGTTTTGCCTGAGTAGCCCAGCAGAAAGAGATTGTGTAAGAGGAAACACGTTGACTCCCTGGATGAGTCTCTCACGTCGGACACCGACCTCGAGAAGTCAGAGAGGTCCCCCACGTCGTCTTCTGAAGATGCCTCTTTTTCAGATATCCTGGAGATCTTGAAGCAGAGAGGTGGCTGGTCCTCCAAATCCCCTTCTGATGAGGAGTTGGTGTTCCTGAAGGCTTTCGAGTCTCAATCTTCCGCCTCTTGGGTGTCTACCCCTTTCGATGAGCTACTAGATCTCGTCTCTTGAAATGTGTGGGAAACTCCTGACATTGTGGAACCGGTCCCTAGGAGACCCAATAAGTTTTTGTCCGCTCCCACAGACAAGGAATATCTGACAAAAGGCGTTCCAGTAGATGCCATGGTGGTGGCAGCAGTCACCAAGAAGGAACTTGCTGAAACTTCATCTACTGTCTGTCCACCTAACAAGGAGTCCCGGGCCATGGACAGATATGGGAAGTGTTTGTTTACCTCAGCTGCCTTTACTCTCCGGTCACTGAACTACTTGACGCATTTTACAAGGCTCCAGATAGATCTCCTAAAAGAGTTAGGAGATTCTCTACAGGGTAGCGTTTCTGATGCTGTGGCACAGAAGGTCAGTGCACAGATGTCTACCCTAAATTCCCTTACCAACTCCTCCATGAGGCTGATCTCGTGCACAGCCGAAGGAGCCAACAGGGCAACGGGTTCTGAGAGTCACTCTTAGGAGACACTCCTGGATGCGCCTGTGTAACTTCGCGGAGGCCTTCAAGTCTATGTTCATCAACGCCCCATTTGAGGGTTCATCGTTATTCGGAACCAAGGTGAAGGATACTCTCACTAGGTGCGAGCAAGAAGGAAAAACCCTGTCTGCCGTGGGAGTCCGTTTTTCCATGCCTTCTAGACCTTACCTCAAGGGCCAGAAGGGTCAGAAAATATGGTTCAGAAAGTCGCAGACGTTTTTTCAGGATGCACAAAGTGATTCCCCCTCCAGAGGCAGGGGAGGGGGTGGAAATTCAGGTAGATGCCGCCCTAGAGGCAGAGGAGGCCCACTTAACCAGGGGGATCATGATTCCTTTCGTGGTTCTCCCTACCAGCACTCCAAAAAGGAGGCCCGACTGTGTGTCTCTGGAGCCGGTCGGGGGGTCGCATTTCTTTATTCCCAGAAGCCTGGCAAAACGTCACCCAAGACGAGTGGGTTTAAAGATAATTTCCAGAGGTTATCCTGTTCCTCTCTCTTCTCCTCCCCCACCAACCAAGAGAATTCCAGACGTTCCACCCAGTCAAAGGGATTCTGCAACTTTAGAAATAAAAAAGTTGCTTTCAAAGAGAGCCATCCAGCCTGTCCCCGCAGACCAAGTAGGATTAGGGACTTACTCCAGATTCTTTTTGGTGCCGAAAAGAACAGGGGACCTGAGATCCATCTTGGATCTCAGCCGATTGAACCTACATGTACAAAAGTCCAAGTTCCGCATGGTCACCTTACAGTCAATACTCCCTCTGTTAGGGAAAGATGTGTGGATGTGCTCCATCGACCTCAAAGATGCTTACTACCATATCAAGATGGACAGGGCATCGAGAAGTCATCTACACTTCCAGCTGGGATCCAGTCGTTTTCACTTTCGCGCCCTGCCCTTTGGTCTCACCACAGCCCCCAGGGTGTTCACCAAATGCATGGCAGTGGTAATGGCTCACTTGAGACGTCAGGGATTCCAACACAACTGGCTCCTTTCTGCCACCACCAGGCATCTACTGTTACACACCAGGGACGCCACCATTACACTGTGCCAAAGGTTAGGAATTACTCTAAATTGGGAAAAATCTGCCTTGTTGCCCTCGCAGCGTGTCACTTTTATCGGCGCCGAACTAGATACAGTGTTCGCAGCGTGTCACTTTTATCGGCGCTGAACAAGATACAGTGTTAATGAGGGCCTTCTTACCACAACTGAGAATTCAGACTCTACAACAGCAAGTCTACGCCTTACTACCATTGAGGAAGGTCAAGGCAAAAGTGGTCCTCAAGTTTTTAGGGACCATGGCTGCCATGTTCATGCTACTTCCCCTTGCCAGACTACGCATGAGGGTTCTTCAGTGGCTGCTTTTCGCCCAATGGTCGATCACTACAGTATCTTCCACTCTCCCATTCTATTCTGATTATGAACGCGTGCAAGCAGGATCTACGCTGGTGGCTTCAGCCCAGCAATCTCAACATGGGCAAGCCTTTTGTACCATCTTCTCCAGTTGTCACGGTGAACACGGATGCCTCCCAGATCGGGTTGGGGGCATTATCTCAGCAGGACAGTCCAAAGCACATGGCAGGATCACGAGACCCATTTGCATATCAATGTCTTGGAGATGAGAGCAGTGCTATTAGCATTACAAGCACTTCAGAGCTTTCTCCCTGTAGGGATAATTGCAATCCACTCAGACAACATGTCAGTGGTATGGTATCTGAACAAGCATGGAGGAACCAAATCATACCCCCTTTGCAGAGAGGCACTTCGAGTTTGGCAGTGGGCGGTGTCTTCCAAATGCTTTCTAGTTGCAATGCATATACGGGGGAAGTCCAGCGTGATTGCAGACAGGCTGAGCAGAGCTATCCTAATGCCTCACAAGTGGTCCCTGAACAAATATGCTGTGGAGAAGATATTCTGCAGATAGGGTCAGCCTTGCTGCGATCTATTTGCCAGCATCCTCAATGCCAAATGCAGCAGCTACTTCACCCTTATCCCCCACGGAGGGGGGAGACGCCCAGGGATGCTCTGGTTCACGATTGGCCCTCCGGTCTTTTCTATGCCTTTCCACCGTTTCCTCTTTTATCAAAGGTCATTCAAAAAGCACAGTCTTTGGGAAGCAAAATGATCATGATTGCCCCACACTGGCCTTGTCAGATTTAGTTTCCCTTCCTTCAACCCTATATAATGGACGACCCCCGGATTCTAGACCCAGATCCAGATCTGCTGACTCGTATGTCAGGACAGTTCCATCCCTCCATCCAGACCCTCAAGTTGACAGCTTGGCTGCATCAGTTCCGTCCCTAGTCAGGCTTCATGATTTTTTCCCCGGAAGTGGTCCACATTCTGTCTACTTCCCACAAGCCTTCTACCAGGAAGATATATTCCAGTAAGTGGAAGAGAGTCTTCATTTGGGCCCGTGAAAGACACATTGATCCTTATACAGCTCCTATTTTGGCAATATTAGAATTTCTTTCTCAACTGTTCAGACAGGGATCAGCGGCAGCAGCCATTAAAGTGCAATTGGCAGCAATTTTTACCTTTCATGTTGCTAATGAGCCCAACCTTATGGCTCATAGGCTTTGTAGGGCCTTTCTGAAAGGGACAATGTTACTCCAACCTCCAATCTTTGATCCAGTAATGCCATGGGACCTCAATTTTGTTTTACAGAAGCTCACCTTGACTCCCTTTGAGCCCACAGCTGTGTGTGACCTAAAATTCTTGTCATGGAAGACAGTATTTTTGGTAGCCATAACTTCAGCTAGGCGGGTCTCTGAGTTCCAAGCTTTATCGATTTAAGCCACCTTATTTGGTGTTTCACAAAGACAGGGTCTCCTTAAGAACCAATCCTTCTTTTATTCCAAAGGTTGCTTCTGTTGTCAATATCAATCAATCCATTGAGTTGCCTGTGTTTTTTCCTGAATTTTCTAGCAAGGCAGAATTTAAGTTTCATCAGCTAGACGTTCATAAACAATTGCATTTCTATTTACATAGGACAAAAAATTTCAGGAAATCAAATCAACTGTTTGTCTCTTTTTCAGACACTAGACTTGGGGTTCCTGTCTCTAAAGTAACCTTGTCTCGCTGGACCTCCAATTGCATCTCATTTATTTATGGTTCCAATGGCAAAGAATTACCCTTTAAAGTGAAGGCTCATTCTACACGATCCGTGGCTACCTCTACTGCATTTCAGGCTAGGATGTCTATGGATGATATTTGTGCTGCAGAAGCATGGGCTTCGCCTCATACTTTTATTAGTCACTACAAATTAGATCTGGTGAGGCAGATCTTCCTTTGGTTCCACAGTGCCCAAGAGTATTTTTCACTGAGCCACCCAAGGTCAAGGTGCTAGGGACGCTGTCCCAGGGGTAAGAATGAAGGCGAGATTGGACTACATAACATCAAGAAGTTATGTACTCACCGTAACATTCAATGTATGTAGTCCATCTCGCCTTACATTCTTACTAACCCCCCCCCCCCCTCCTTGAGGACCTGGAGGTATAGTCTCTAGGTGTCACTGGTCCTTTCGGTTGGGGTTGTTCTTCTTCTTAGTATGTGTGTGTGTGCGCTTGCAGCAAACAAGGTCTGGGGAATGGGCTTGTTGCATGATGGGATACCTCTTAGCCATGAGCCAATTGAAGACTTCGAGCTAGAGTATGGCCGAGTCTGAGCCGAGGTTCCGAACCCAGGGGTAAGAATGTACGGCAACATGGACTACATACATCGAATGTTATGGTGAGTACATAACTTCTTGTTTCTCCTTTTAGGATTGCACTTTTACTATTAGAGGTCTTGGCTTCTTTCTCATAGCCAATTTTGGAGCATATACATGATGTGTCCTTTCATTTAACAACTCCTGCTGTGGAATACCAGTCCAGTTGTTTACCTGTGGTTTCACAAAGTTAATACAGTCTGTTTCTTCAGGTTTCTCTGATACAGCAGAAAATCTCAGGTTTTTCCTACCTGCTGTGTCCTCTAATTCTACCATTTTTTTAAGCATCTCTTCTAGAGCAGTCACATACTCTTGTCTTCATTTCAAGCTCTGATTTTTTGCAGTTATATCATGTCATATAAATATCTGTTTAAAGCTTCTACTTTTCCAGCCTTTTTTTGTTTGAGTTGATATATTTCTTCAGTGTTTCATTCATTTTAATCCGCTCTAAGTACATTTGACTTATTTTTTCCTCTAGATTACTAGAAGTCATGCTTAACACCAGTGCCGGAACTTGAACTAATTTTTGCTTTACAGCTGCAGGATTCTTCCCAGTCAGTGTTTTCTCCTCACCTTTTGTGATTGATTTTCTTTCAGGTTCTCTCAATTTTTCCTTTGCTGGCATCTGGGCAGTGTGCTTAATAGCTAGCAACTGAAATTTACCTCAAAAGACAAATTAACTGTCTCTTTTGTGTTTGTTCTCAGACTGCTAGAGCTGAAATTAAGCTGTTTCTCAGTGTGCAGCCATTTTCTGTGTGGCCAAGTTGAAGTTTCTTTTGGTTGTTTCAGCAGTTGCCTGTCTTAAGTCATGGAACATTGAGTCCTCCATTGCCTGTTTGCAGGGAGAAAATTCTACCATTGGACAGGCCCAGTAGAGGCTTTTTTATGTAGGTAAAAGAGCACATCTTTGTAAGGTGCAAAATCTCTTCAGTTTTCCTTCTCAGCATTGAGTCATAGGAGGGAAAGACTCTAGTTGCATTTAGTAAAACAATCCTTACTGGCTCAGAAATATAGTTTCAAGTCATTCAGTACTCTGGGTTCTGGTTTGAGGATGACTTCTATGGCTTCAGTTCTGAAGTCTTTGCCCTTGAAGTATTCCTTCTCAAGACCTTTGGCTTTAAGTTCTTCCAAATCTTTTAAAATTTTGAATGCCATATTTTCTTCTTCACTGTCTGGGGTGGCTTACATAAACATGAAACAAATTCACTAATTGAAAAAACAGCTTTACGTCCTTCTCATATTATTCAAAAAAAATTTCCTGTTATCACAGTTGAGATTGCTTTATCTGCTAGTTTGGTGGCTAACATGTCATTCTTTGTTCTCTTATGGATACCGAGATCACTAATGCCAAGAAATGTCCTTTAATTCAATGGAAGTGCATGTGTGTAATTTTTGTAGTGCAGCGTACGATTGCTGGGCTGTGTGCAGGAACAGGATATCCATTTGGAATTAAATCTGCCCTAGTGCCCCATTGCCGTTGTATCTCTGCAGTTCAACATAGGATCATAGGAGGTTACTAGGCTAATGGCCCCAAGGCCCATACAAGCCTAGCCAATTTCAACCTGTGAGGGTGTCTGGTTCAAGCAGACACAAAAATCAGCACCTTGCCCCTTTCCAAGAGGGACACAGGTGGAACCCCCAGGGTGAATTTCCAGTTACTCATCCAATTATCCAAATCATGCTTAAGTAGGGCCAACAAGGGGCATTGTTTAACATGAATAGGAAGCTTGTTCCAAAGGTGGGGCAACATCTTTGGGACAAATCTATCTCTCCTGCAAGTTCTGTTGATGTCACATACCAGGTCCTTTGAGCTAGTGACCCTTGTGCCATTTGACTTGCAAAAAGTGCAGAATTTCCATTAAAGCAGGGTCAGAGATTGTTCAGAGGCAACCCGTGCCTTGCATATAGAGCAGTCTGTACGACACAGAGTAAAGTGAAAATGATTTCTTTCTGTCAGCATAAGACAGATCTTGAAAAACCTGAATTTTCTTTGTACAGAACCTTTGTGGTCTCTCCAATTGCTGCAGGTGTTTGGAAAGGAACATACTGAAGGGGCATTGCACTCTGTTATTGGCCTGATGAGGGAAGAGTACGGGAGGGGGGGTTATAACTTCTTTTTTTTTCTGGAGGCAATGCCCTTACTTATGAGATGAGCAATATAAAATGCCCTTCTTACCACCTTGGAGGCATAGTGATCGAAGTTAAGGTTGCTGTCTACTGGTGTGCCCAGATCTCTTACCAGTGACTGTGTGCTTAGGATATTGCTATTGATGTGGTAGCTTGCAGGAACATCACCCTTATCAAAGGGGATGATGATGCATTTTTTTGCATTAAGTTTAAGACCATGACTTTGGCACCAGTCATTAGTCTGCTTAAGACCTTCTTGCAGGATGTTGACATCGCTAGGGGTTTCAGTAATCGGTCCCAGTTTGCAGTCATCAGCACACTTTGTCAGCTACAGTCCCTTAGCCTGTACTGGTTATGTGTCTGCTGGAGGTGTCCCCTATTTTGACTGTATGAATTCTATCAGTAAGCCAGTTTGCAACCAATCTGATAATGTATGGGATGACAGACAGCTGGGTGAGTTGCTCAATAATGCCTGAGTGGGGGATTGTCAAAGGCCTTAGCTAAGTCTAAGTAGACCTTATGCATAGATTTGCCCTCATCTTGGACTTTTTTTGACTGTCTTGAAGTCCACCAAGTTTAGCAGGCATGATCTCCCCTTGACAAAGCCAAACTGGGTGAGGTTGAGTGTTTGGAGATTTCCTATATCTTTGTTGTTAAAGTCCATGATGTTTCGTTCCATGGCCTTGCAGATGAGGATGGTCAGGCTAATGGGTCTTTAGTTCCTGAGGTCAGTGGATGCACCCCTTTTGTGCAAAGGGATGACAGTAGCTGTTTTCCATTCTGCTGGGACAAAGCCAATGCTTAGGCTGTGACTGAAAAGTGTACCCAGTGGTAATGCTAATTCCTGTTTTAATCCATGTAGAACACAGCCCGGGATGGTGTGTAGTCCCATAGAGGCTGTGTTTTTGGCCTTGGAGAGGGCGATTAAGACCTCCTCTTTGGTGATACTAGGTGGGGGGGGGGGGGCTAGTGTTAGGGGATGCTTTGGTTTATATGCGCAGGTGACAGAGGAGTGAAATTTTCACTGAACCTTTCAGCCAGAAGGTTTGCTATATCCGCAGGTTCTGTATATGCAGTACCATTAACTACGAGTTTAGTGAAAATCTGGAAGTTATGGATTTAACTAAAGAACGCCTTGTGGTTAGTTAGGGAAGCTAATCTGGATTCGCAGGTTTGGAGGACTTCACTAGGAGTCTTACTTGCTTGTTTGTTGAGGAGGGAATGTTTCCAATTTTGAGACCATTCCTTCCTACTCTTAGACAGCAATTTCTTTCTGCACCTATTAATGTTGGTTGTCCACTAGGCAAGTTTGTTTCTCCTTGAAGAACTTGCTTTGGTTCTGTCAGGTATGGCAGAGTCAGTACAATTGTACAGGTGCTTGCATTAAACATTGGTGTGTAACTCAGCATAGGTGTCTGTTCCATCAGTGGGGGGAGGGTCTCTGAAACTATTTATGCTGTCACGGAAGAGGTTGTAATTGGCTTTGAAGTTTTTTAGACTAGTTGTTGCTAATGGGGGGGGGGGGGTCTTGTGTTATAATTACTTCTAACAAGACTGATTTGTGGTCAGATCTCACCGGGGATGGTCACACACTGGGGGTGGTACAGCGGTCCCCCCCTTGTTGGGGAGTACTAGATCCAGGATGTTTGAGCCGCTTGTGGGTGTGTCAACCAGCTGGTCCAGAGCATTGGAGTTAATGAAGTCTAAACCTTTGAGCAAGTGAGTTAGGACACATATAATTTACCCAGTCAGTGGATGGGTAATTAAAGTCACGCAAAACCAGGGTGTTTGGCTGTATCTTGATTGACTCAAGTAGATCCAAGTAGGCTGAGTGGATGTCCTGATTCATTGAGGGGGTCGTATAGCTGACGATGACCTGAAGAGGGATCTTGCTACAGTCATTTGCACCTGAAGTAATTCAAGGGAATAGTGCTGTTTAACCAATCTAGGTGTGTATTTATCTTTAACAAATATTGATACACCACCTCCTTTTGTTCTCACATCTTCAGTTTGTGGTCTGAATGTGTGGAAGGAAATGTAACCTGCTATAGTTGGTCTGCTCTCCGCAGCCTTAAACCAGGTCTTAATGTCTGCACAAATGTCAGCATCTTCCAAGGTGTGGACTGCTTTGAGTGCAGTTTCTGGTTTAGACTTTCAGTGTTTTAGCAGCATAACCTTGAAGTTGCTTTTAGAGGGTATTTTTGAGTCTGAAATTTTGTTCTTGTGACATTGCCTAAAAAAGGCACTAAAAGGGAGGGGTGGCCGGAGCCTTAGCCAGTAGCCAAAATCCCAGAGGTGACCGATGAATAACATCTCTTGCAAAGCATCGAGGTCTGTTGACCATGTCATTCCAGGCTGACTGATACTGGATCCCCTTTGAATGACACCAGATACTAGGCCAATTGTGGAAATCAGTATTTTTTTTTTTTGTATTGAGGTATCATTCTAGATGAAGGTAACATGCTGCTTAAGGCTATGGATGTACCTGCTGATACACATAATCAAGAGAGCTCAGTCATGTCTTTCTTCATGTTGTCCAGTGAGATGTCTCAAGTCATTCACACCAACATGGACTATGACGGAGTCATAACAGTTCCTGTTGAGAGGTGTGTATGTGATGTGTGTGTGTCTGTGTGATGTGTGTGTGTGTGTGTGTGTGTGTGTGTGTGTGTGTGTGTGTGTGTGTGTGTGTGTGTGTGTGTAATCTTGGCGCCTGACAGGCAGCTGATAGTGACTTTTTCCTTATCCATCCTGGTGAGAGGGACATCTGTGTTGTTTTTGTATTATGCCTTAGAGGCTTGACTGGTGAGACACTGGTTCATGGGATATTAGGATATTGGCTCAGAGGCCATTTTAAGCCTAACCAAAAATTTTGGCCATGTTCCCACAAAGTCAGCACCTGTTTCCCCTGTCCAGCAGGGACACAGGTGGGATCCTAGAGGTGTATTTTCTGTTTTCCATCCAGTCGTCTAGGTTCCTCTTAACGAAGACTAAAGTGGTACTCTGGTTGACATGGAGAGGGAGTCTGTTCCACAGATCGGAGAGCCTTGGGACACACATCTATCCTGCCGACAAGTTCTATTAATGTCACAGACCAAGTCGAGGCCTTGCGTGCAGGTTGAGCGAGTGGAGTTTGACTTACAGATGCAGCAACTCCATCAAGGCTGGGTCTGAGATGGCTTTGTGTGCTAGACAGTCTGTATGAGACTGACTAGAGGGACAGGGCTGTTAGCCTATCTGTATAGGATAGATGTTTAAGACCCTGGATTTTCCTGGTCAGGAACCACTGTGGTCTCTCCAGCTGCTGCATGTGCTTGGCAAATTACGTACTCAAGGGGGCATTGTACTCGATAATGGGTCTGCTAAGAGAGGAGTGCAGGGATGTTATGACAGCCTTGTTCCTGGATGAAATACCCTTACTTATGAGGTGGGCCATGCAGAAAGCTGTCCATACAATGGAGGCAACATGGTGGTCAAAACCTAGGTTGCTGTCAACCTGGGTGCCCAAATCTCTCACTACTGATTGCATGCTTAGTACATTATTAATATAATGATTAATGGGGACGCCTTTTTCCCCAAAGGGAATAATGATGTATTTCTTGGAATTCAGTTTGAGGCCATGCTTCTGGCACCAGTCATTAGTTTGGGTAAGGCCTTCTTGGACGATGTTCACATCAGTAGGGGAATTTAAGACGGCTCCCAGCTTGCAATCATCTGCAAACATAGTCGGTCACAGACCACTGGTTTTGGCTTGCACCTCAGAAAAGTATATTTTAAAAAGTAGAGGCCCCAGGACTGATCCTTGGGGTTCACTGCTTGTTACAGGTCTACTTCTAGAGTTGCCTTCCCCTATTTTGACTGGGTTTTATCAGTGAGCCAGTTAGCTACCCATCTGGTAACATACGGGTTGATGCCTGGCTGGGAGAGTTTATGTATTATGCCCAAGTGGGGAATAATGTCAAAGGCTTTGGCTAGGTCAAGGTAGGCAGTGTGCACTGTCTTCCCATCATCCATGGCTTTGGTGACTGTTTCAAAGAAGTCGACCAAGTTTAACAGGCATGATCTCCCTTTGACAAAACCAAACTGTGTAGGGTCAAGTGTTTGGAGGTTGCCATTGTCCTTGTTTATAAGGATCATGATAAAGCGTTCCATGGCCTTGCAGATCAGGCTAGTTAGGCTGATGAGCCTATAATTGCCTGGGTCAGTGGACCCGAAGGATGACCGTGGCTGTCCTCCATTCAGCTGGGTTGAAGCTGGTGCTCAGGCTTTGGTTGAATAGGGTGCCAAATGGAGCTGAGAGATCATGCCTGACTTCATGTAGGATACAGCCAGGGATGTTATCAGGTCCCATGGAGACTGTATTTTTTGCCTTTGAGAGGGCATTAAAGATCTGCTCCCTGGTGATGATGGGAGGGGGTCCTGGTTTACTGATGGGGGGATGGGGGGGTGACTTTTCAATGAGCCTGTCTGCCAGCAGGTTGGCTTGTATCTATGACGTTTGTGTATGTGGTATTTATTGACCACCAATTCAGAGCAGTTTGGTTGTTACCTATGAGCTTGCAGATGTATGTGAAGAATGCCTTGTGATTGTCCTTAGTAGATGTGGCCAATTTGGACTCTTAACTTAGCCTTAGAGGATTTCACCAGTGATCTTATTTGCTTGCTTCCAACTTGGCACATGGTCCTTCTTTGTCTTGGACAGCATTTTTTTCCTTTTATTATAGAGTTTGTTTATTGCTGCTGTCCACCATATAGGTTTACTCTTCCTTGAGGAAGATGATTTGATCCTGTCAGGTATTGCCGAGTCCATGCAGCTGTGTAGGTGCTCATATAGTTTTTTGTGTAGGCTTGGACATGAGTGCTAGTTCCAACTGAAGGGATGGTGGCTGTGAAGTTGCTTATACCTGCTCTCAGGAGATTGTAGTCAGCTTTGGAAAAGTTTTTTTGTTTAATCCTGCTGGGGGGGGGGGGCGGGGGGGCAGGGGAGATGATGACTTTGAAAGTGATCGCTTTATGGTCGGATCTTACCAAGGAGGATGACACTGTAGAGGCGCTACAGTGACTACTCATGGTGATTAAGACCAAGTCCAGGATATTTTCACCTCTCACCCAGGATCAGGGTAGAGGGTTGAAACTTGATGGATTCAAGTAAGTCCAGATGGGTGATGTGGGCGTCCTGAGTCATGGTTGGGGGGGGGGGGTTCTGTAGCCAGCTATGATTAGAATAGATGTTTTGACAACAGTTAACTGCACTTGGAGGGTCTCCTGTGCATCATACTGTTTGGCCAACCTGGAGGTGTGTATGCCTTTGATAAATATTTTAACTCCACTTCCTTTGGCTTTGTAGCTCTCCATTTGTGGTCTGAAAATGCTGTAGGATAAATAACCTGGTAAGGCTGGGGTGCTCTTCGCAGCTTTGAATCAGGTTTCAGCAACTGCACAGATGTCAGCATTCTCCAGGGCAAGGAATGCTTGCAATGAGTGCAGTTTCATGCTAAAACTCCTAGTGTTAACAGCATGACCTTTTAAATTTCATTTAGAAGAATTTTTCAAGTTGGTAACTTTGTGCTTATGACTTTACGTAAAAAAGACACATTAGGAGAGGCAAGAGCCTTTGCAAGAAGCCTGAAGCTCAGGGAAGACAGATGAAGGCCATCTCTGGCAAAGCATCGTGGTCTGTCCTCACAGGCTGTTGGGTACTGGATCCCCTTGGAATGGCACCGGAAACTAAGCCAATTGTTAAAGTCAGTCATTTTCTGTTTGTATTGGGGCATCATTCTGGGTGATGGTAGGATGCTGCTTAACGCTAGGGACATACCTGCCTGGGACACATTCAGTGAGCTCAGACATGTCTCTCTTCATGCAGTCCTGAGAGGTACGTCTCAAGTCATTCATACTAAAATGGACTATGACAGAGTCATAACAGTACCTTTTAAGAAACTCAAGTGCGTGTGTGATATGGTGGATTCTAGCAACTGACGAGCAACTTACCGTGACTTTCTCCTTGCCTAGCCTGGTGAGGGGCACATCCGTGTGTCTCACGATAGCGTCTCCTATAATTAGTATGTTGGGTTTGTGGCTGGGCCTTAGAGGCTGAGAGACACAGACATGTGTACTATGTGTGATGCTTGGAGCAGTGGTTTGTGATGTGCATGTGTGTTTTTGCTACTGAGGTCTCTTTTGTTTAGGTACGTTTTTGTGGAGAACCTCTGCATATGTAGGAGTGTGTTATACAGCTGTGGGTGGTGTTGGAGGTGTGGTGTTCATAGTGTTTGTGTAGACAACCTTCTCAGTGCCAGATGTACTGGCTTGTGACTGAGACAGCAAGGATTCTAGGTTCTTGATGTAATTGCATCTCTCACATATTGTGTTCCTGGGTGGTAATATTACAGGGTTGTCCATGTACATGAGGCATTTGGTACACTGTTGCATATCAACCTGACTAGCAGGAGAAACCATAGGAAGTTGTCCGTCCATGGTTGTCAGAATCTGTAGAATAGAGGTCAGGGATAGTAGAGTGGGTACTATCTGAGGAGAGTACCTGTAGGTGTGAGTAGGGCTGGATAAAGTCTGTACAGTAGCTGCAAGCGAGGGCCTCAGGCTTCACTTACACAGGAGTGCTGATAAGGGAAAAAATGCAGCTGAGATACCTCGCAAAGGTTTAAAACAGCACTGTGCTAGTGCGCGACACACAGACAAGCACAAACCCATGGAAACACTGGGTTTAAATACCACAAAAATGAAAGTAAAATAGAAACAGTGGCATTGACCAATCAACCGTTGTCCCTGAGCTCTTAGCTCAATGCCCTATGCCAGACCAGTTCCAGCCAGTTCACTTACTCCCACTAAGTACAGGCAGGCCCCGGCCAACACAAGATGGCATAACAGGAAACACAGGAATTGCACACACATTTCTGGATACAGCAAAACCTGTAAGCAGACTATGTTAAAGATATTTAAACACTGTTTAGGTCGATTTAACACAGAAGGACAGATATACACTTAAATGCAACAGTAGCAAACAAGAGCTAACTGATTTAAATAAATTAACCAATAAAAAAGCTCAAAACTAAGCCCTGTTTTAGCAACCTTCAGTCAAATGAGTTCTAACTGCACACTCCTGCCACTAGGGTGCAGGGGAACCCTCTCTAAAACAAACAAAAAAAATGTGCTCAAGTTATACAGAGGTAGATTCAGCAAGTTGGAATCTAGTCTGTGCTACAGCAAACAAGGTACACAAATTTCAGAAAGAAACCGTTCAAATAAGCAGGCACAATAAGCCTTAAACGCTCAGAAGGGCAGACTCTACCCTCTCCTCCCACAAGAGTGTAGACCACAAATAACTGGTCTGAAGCCCAAGTTCTTAAACTAGAACTAAGACACTTTTAGAATAATAGACACACTAAGCCTTCAACAAGCAAGTCCAACTTAGAAGGATGAAAACTACCTCTCCTGCCACAAGAGTGTAGACCACAAACCTTCCTAATGTAAAACAACTGGCCTGAAGCTCAAGTGCTTAAACCAAAAGACTTAGAATAACGGCTACAATTTAATCAGGCTAATAACAAGCAGTAATAAATGCAGCAGAATAAATGCAATTGAATACTTTTAAGAACAAGCAGCTAAAGCAAAATAAAGCAATAAAGTAAGAAGAAACACAAATACAGTAAAAGCAGATGAATAAAATGCAATTTTTTAGGTTAACTGGGAAGGGAGGAAACAAGATAATTTAAGGTTGAGAAACTAAGGGGGGGGGTAGGCCTTCCCAAATGATTTCTGTCTACTCAGTAGAATGAGCTGATGAGATGGGACTGGGAGGAGTGTCCAAAATAAGATTTATAGTAGGGACTGGCAACCCGAAAGCCACCAAATGAAGCTCTTCAAATCAAAATTAAATGTAGCCAGAGATGAGCGATATTTAGGCAAGCAGGCCACACAAATACTTCAGCTAGATACAGATATTTCTAAATAAGAGTGATGCTGTTTCTCACCTTCCCCCACTAATTAACTAATGCTATTCACAATTTGCAAAGGAATTCTTTGGTAATTTTTTTTTCAAAAATCTTTATTATATTTTATGACTAAAGTATAAATAACACCAAAAAAAGACACATGTCAAAAATAGGGTAGACATCATTATACAGCGATTTATTGGTAAATACCAACAAGTAATGTAATATTAACAAAACTATGTACAAAAGTGCTATTTACCTATCTATACAAAGTAGACATTTGATCTTGTATGGTGTAGTCATTAAAATCCATCTAATAAAATATAGAGTCCCTCACTGAGAGAAGTTATGAGGTAAATGAAGAGATAGCATATGGATTAATTATGAAAATAAGTCCCATTCCTGAAGGAATCGAAATACTTGTCATTCTTTTCGTATAATAAGAGGTCAGAAAGTGAATTCCAATAATCTAAAAAGGGCGGCTATAGTTTATGGCTATACATTAAGTATTTATGTGCGGTAATGTGTTTGTCATTTGTTTAAACCCTTTCCAGGAGAGTTGAGATCTGTCCTTCCAGTTCAAAGGAATATAGAATTTAATTAATGAAAAAAGGGTAATAATTATGCAAATTTGCAGCTTCATCAAACCCGGAGGAGAGATGTGTAGAATAGCAAATTCCCAGGAGAATGTTGACTTATCATAGCCCATTTTTTTGCAGTCTGATTTTTAGAGAGCACCAGAGTTTGAAGGAGCATTTCTACCTCCAAAAAATATGTAGAATATTTGCTTGGATAGTCACAGTATGAACAGAATGGGGAGGTTGTGGGATTAAATGTATTTAAAATGGCTGGGGTAACATAGGAGTTGTTCAGGATCATTAGTTGTGTATATCTCAGTTTTTTATAGAAGGGTTAGATTTGAAGTTGTTTGGATGGATTGGATTTTTTGGTTAAATGTAATTGTTGGATTTAGGTCAGTCCAGTAGTTGGAAATGAGGACTTGGTATTGGATCAATTTAAAATGAGTTTGTATGTGTTTGAGATCATTTTCTTTTTCATTGAAAGTGCCTTCCAAAGAGTTTTACATACATTTATGTCATCATTAAGCATAAGGTCTTTCAGGATATTGGTACTTATTTCCCTGATTTGTCTCAGGATAATAATGTAGCTTTTAGGAAGGTTAAAGGCCAGTCTCATATCTGTGATAGAATGATTTCTAATGGTGTAAAAGTCTAGTAAGCATTTCTCTTTTAAAAGAGGGACAATATTAAGGTAAAAGTATTCTGTTATTAAGTTTAAGGTTCGGGTTAAGGTGTAGTGGCTGTAGGGTATTGAAGGCCCTGGATAGGTTTAAAGTAGTGATGAGTTTTTGAAAATTAGTTATTTTATTCTTTAAAGTTATATGTAGCTTGGTATGTTTTTACTCTCGTTGTTAAGGAAAGTAAGGGCTTTAGGACTGAAACTGATGCTTTTAACATATTTATAGAGGAGTTTAATCCAACACGGTATCCATGTATCTTGGTTTGGGTTATAATTTGAAATAACCACAAGTGTGCTAGAATTAATATCATAGTGAAATTTGAAGTCAGGGAGATTCAGCCCTCCTTGATTCTTCGGATCTCAGTTTTTTGTATGCAGTTGTGATCAATTTAGGTGACCATATAAATTTGGACAAGGAGGAGTATAGAGGCCTAAAGAATTTATTGGCACGATTATATTTGACTCATTAAATACATATAACAGTCTTAGTAAGACTTTTGATAGAAAAGAAAGTTAGAGTTTATTCCACCTAAGGAGATCTTGTTGTATTGTTGAGTAGAGCTTGGTAATAATCCTTTGGTAGCATAGATGTCCTTCAAGAATGCAACTGCAGTCATAACATATGGGTTGTCCTGCCTCAGGCAGCCCTCGGTCGGCCGAATTCCAAAGTCTGGGTCCGGCGTTGGCTGGTGTCGCCTCCTCTCCGACGTCACAATGGCTGGAGTATAAAGGCATCGGCCGACGCCATCTTCTTCAGTCTTTCTTGCCGCGCGGTGCCCGAAGCAGAAGCAGTTCGCAAGTGCCGGTCGGTCAGCTTCTGTGTTTTCAGTACCGAAGTCATCTAAAAGCTAAGTACCCCATTGGGGAACATTTATTCTTGCCTCAGCCGATGTCAGAACAAATTGAGAAAGTTAATAATTGTTTGTCTTGTGGTAAACAAATACCTCATAAGGGCTTCCATTCTCTCTGCCTTCCTTGCCTGGGCCCAGACCACGACGTCTCGGCCTGTGCTTGCTTTAATAAGCACACTCTCAGGCGCCGAGCAGAATTCGCCGAGGACTTTTTCGGTGAATCTTTTGCATACATCATGCTGTCGGATCAACCGACAACCCAATCTGCTAAAAAACGCAAGGACCGGGACCGACATCCTCGGCCCGCGTCCTCTACCGATGCTACTCCTAAATCCTCTGCTAGCACTCCGGTCCCCTCGGAAGTGGTAAATCAACCGCTCCAGGCCGACGACACAGCGTTAACACGACCTTCGGTCTCGGAGATCTCTCCGGTGCCGGTTGTTGATTTTCCTCCGGAAACCGAAGTTCTTTATCTACCCGACACCATTCCGGTGGACAAGGTAACGCCTGCATGTGGGGCTGCTAGGCCTCCTGTCTCCATGTCCATCAAGGCCTTTGCACGTGCTAAGGCCTCCAGTCAGGCCAAGGCCCATCCTAAACCTGCCCAGGCCCCTTCATCTGATAAGCAGATCATGTCTCTGGCTGCAGATCTTATTTCCCTTATCAGGGGGTCTCAGCCTCATCCGGACAGGGGTTCTCAGCCACCTGCAGAAAAAAGGCCTAGAACTGAGCAGGCGGACGACCTCTCCTCGGATGAAGCCTCTGGGGATTCTGAGCATTCTGATACCCAAGAAGAACCTTTCCAGGCCTACGAGGACTCTGATGCTGAGGGATCAATTCCTTCTGCCTCCCCTCCAGAGGATTTCTCATTTGGCGAAGTCCTGCATTCCATGAGGGAACATTTTCAATGGCAGGGTCAGGAATTCTCTGACTCCAGGAAAAGGCTTCGTACTTTCCTCAAGCTTTCCCAGCACAGACCTTTGGCTATCCCTCCAGTTATGGATGTTTTGGATGATGTTTTCTCTGACTCTAGTGCCAACCCTGATTGTCTTCCTCCTGCTCCTGTCAAGCCGGACAGATATTATAGGGTCCCTGACACTCACAAGCACCTTTTTAAGGCTCACTCTGTGGATCTAGAAACTATTTCACAGGGCCCCAAGGGAGTGGCTTCCTCCTCTGCCAAAAACCCACTGCCAGCTGACAGAGAAGCAAGGTCCCTGAAGAGATGGGGTAAAAAGGTATATACCTCTACTACCCTAGCCATGAGGTCTCTTAACTGCCTTTTTCACATGTTTCAGTACCAAGACTTTCTCCTGGATGATTTACAGAAAAAGTTAGCCTCTCCTGAGCCTATTGATAAAAAGGCACTGCAGGATCATATTCATAACACTCAGCAGGTTAATAACCATTTTCTGCAGTGTGGTTATGATGCACTGGAAGCTTCATGTAGGGCAGCTATGACTGGGGCTGTGATACATAGACATGCTTGGTTGAAGGATCAGTCTTTGCCTGACCATGTTAAAGTAAAGTTACTGGATGCACCTTTGGAAAAACAAAAGCTTTTTGGTGCTACTGCACAAGATGTATTGAAATCCATAGAGGAAAAAGCAAAGTCAGTACAGACAGTCAAGGATTTCCTTCAGGTCCAGCCCCCCAGATTCAGCAGAAACTGGCCCTCCAAGAATTGGTCCTTCCCCGGCTCTGACAAGTCTCAAAAGGGAAAAAGCAGACGTGCCCGCGGTAGAGGGCAATACCGAGGATCTTACAGGGGCCGCCAATGGCATCCTCCAAATCAAAGAAGTGGCGCAGACAATTCAGCTGCACCACAAGGGCAATCACAATGACTTGACTTTCGTACCGCCTACAAAGGTTCAAAGAGAAGCACCTTTGGGCGGAAAATTAGCCTTATTCTCACAAAACTGGCATATCTTAACCAAGGACAATTGGATTCTGGATTTGATAGACAAAGGTTACAGATTCCACTTCCACACATTACCAATAAAACAAGGCATGCCAAACCTGCCACATCATCAAAGGGCAGAGGCACTCACTCAAGTTTCCAAGCTATTAAGTATAAAAGCAATAGAAAGGGTTCCTCCTCAGGAGCAAGGCCAGGGATTTTATTCAAGACTGTTCCTTGTTCCAAGAAAAGAAAACAAATGGAGACCCATACTGGACTAGTCAACTCTAAACACTTTCCTCATTGTGCCAAAGTTCAAAATGCTGACGTTGCAGCAACTTCTTCCCATGTTGGGCAAGGGGTCTTGGCTGGTCACTCTGGACCTCAAGGAGGCCTACCTGCATGTCCCAATCAGACAAAGCTGCAGAAGATACCTCAGATTTCTTGCAGGGACAGGACAGAGCATTATCAATTCTCAGCATTGCCGTTTGGCTTATCTACTGCGCCCAGAGTGTTCACGAAATGCCTGGCATCAGTAGTGGCACACTGCAGACTGAAGGGGATTCAAATATACCCCTACTTGGACGACTGCCTCATACAAGCAGACAACAAACAAACCTTAAAAGGGAATTTGGAATATGTCCTGCATCTACTGCAGGCCTTGGGATACACAGTCAACATTCAGAAGTCAAACTTACTACCATCCCAACAAATTATATTCCTAGGAGCCAAACTGGACACGGAAAACCAAATGGCCTACCTCACAGAGGAAAAACAGCAGCATTTACCAGAGTACTTCAAAGGCCTAGCAAAGCTTTTCCAGCTGACTGCAAGGAAAATCCTGCAGGCCCTGGGTTTCATGGCATCTTGTATCCTTCTGATACCTTTGGCAAGACTTCATATGAGAAAGCTGCAATGGTATTTAAAAAACTTATGGTCTCAACACAACAGCCTAGAGGACATAATCCCACTTATTCCATGTCTGCAGAAGGAATTCCTATGGTGGGCTCAAGCCATTGGGCTCAAGCCAGTCAACTAAACGAGGGCATGTCCTTTCAACAGACCTCAAGCAGACCAAATGATAACAACAGACGCCTCAGACCATGGATGGGGGGCGCACATGGAGGGCAGATGCATTCAAGGTCTTTGGACGCCAAAGGAAAGACATCTGCACATAAACCAAAAGGAGATGTTGGCAGTGATTCATGCCATCGAGACTTTCGAAAAATCACTAAAGCAGGGACATTTGCTAATAAGGACAGACAACACCACTGTCATGTGGTACATAAACAAGCAGGGAGGCACTCATTCTTATCCCTTCTGCAGACTAACAATGCTTCTCTGGGAAAAATCCCTGAGCCTGAAGATACATTTACAATCCCAGTTTGTACCAGGCAAGGACAATGTACTGGCGGACAATCTGAGCAGAAATTTCATGGATCCACACGAATGGATGCTGCACCCTCACATTTTCTCTCAACTGGCAAGGACATGGGGAAGACCGGACGTAGATCTTTTTGCTTCCCACTTAAATCATCACCTGGAAAAGTTCTGCACAAGGACTCGCCACCCTCTAGCTTGGAAAACGGATGCTCTCTCCTTCAGCTGGAATTCTCTAAAAATTTATGCATTCCCTCCCCTGCCTCTGCTGACCAAGGTGATACTGAAGATCAAAGCAGAACAACCAACAGGCATCTTGATAGCTCCAGACTGGCCAAGGCAACACTGGTACCCATTGCTATTGACCATAACTCGGACCAAACCATGGCCTCTGACCCTATGGCCCCTGCTCCTAACTCAACACAATTACAGGACTGTACATCAAGACCTGAAAACATTGCATCTGACAGCCTGGAGGCTACCATGACTTCAACACCTAACTCTCTTTCGAAATCTGTTCAAGAGATCTTGCTGGAAGCACGCAGACCTTCCACCAGAAAAACCTATTCAGCCAAGTGGAAGAGATTCAGTATCTGGAATGCCAGCAGGGGTCAGGACACAACATTACTGAGTATACCTCAGATATTTGAATACTTGGCAGAACTTTTTCATACTGGACTCTCATACTCCTCAATAAAGATTCATGCCTCAGCAATCTCAGCAAAATACAACTGTGACCCCCCCCCAGTGTTTTCGCATCCTCTCTAAGAGGGATAAAGAATATCAAACCTCCCAGAAAACAGCCAGTACCTGCATGGGACCTCAACTACGTGTTGGAAAAACTAACTCTTCCTCCATTTGTGCCAGCAGCAACCTCAGAAATGCAATTTCTGTCATGGCAGACGGCCTTCTTATTGGCAGTCACCTCTGCAAGAAGAGTTTCGGAGATACAGGCACTCATGGCAGTGCCCCCCTTCCTCATTTTTCATCAAGACAGAGTCTCTCTAAGAACCAATCCTACATTCATGCCAAAAGTAATTTCCAGGGTGTCTCTAAATCAAGCTATTCATCTACTTACATTCTTCCCCAATCCTCAAAATAAGGGGGAAAAACTACTGCATACTTTGGACATACACAGACAACTACGCTACTACTTGGACAGAACTAAGGCCACCAGAAAGTCTGACCAGCTGTTTGTAGCCTATGCTGCTGGAGTACAAGGAAAAGCAATCTCCAAGCAAACAATTTCAAAATGGATTGGACATTGCATCAGATTTTGCTATTCTTTCCATGGAAAAGTTGTGCCAGCCAATATTAGGCCACACTCCACCAGAGCTATAGCCACTTCCACAGCTTTCCTAAGAGGAGTGGCAACAAAGGACATTTTAGAGGCTGCTACATGGAGCTCAGTGCATACATTTACCAAGCACTACAACCTGCCCTTATACTCCAGATCCCGTGCAGGCTTTTCCTCGGCAGTCCTGCAGGGGATTTTAGCTACACCATCCTTATCATAGTTCCATCCACCCCCAGCTTGGCTATGGTATTCAACCCATATGTTATGACTGCAGTTGCATTCTTGAAGGACATAGTACAGTTTTGTACCTAACATAAATGTAGATGTCCGATAGATATGCAACTGCAGTCGGGTTTTCCCACCCTCCTACCCCTCTGTATTCTTCTTTTTGGGTCCCTACCCCTTTTCCCTTCAGCTGGGGGTATCTCCTATGGTGTATCTGTTTATTACTGTTGTGCATGTTTGGGATTATTTTTATCCATTTACCAAATTTAGCCTTCCTAAGAGGGCACCTGGCATCTGGGGCAAGAAACACTGAAGAAGATGGCGTTGGCTGATGCCTTTATACTCCAGCCGTTGTGACGTCGGAGAGGAGGCGACACCAGCCGACGCCGGACCCAGACTTTGGAATTCGGCCGACCGAGGGCTGCCTGAGGCAGGACAACCCATATGTTATGACTGCAGTTGCATATCTATCGGACATCTACATTTATGGTAGGTACAAAACTGTACTTTTTGATTCTAGGTGAAAGTTTATTCCCAAGTACTGCAGGAAATAATTTATCTTGATTTCTGATGGCAGTGTATAGGTAAGAAGTTTATATGACTGGTTGATTAGGAAGATTGAGTATTTCTATAGATTTAATTTGTAATTAGAATATTTGGAGAAAGTATCTATGGAGTTAAATATTTTGTGAGAGTCAGAATTGGGTAGTATAAAGTAAAGGTTTAGATCATCTGCAAAAGCCGAAAGAGCAATCCTGGTATTGTAAAGGATTGGTGATAACGTTTTTTAACTAACCCTAGCCAAGAACTCTTAACTCTAACAGAACAGAAAACTTAAAACAAAACAAGTGTAATACTAGAATAAGATACAAAATAGAAGTAATGAAACCTTAAATGAAGAGCTTCAAATCAAAATTAAATGCAGCCAGAAATGAGCGATATTCAGAGCAAGCAGGCCACACAAACTACTGATCCTTCCTCCTATGCTGATGTGTCTGCTATTGTTGGTTCCCTGTCAGTCAGTCAGTGCTGTTCTCTGCAGCCATGATCTTGAGGTTAACAGTACCTTTGTCAGTATTGAGTTTGATATTGACACCCTGTGACGCAGTGTTTTCTTTTACCAGCGTCGTCAATTCCTTTACCAGGAACCAAACACAGACCAAATAAAGATGAAAAGTCCAATTGTACACAGCAGGTCCACACCACTTGATAAAATTCCTTTATTCACAAAGTAGATAACACTTTCGTCACCTTGTAGCTAAAGACTTCATCAGAATCTACTATACAAAGAAACCAACACATTTAAATACTTAAAATAAACACACTACCTGATCCAATTAACTAATTAACCCTTAAAAAGACAGACACTAAAATTGAAGACTTTAACACGTCTATTCATATTTAATAAAACCAGTCCCCTAATATATATATATATATATATATATATATATATATATATATATATATACACACATTTCTTGTGGAAATCTAAACAAGATAGGACCTCAACTTAAGTACAGTACTGATACTACAATAATCATTTAGCCCTGGAGGGATATGTGCTTGTAGCCTAATTTGCCACAACAATTCGTTAAGCTCCAAAATTTCCTTCCATGGCCCACCCCGGGATTTTGATATACCTGCTGTACTGCAAAAAATAAAAACTCATGGTCAGGAAACTGTCCTACATGCTTTGCCAGGGCATTGGTCTTTTTATGTTGCCTAATATCCAATGTGTGTTCATAAATGCGGTCCCTGAAACGTCTCTGCGTTTTCTCCTCATAAAAATTGGGACACTCCCTACATTGAGCCACATATACAATGCCCCTGGTGTTACAGTTGCAATGAAAACTAGGTCTAATCATTTGGTGATTAACCACTAAGTTATTCCCTCTCAAATATGGGGGCATTGTGGGCAAGAACCACATTTGTAGGTACCACACTTCCTGAAACTCAACAGTGAAAGATGACTGTTCTCACTCTCAAGAAGATTCTTAATGGACTTGCCCTTTCTAAATACAATTTTAGGCTCCTTTCCTACATGTTCAAGGACTCCTTCAAAACACCTAAAAATATTTCAGTTCTTTTTCAAAATATTGGAAATATCCACATGTACATTAGTAAAGGTGATAATGAAAGCCTTAAAAAAACTCAGGCTTCCGATCAACTCCATCTTCACCCCTCAAACTGGTTTGGTCATTATTTTCCCTTATTATAGGTCTGTGCACCAAATTCATCCTTTTGGCACGAACTTCAAAAATCTGTTGTACCAATAAGTTAGTAGCCATGTGCCATTCGCATACTAAATAATTTTTCACCTCCTGATAAAAAACTTCTTCCTCAGATACCATATGGGCTAATGTGACAAATTGTCCTTTTACCAATCCCTTCTTTTGGTGGTATGAGTGGCAGCTAGTAAAGTGGAGGTGACTGCTGGAGTAAGTTGGTTTCCTAAAGATGTTACTAGTATATCTTTTATTAACATAATCTTTACTTAATTTAACATCCAAATAGTGGATAACATCCAAATAACTGGTGTAGGTGAATTTAAAGAAAGCGGTTGTGTGATTGCAATAGTCTAAAAATGTACTAATCTCATGTATAAGTCCTTTCCAAGCAATAAAAATGTCACCAAAAAAACGTTTGTGGTCCCACCTAATATCATTGGAGTAGTTGTCAAACGTGCTTATACAGTGGCCTTGAGTCCTAAGAAAAGCAGATTGGGTGCTGCATCCTTCTAGTAACCAGAGTTTATGATCAGAAACTCCTAAATCTGGCACTATGGTATTGGCAGTAGCTTTTAAGAAAGATATTTTACTCCAGGTCCCTGTGGTGCATTTTGTGGAGGAGGACAGATAATTTTTGATCAACTACCAAAGCGTATCTGTGCACCTTCAGCATTTTCTCTGGGGGTTGTCAGTTGTTTGGTCAACATTATGGACTTTTCTAGATAAATATCTGATGGAATGATCCAAACCATTGCAGAATTGCTGGACAGACCAAATTAAAGACAGAAGTCACTATGGCGAGCCTTACTATGAGAACTGTCTCTAATTCACTTGAAGGTTCTGCTAGAAGTGTAGCTTCTGGCACTACTGTTCATCCTTGACTCTGACTTAGACTTTACTGCTAAGGATATCAAGGTGACATGAACGTTTCCTTTTCTTAGGCTGAGGCACACATGGAAAAGACTGAACATGAGAGGAAAGTCTTGGTAGCAGTAGAGTTAATTTTCCACTCCTTGGAGTTCCTTCTGCACAGCTCATGATAGGTGTGGTTTCAAACTGAACAACAGCTAAACAAATAAAACCAAGGAAAACTGAAGTAATTTTCACAAATCTTACAGCTGTGACTGAGTTTTTTTTAGCATTCCTCTATCAGTTGTGGTTCTCCTACAGTAGAATAGCAACAGTTCTGAGTCCTTGCTTGACTGTTCCCCTCTGGGGATAGTCGGGGGTTGTTTGCCCGTTCAGTTGTCGTTGTGGGAGACAATAGTATTCAGGAATTTATAGGAATCCCTTTCTTTCTACACAGTGTCTCCATCTCTTCATCTACAGTGTCCTACCATGTTAAAGAAAAGCAACAAGATTAGGTGTATTAAACTTGTTAGAATAAAAGTGCTGTCCAGGAGGTCCCACCAGACCAGAGTGGTACTGGATACTCCTTCAGGTTCTTTTTGATGCCATAGTAGACAAAAGGACCTTGATTCAGTTTTTCATCTAGGACATAAGTGGTCTAAATTCATTCATCCCTAAAGATACCTTTTGGGGTAGACTCAGTGCATCCTTCTTCTGCATAAGGAAGTTGGTTGTGCTGTTTGGATCTCCAGCACACACTGATTCCACATAAAGGTAGATGTGTCGACCAAGAGGTGTCTGTGCCTCAGGGTCAAAGCTGAACTGTACCATTTCCAGGCACTGTCATTTGGTTGGTCCCCAGTCCTCAGGGTTCTGTCTAAACATGTGCCCATTTTTGCAGTGCACTCTCACCTGCACAGAGTTGGTGTTCTTTCATCTGGATGACTGCCCTTTCCATTATTTCACTAAGGAGTCAATCTGTCAGGATATTGTTAAATGTAGCCAAGTCCCAGCTGCATCCCTCGCAGTTTCTGATGGTTGTAAGCTGCATTTTGGATCTCCATATGTACAGGGCACGATGACAAGCTGACAGTGCTTTAGTATTTTTACAGATGCTTTAGTTGCAGGTTTCCATTCTAGATTATTATACAATCAATGTGTATCATTGTTTCTGAGAACTGGGTTTTATGGTGGCAGTGGCCATTCATATGATCTCTAATGCAAAAGTTCATATGAGAGTTCCCCTGTGAACCCTTTGGGTTCAGTGGTTGCACAATGTGGATGAAATGGAGCATGAGATCCATGTATTTCAGTTCTACAAATGACATCTGTCTTGGTTGATGGCTAGCAGTAGTCTCCCACTAGGCAATCTTCCATCTTCTCCCTCTTCCATGACAGCTATTACGTATGGACACATCAGTCCTGGTATGACGGACATTAGAATGGGAAAGACTGTTAAGGTGTTGTAGGCATTGGTTAGTCTTTGAGTTAATATTAATGTACTTCAGATCAGAGTTGTCCTTTTAACCATTCAAGCCTTCTAGAACTCCCAGTCATCCAGTGTACTGCCATAAAAATGGACATTATGACTTTTGTGTGATATATCAGCAAGAATGGGATAGCTTGATTCAACTCCCTATGCTGGAAAGCTGTGAAAATCTGTTAATAGGACTTGACCAAAATCTGTTTTTTTGGTTGCAGTTCCTGTTCCTTGGAAGTACAGTTCTTTGATGAACAAATTGAGTAGATGCTTGTTAGTACCTTATGACAGGTCATTCTGCTGCTCTGTGGCAAGGAAAATGTGTCATAAATGTCAGAAACCCTACTGTGAATTGTTTTCATCTACAACCACATTAAGTGTATGGATTTCTTCTCTCTTTTATCATATCATTAAGGGAGCCTTAACCCACAGGTGGCCAACTGGATTTTTTTTTTTTTTTGCATTTCTTCTCATTTCTTCTGATGACATTCATCCTGAATATGATGCTTCTAAAAGCCATAGTCATCCATGTATTTTTCTTTACTGGCCCTTGCAGGTTCATCTTCTGTCGTTAATGAAGAGGCCCCTCTTGTTTTGACCAGCAAAGAACCTGTTGTCCTGTCCATGGGGCAGGTCTCGCTTGGACATTTTCTCAATGTGGGTCATCACTTTACTGACAACTACTGGAAGTAGAGAAACCTAAGCAAGCTTAAGCAAACAGAGTTGTAACAGTTCTCTTTTCCTCTCAGAATCCTAGTACCAGAAAAAAAATATATGGACAGTTAGGCATGTTTTTTGGTTTGTGCTGAGTCAGTGGGTTTAGATGGTTTTGCTTTTTCTGTCCATGTAATACTACTCTGTTATGCTGGTATATTTGATTCTGGTTTAAGTTATTCTCTAATTGAAGTTCACATTTCTGATATTTCTGAGTTTCACCAGGGTGAAAAAAGGTTATCCTTAATTTCTTTAAAAGTCTCTAAAAGGCTTTCTTACCAAGTCCTTCATTATGTGACCCTTTTCCTCCCTGAGACCTATACTTTAATAAACATTGTCACAAGCTTGTTTTGAACACTGCTGTTATGACCAAATAGAAATGTCTGTCTTGCTAAACATTTTTTTCTTGGTGACTATCACTTCAGCTAAGAGAATTTCTTGACTACACATAGTCTCAGCGGATCTTCCGTGTAGAGTTTCAGTCAGGGTAAATCCTTCTCTTATGCTAAAAGAATCCAAAAAACACAATCTGGTAGCAGTGGGTTCCAAGGCAAAACATTAATAAAAAATGCACTAAAAGGTTAAGCTCTTTCATCTAAAACGATGTAGACACCTTAAGAACCATTTACCAATAATAAAATGCACAGATGCCATAAGGACATAGACACACCTCCATATATAATATAAAATGAACCAAATACTGCAACAAAGTATCTCATGCCTGCCAAAACGTTTAAAGCCATACCAACCGTAACGAACAGCCTACCACAATGAATTGGTTGTAGTGTTAATATTAAAAAGTAAGGTTAAAAAATAAATTATATAGAGGCTCTGTATTTCAATTCACTTATGATGGAAATGGCCTCATTTAAGCCCGGACTGTTGGCAGTGTCCAGTCTTAGCTGCCAAATCAATTCTTCATGTAGTAAGCAATTTTACCAATCACCTCCCATATTGTCTGTATCCATGCTTTCTAAAATACAAAATTTAAATGTAGAGAAGTCCACACATTTCAAAGTGTGCCTCACAGGGGAACTTTTGTCATCATATACTGTAAAGGTGTTGGTTGACGTGTTTGTTTAGAGTATTGTTAGTTTTACCGACATAAAAAGCTGAACAGCTCTGGTACCTAGCTAAATAAACCACTTTTGTAGTATAACAAAAATATCTGTCACTGGCAATTCGTTTTTGTATTTTCTCCCAGAGTGTACCATGGAAATCAGACTCAGTAAATGCACACTGTTTACATCTGCTGCATTTAAAACACTCAATATCACCACCATGGGTTCTTCTGTTGTATCTTTCCAGAATTTAATATTTGGTTTATTTTTATAGATACAAACAGGTGACTTCTCGAAAAAGATTCTTAAAGCTGTCTGCATTCTGCAGAATTTGCCAATGTTTAAAAATATTGTTCTTTATGTCAGTAGAGTCTAAAGAGTAATGTACCACCAGGTTGCTCTTACTTAGTTGCAATCCATTACTAACAACCACACTATCCATTTGTCTGTTGTCTGGCAACTTGTGGAACCCTTTGAAAATAATCGGCACGTTTCTATCCACTCTGTCCAACCAAACTTCGGACTGAAGTGTGGCAATCAAAGATTCAGGATAACCACGTTCTAAAAACATAGCTTTTAGAATGTCAAATTGTTTAATACATTCGGAACCGTCTGAAGTCATCCTTGAGATCTGGATAAACAGACTTTTGGCGACTCCTCTTTTTTAATGGTACGGATGATTACTTTGAAATGAAGTAATGCATTACAGTGAGTAGGTTTCCTAAAAATGCATGTAGCAAAATTTCCTTCACTTCTTTTGTGGATAACCACATCTAAGAAGTGTGTGTTGTTTGATTCCACATGGAAATTGGTGGGTAAAGCCAGGTCTACAACAAAGTGGTCAAACTGAACACATGTTCAAGACCAAATCAAAAAATATTATCCAAAACATGCAGAAAACACTTGCAGTGCTGGAAGGAACTCATTTTGAAGATGGTGTCAAGCTCCCACTTGAGGACAACCCAATTTGCATAAATGGGAGTGCATGCGGCTCCCATTGCCACACCTGAGCACTGTTTGTAATATTCACAGTCAAAAAAATATAAAGTTATTTTATAGCACAGTTTCCATAAAATCACAAATGAGTCTAATTTCGTTAGATGGCAATGATCTGAATCTCAGTACAATATCACTAAACCATGTCATGCCCACTTCATGTGGAATTACTGTGAACTGTTTGTTAACATCCAGTGTGACTAGGAAATCCCTCTCTTCACAGTGCCTACTGCGTATTTTGTTTAAAAAAATCCTACAAATCATGAAGCATGTGTGGGAAATCCTGAAACAGTGCTTTTAAGTTGAAGTAAAGATACTTTGCAAGTGGCTCAGTGATGGAATCTGCCAAAGCCACTGTAGGTCTCAATGGTGGATCTTGCACACTAGACTGTATTTTAGGGATTCCACAAATTTTTGATACAGTGGGAAATATGATTTTTAAATAATGAAACAAATCTGGAGTATTATTAGAAAATAAAAGCTCATCAAGCCACATGTCAGTAGATCTATGAGCAGTATTAATTTTGCTCAGTGACACTGTAAGATGAACACTTGTGTCTGTGAGCAGTGAAAACATTCTGCTTACATAGTCAGTAGTGGCCGTAATGACAAGAGTACACCCCTTGTCTGATTTCATACAGCATATGTTGTGATCACCAGATATAATTTCCAGAATATGCTTCTCCTCCTTGGCAAGGTTGTAAAACAACCATTTTCTATTTTTAGATAAAAGATCTCTTCGCTCTTTTTGCAAGTTCTTTCAAAATTACTAATTACTGTGTGTTTGTGTGTCTCTGTGCGTGTCTCTGTGTGTGTGTGTGTGTGTGTGTCTGTGTCTCTGTGTGTGTCTGTGTGTGTGTGAGCTTTTACGCGTTAAAGTGCATTTATCAAAGTCCTCTCCATTTTTATCACCTATCAAAACCTTCAAGTTGAACTTGTGAGTAAAGATTTTCAAATCAGTCAAGATATTTTCACTGTCTGAATGGCGTAAAGGAATAAAAGTGAATCCCTTCAAAAAAGCCCATGATGTTCAGATTTAATATCAATGTTGGTAAAATTGTTAATATTAAAATTACAAAATTTAGTAACTGACTCAGTACTTTGATCTGGGCTAACAGCTTTGTCCTCCGTAATCCCTATTTGTTGTACCTCTTGGGCTGTTGGTCCATTATTGTCCATTGTCTCTGAGTCCACCAATTGTTGCATTGTCCAGTCTTGTTTTATCTGTTTCCACACTGGTTTGCAGTTTGAGCAGGTCATCTCAGCAATTGCTGGTCTAAAGGGTTGTCAGTATCCTGGTTCTAGTTGTGATTAGTATTGTCACTGCTGTCATTAATAGTTGTTCTCCTATTGGTCACTGTTTCCCTGATGAATAGAAAAATGCGGTCTAGGATAGCTCGTCCTGTTCTTGTAATCAGTCTCATCTCTCTCCAGTTTTTTGCCTTTTCTGCATTTGATTGGTAATATTTTAGAATCCACGTGTTTAAAAACGTTGTTAAAAGCAAACTTGTGTTGACTGAAATTTAAATCGCCAGTAATAGAAGTAGTCAGTTTTGTTACATCCTGTTCACACCTTTGCATCTCTTGTTCATTTTTTTTAATCATAAGTTTAGTGAGCTCAAGACCAGTCCAGTCAAATAAACTAAGGAACTCCATATGGAATAGAGAGATGTTCTTCGTGTCCTCTGTATCAGAATCCTCATAGGTAGATAAGGGTAAATCCTGGTCATTAGAAGAAACAGAAATTTCAGAATCCTGATCAGAAGAATCATAACCAAATTCAGTCCTAGGTCTCTTAGAGAGGGAAGGTTGGCTTCCCCTGATTAAAGTAATAAGGTCTTCAGCCATTCTTAGCATTTTTTTTAGCATAGAGGCCTGACCATGTGGTCTGGGTGTCGTGTTTTCTAATGACCAAGTTTAAAATCTTAAATATTGAAAATACATATTTATTAGAGTGTTTGAAAAAGGAAATTGTCCCAAAAGGACTACGTATTTGCAAGTATCCTAATAATGTTATATGTGGTTCTATTTTTCACAAAAACTTGCTTAAAGTGTTTAACCAATGTGGTTTGGATGTAATTAAGTTAATAATTGAGGAAAATGAAAGGAAATTAACGTGTTTAAGTAAGGAAATAGATGAGTTAGATGGAGTTATTAAAAATGACTTAATTCATGGTACAAAGGAAGAGAGACAACAATATTATAAAATTAGGCATGATATTGATGGCAAATGTAAACAAGTCATGCAACGGAAATTAGGTAAATTACATAGGGATATTACAGAGTATGAAAATGGGACTAATTACCCTGAACCCACTTTTTCTAAAAAGGACACTAACAATTTTTTTAACAACAGGAAATGGAACAAACCCACTTATAGTCATACTGAGTTCATGAATGACTATCAATATGACCAAGATTTCCCTCCATTAGTAAGGGAAACAGATGAGGAATATAGGCCTCATAATAACAGGGGAAATTTTTACAGGAGGGGGGGGGGAGAAGAGGGAGGGGGAGGTTTTAACTAACACCCACTCTTCTAGCATCACAGATTTGGAAGGTGATGTCAATAATATTAATATAACAGATAATGTTATATATACGTATAAGGATTTTTCCATATATAATTATGGCAATTTTGATATTAAGGAAAACCATTTTAATTTACTCAGTAAAGGATTTAAATTTATACCTAGCTCTAAGGGGGATATCACCACCACAATACTAGACACCAAGTTATTTATGAGAAAAATTAATTTGAGTGTACTGGCAAAGAATAATGGTTATGGTAGTGAGAAAAATAAGACGGGATTGAAAAAGAAATCCACGTACAATCCACCCTTATTACCTCAGTTAAGAAATTTTGAAAAAATATTGGAAGAAGAAATTAGAAATAAACACAATAATAATACAAAATTTCACAATAACTTGAAAAAAGATGAGAAGGAAGCATTAATTGAACTAATAGGTGATGATTCTATCAGGGTTATGAAACCAGATAAGGGGGGGGGGTGTGGTCATTATGGAAAATATAATTTACGAAGGAAAGATGAACATGATACTTAGAGACGAATCAAAGTATACGGTGGTTTCAAAAAATGAGGTAAATGTAGCATACCACCGGATAGACAATATGTTGAATTATTTTATGTTAGAAGGGGTGTTAAGGCCTGAATTACATAAATTTTTCACAGTAGTAAAACCTAGAATGGCTACAATGTTCAGAATTCCGAAAGTCCATAAAAATTGGTTGGACCCCCCCCCCAAGACCCATAGTCACGGCATGAAGGGTCAAAAACAGTACCCTTGGCGAAATATGTAGATACTACTACTAAGCATATATGGACAAACAATAAAGCGGTTTTGAAAGACTCATGGGATTTTTTAAAACAACTAACACCTGATTTTTATAGCACCGACCTTTTATTTATAACTGTAGACATTGTTGATTTATTCTCCAGTATACCACATAACAGTGGTATGGAGTTGTTTGAGGAGTGTATATTTTTGGACAAAACCATGACTCAGGAAGAAAAGATACTTTCGGTGGCACTCATGGACACTATTTTAAAATACAACTTCTTATTATTTGATGGAGAGTATTTTCAGCAAAAGACGGGGGTGTCCATGGGTGTGGCATGTGCACCAACATATGCCAACATAGTTTTGTCCAAATGGGAGGAAAAATATATTTTAAATTCTGAATTCAACAAGGAATGGATTTTGTATAAAAGATTCCTAGACGATATAGTTATATTTTGGATAGGGGGACAGGAAAAGTTTAAGGAATTTATGGAATATATTGGTAAAACCACTAACTTCTTAAAATTCACTTATAATGTTAATAGTGATGTGTTACAGTATCTGGATATAGAGCTGGTGAAGAATGATACACTCAAGTATTTCGCATCCAGGGTATATAGGAAAAACACTCATGTTAATTCATATTTACATTTTGAAAGTGCCCATCCCCTGCACTGCAAGCGAAATATAGTAAAAGGGCAGTTTGTGAGGGGATCAAGGATGACTACCCTGGATGACGATTTTTTAATTGAGTGTAATAAATTAAATAAGATGTTTATAGAAAGAGGTTATCCAGAGACATTTGTAACTAATATAAGAAGGGAAGTGGAAAAGGGTAGGGCAGATAGATTTAAACCCATTATGGGTATGAGTGAATTTAAAACATTATGTGAAGAAATCAATAATAAGGGGACTGATGAAAAACAGTACCATAGGAATCTCATTGTTGAATACAATATACAAAATCTTGGATTAGGAAATGTTTTAAATAAAGAGTGGGACAAATTTGCTGCCTTAACAGATATAGAAGAAATAAATAGGTTCAAGCCTAAAATTATATACAGAAATTCCAGAAGTATAAAAAATATGTTAGAAAAGAATAATAAGGACATGGACTACAGGAAGAAAGATATGAAAAAAGTTGGAACTTTTAAATGTGGCCGGTGCAACCAATGTGCTTATGTTTGTAACAAGAGTGAGATGTTTATAGGAAGTAGAAATATCTTAATTAAAAGTAAAAGTAATTATAACTGTGACACAAAAGGTGTGGTTTACCTGGCAACCTGTGATAAGTGTTCGTCATATTATGTGGGAAAAACTGAAAGAGAGTTAAAGAAAAGAATATATGAACACGTATATGATATTCAAAAAGGAAAAGAGACAAGTGCATTATTCAAGCATAGTAAAGAATGCAAAGGATGTAGATTTCACTTCTTCATTCTGCAACAAGTTAGAAAGGATGTAAGGGGTGGAATTTGGGAAGAGGTTTTGGAGAGTAAGGAATTGTGGTGGCAGGTATACCTGGAAGCAGGTAAAAAAACAGGGTTTAATGATTATCTGAGTATAGTTTCCTTATTAAAAATAAGGGCAGATAAAATATAATTGTCATATTTTTAAATAGTGTGGGGTGTCAATGTTTTATATTTTTATATATTTTTTATTTATATACATATTTATTTATCTACAGAAGGAAGAACATACAGTATTAAGCACTTTATAATGATTATTTGCACAAGCACTTTATTGGTAATAATAGTATTTTATGAATTCTAGCATTAACACATATATGTCTTTCATTGTATTTTAGATATATACATGCAATACAGGTTTTTGACAGCAGAGGGAGAAATCATGCTATAGATAGACATAGGAACATTTTGTCAGTTCAGCACAAGCACTTTATTTCATATTGTTATAGTTTTTAATATAATACTTATTAAATTCAACATATATATATGTTTGTGTATTTAATTATGGATAGGTTTTTATCATTTTTTGATTATTTCATTCATTTTCAAGGTAATGAATATGTGTATTACATTTTATCTTATTTTAATATTAATGAGGCCGTTTTTCTAATTTGCTTAATTTAAATGTCTAAAGCAATATTCATTGGTCAGTGGGTTAGTCAAACTAGTATATATAGATTAATTTAATGGTTGTTTAATGTCTGATGAAGTCCAATTGGTTTGGATGAAAACGCTTGGAAACTGTGTTGTTGGAATTGCGTTTATGTGATGGTCTGTGGAGTTTGGTATATTCATTAAAAACATTTCTAAAAAGAATATACGGATTTTTCAGTTTTCTTTGGCTTGCTGCACTCTACGTGTGGTTATTGGTATTATTTGAGTGCATCCAGTGTTTTTCGTAGTTCCCCTGATTAAAGTAATAAGGTCTTCAGCCATTCTTAGCATTTTTTTTTAGCATAGAGGCCTGACCATGTGGTCTGGGTGTCTGTTTTCTAGGCATGGATAGAGTTTTAGGCCTTGAAGAAGAAGATGGCGTTGGTTTAATATGCAAGTCAGTAGGCCTGAATACACCCTCAGAAGCCGGTGCCTGCACAGAGGCTCCGGAGCCATCCAAGGTAGAGACATTCTCAGGTTCCACAGTTGAAGCATCTCGTGGCATACTGGACTCTGAATGGGTCTCAGTAGAGGCCTGCAAATCTGAAGTAGCAGGTATCAGGGGCTGCAAAAGCACCTCACTTGAGTACCGACGAACTGGCGACTAGCTTAGGAGAAGCGTCGTCGGCAGCTTTGGACCTAGGAGGCCTGTCTCTGTCTTTATCTTTGCGTTTTTTTTGAATGTCGGTAGTTGGGTGGTTTACCAAAGCCATATCTGGATAATTGAACCGAGTACCAAAATATTTAGAAGCGTAAATATATTGACAATGAATAGTTCATTGTTTAAATAAGGAGCAAAACTGACAGCGAGGTACGTCGTGGTCAGGGCCTAGGCAAGGAATACAGTACGAATGAAAATCTTTGAGGTATTTGCTTTCCACAAGAAATACAATTATTGATTTGTACTGACATCGGTTTAGAGCAAGAAAAAGTTTCCCCAACATAGTACTTAGCTTTAGTTGAAGACTTTTTGGTTCTGAAACTCGAAAATGAAAATTTCAGGAGTCGGCTGACTGGCACTTGCGAACTGCTTCTGCTTCGGGCACCACACGGCAAGAAAGACTGATGTAATGGCATCGGCTGCATGATTTATACCCCTGACTACCTGACGTCATGGAAGATGAGACAGCAATTGATGCAGGACCCAAGACTTTGATAATCATAGCGACTGAGGGCTACTGCAAGCAGATAACCCAAATGTGATGACTGCAACAGTGAATACACTCGAACATCTATATTTATGGTAAGTGTACACAGCTGTACTTTTTCTGGTTATTGGATTATGCTAAAAGAGGCAACTGAAACTAACTTAAACCAGACTACTCATCCTTCTGTCTTATTTCCTTATTTTATTACAATATCTATGTAGAGTGTTTGTGTACTGTGTGGGTGCCATTAGTCAGCTAAGGTACTGCTTGGGAGCAAGCTCTTCAGGAAAGATTTATTTTATGTGTTTCTGAATGTATAGGATAAAAGGTATGTGAACTTACCTTAGCCAGATGGATGTCTTACTGCATTAAAATTTTACGTTTTGCATAATAAGACAGCTCCTGTTCTGGCTCAGTCTGCTAGAGCTATGGCTGTCTCTAGCTTTCTTGAAGAGTGCATGTCTTAATGATGTTTGCACAGTGGCTATTCAATCATCATGGAATACTTTTGGACAACACTATAAATTTAATCTGATATGTAGGTCACAATCTTTTTTAGGGGGGGTCATTGTTATCAGTCATTTGTTTGCCTGGGGTCCTGGCAAAAGAATAACTTTGTCTCTGTCCTGTCCATTATTGCAAATAGACTCAGTCCTGTAAGATAAGAAAGTTATGTACTTATGAAATGCTATATCTGTAGGAGTGTGGCCATCCTCGATAATGACCCTGTATATCCTTCTTCATCTTTGCCAAGATAATCTTTGTCTTTTATGTGTTTGACTCTGTTTTCTTTAACATGGCTACATCTGGCTGCATCTAAGAGGGAGTGCAGTGCAGTACATTATTGGATATGGAGAGGGGGGTACTAAACAGCCTATGAAAGGTATGAGAGCTGAGTGGTTCCAATGCTTGCAGTCTTATCCTGTCTGTTATGGATGGTGGCCCCACTCCTGCAGATCTTTATAGTAAGCACATAACTTAATTTACTTGGGTTGACAGTAGTTTGGCCATTACCTTTGGCAGGGGTCGGGAAGTTGGAGATTTACTAAATATATGCCTTCTTGTACAGCCAGTGTCTAATTGATTGCAAAATAGCTTGCCGAAGGAAACTACTTGAATGCCAAAAAAGTTTGTTGATTTTGATTCCATGATGCACATTTCCAGAGGTTTGAGGATCATTCTCCACCTTAAAAAGAACTAGTTATGTCAAAACATAGGTCAGGCATTTCAAAGTGGGCTGCTTTGGCTTAACGCTGTAAAGATGTGATGGAAATTATTTTTTACAGTGAAGGTTTTGAAACTAGTCTGTGTTTGGTCAAAAATTATTACTGAAATTTGAACACAGAATGTGATTCATGTAATGTATGTAATGTATTGTTGATGGAAGAAAGTCCAAAATACAAAGAAATTAATATAAAGAACTTGAAGGTTACCCTTGAGAGAACTAATAAACCAGAAACAACAGGTTAGAAGGAAGAGGCATACAAAAGTGTGTTTTTTGAAGACAGTTTGCATATATATAGGTCAAAAAACTTATAGTCTTGAACAATTTTTTTTTTCATCAAAAATTTCATTGAAAGGTGGAAATTGTTGAACTTCTGGGGTGGTATACTTTAGCCATTTGCTCTAGTCGTCCATTTTATTTTGGTAAAACTGAGAAAGTTTTACATACTAGAATTTGTAAGCACAGTCATGATATTGTATTTTGGAAACAATAAATATAGATGAGAGGGTTTGACACTGGGAAGCTTGAATTGAATATTGAGAACTATCCTGTCTTAGGTTAAATGATATATTTCAATAAAGTCAGTATTAAAATCAAGGGCAGCAGAACTATGAATGTAAGTGATGTCCTAGTTATATGTACACATGTTTGAAAAATGCCTGAAAATTAGTTTCATTAGTTAAGTTAGGTAGTTCAAATGAACTGCTTACAGTTTTAAGATTTAATTCAAAAGATTTTATATGTCGTGTATTTATTTGTACTGGATATACTGAACATAGTTTGAGAAGATAATTAAGTATTTAAGTGACTATTCTAATTTTTTACCAACCTTTACTTATAATTATTTGTATGTAGTACAGTATTTGTTTTTAATTCCTGTTTTTTCATTTATTTATTGTAAATTTTATATGGTACCGTTAAGGCTATTTAGTAGTGAAGTCATGTGATATCTTTTAGGTTATATAATCAGTGATCCAAAATGTGTGTAATCCTGAAGATGATCTTATTACTTTGTGTAGGAAGAAAGTCCTTAACCATTATTAAATAAATTGTGTTGTTTATGTTAATTTATTTGCATTTTAGGCTCTCTTCCATCAGCAAGACTATGTGCACCGCATTTTATGTCTCAGTTGGTGGCATGTTAAACTCTCAATTTTTTTGGCTGCTGAAATTTGAGTATGATTCTTGTGTTTGCAAAGGTTATTAGTAAGGAATTGGCATATAAAAATGGTGGGAAAAAAACAGAGGTATGATGTTTGTGAAAGTTAAATTATATCTGATGGGACAATATTTTAATAAAAGGAAAGAGTATATGCAAGTGCGATTTAAATGAGTTTAAATGGGAGAAAACAATAATGAAAACATGTAAATGCACATTTTGCATCTGTATATATAGTCAAATGAGGGATTAAGATAATACATTGAAAGGATAATATATTACTGAAGTAAAAGTGGGATAGCTAAGGTTACTACTGAGTGAGACAGGAAATTTTAAGGAAAGTTAAAGTTAATAATGCTGATTGTGTCCATCCATTAATATTTTCTAGGATAAAGAACTGGGCAATGTTATTGCAGTCTCTATCTTGTCTGTTCAGTATATCCTTGGATCTGGGTGTAATGCCAGGGTTTTGGTAGAATACTAAGAGATTAAGGTAATACATTGAAAGGGTAATATATTACTGAAGTAAAGTGGGATAGATAAGTTTGCTGAGTGAGACAGGACATTTTAAGGAAAGTTGGTTAGTAAAGCTGATTGTTTGTCCATCCATTCATTCATCCACTTAATTTTCTAGGATAAAGAGCTGGGGAGTATTCCTTCAAACTATCTAGTGCATTCAGTATATCCTTGGACCTGGGTGTTATGCCAGAGTTTTGGTAGAATGCCATGATGGTATCTTTGGATATTTCTTGACTCAATTCTTAAATAATTGAAGGCTGATTAGTTTGACTTTTCACTTGCGGGAATGTTGGAAATAATGGTATAAGAAGGAGATGTGAACTATTTTTAGAGTAAACCTCCTTGGGTAATGGTTGATGCAACAACATTTCAAAAAGGAGGTGATGTCAAATTGACTTGGAGAGTTTTTATGGCTGAGCAACTGAGGAATTAAAGTTGTGCCTGTTGTTGATTGAATTTTAGCAAGACATTAAAGCCTAAAAGGTTATGGCAAATGTAAGGAATGAGAGTATGAGACAAATTGGTAGGGTGGATTAGGGATTGTTTGCTAGGTAGAGATCAAAGGGTAGTACTGAGGTGCGAAAGATTGAATCAAAACTAAGCTGTTTGCAGATATCCATGGATGGTAATTTTGGGCTCTGTAGTGTTTATTTTTCATACTGGATGTTTTAAGAGGTTAACATAATTATATTTTGTGGATGATTCAGAACTGGTGACTGTAGTCATGGGTGGTGATAAGTTTTGCCCAAAGCAACTAACTTGTAACAAGGTAGTTGGACCTTGACATGTTGGATTTAGTAATCTCAAAACTGGATGTTTTTTTAATACTGTGTGATTTTGGAGGCCTTTCAGTGAGAAAGAGAGAAAGGATGAAGTATTAGATTGACATCTGAAAAGGGTTACAAATGGAAATTTGTTAAATTAAGCATGTCAGTGAAAGTAAAATAACATTATAGGTGGTGAGACTAGTATGTATGGATGTATGTATATATGTATATAAAGATTATTTAGAGGCTTAGGGTTAAAAAAAAAAAAGAACATCGATTTTCTACACCAGTTATGTAATAATGTATACAATTGAAGGTGTATTTAGCAAATAATGGGTGTGACTGTTTTAAGGGTGATGTAATGAAGCAAATTTTTTTTTTTTTTTTTTTTTTTTTTTTTTTTACAAAATGGGTAGTGGATTCTTGGAAAACCTAAAATCAATTTATTGTAGAGCAAGAGAACATTAATTGGTCTGAGTTTAGTCTAGGGTTATTGTTTGGGTGTGGTGATACAGGGTAAGATACGTATTATTTGCTGCATAATTTCAGGATCTTAATAGCCTTTATATTTTTCACTGGTTTTCTGATTTAATGCATGTCCTGAGGGCTGGACTTGCTCTGGTGCATAATCCTGAATGCTAAAATGTATCTGTCTTAATTTTTGCCAGGGTAGTGGATTCAACAACAATGACCACTTTTAGACACAGCCTAGGTGAATAAATCAGTATGTACAACATTTTTCTTTTAGTAGAACACTAACTAGAAGCACAGAAAAGCAATAACACTTAGAAGTATAAGAATGAATAATTATCAACATTTAGATCACTGTTGCAGTAGCCTAAGCTGTTTAGATCATATCCTTGCCTAGGAAATGACCCTAAACTAGCTGTCAAAGCTTTAGGGCATCTTCCATCTGCTCAGACTCCAGCTGGCTTGAGTGGAGCACCCAGTTTGGGTGCCAAAAGCTTCAGGGCTTTCTTGCTGCTTTGGCAGTCTTTGTGGAATTGACAGTCGGTTAGCAATCTTTTCAAAGCAGGGCAGATACGTTTCCCAGTGGGGATAACTTTGTACTGCATTTCTTTTCTGTGAAAGTTTTTTATGTTATGTTAGGAAATGTTTTGTACTTGGACTGCCATGCTGATTTAAATTATTTTTACTTGTGTTGTGCTTGTGCGAGAAAACTATGTAAAAATTTATTTTTACTAACTTTACTGTAAAACAAGTTTGTGGGGAGCAGGGTATGGTTTTGGGGACTGTTGTGGGAAAGTTTGTCTCAGAACCTTCATTTTCCTGTGAGGTTTACTGACTCACTCTGGCTACACTACTGATTTGTGGGGACAACTTCTGTGATGCTTTTTATGCCTTTTTGTTGAAGGATATCAACTATACATGACACTGCCTCTGAAACCAAGCCTATCATAACATGCAGTGATTTTTTACCCAAGCACATACATATTGGTACAAGCCCTGACAGGCTAGCTCATTCTCAATATGCACTGATTTCTTTTTACACAAATGCTGACACACATACCTCTCAAGCTCTTAGAGCAAGAAGTCTGGACAGAGTCTAAAATAATGGGGGGATAGGGGCCCAAAAATAGGGACAATTTTTAAATATTACTCTTGCAAACTCAGAAACTTACTAGAATAATAAAATTCGTATTAACATGGATTTTCTGAAGCATAATAAGTCTGAAGCTCCAAATGTTTGACATTATGTAGTGACTTCAGTTCTCAGTGATTTGCCAGAAAACCACAAATTTTATGAGTAATAGACCAAAAATATGAGGCGAAAATCTGGACATTTGAGAGCTATGTGACAAGACAGGTGTATTACAAGATTTGCAAACTACATAATAAACTATGAGCAGACTCTAGGAATTCAGTTCACCTACTTCATATCTTTGGGGGTATTGGAGGAAAGTAGTTCATGTGGATAAATCCACAGAGATACAGGGAGGTCATGTATACTCCTCATCCGCCCAACCAAACTTTTCCCTTTCCTACTATTTTACATCATATGCTGTCTCAGGGAGTAATAGAACCTGTTCATGTGACGTTGTCAATCTTGACTTTATTCTCACTTGTGGGTCAGATCCGATGTGTTGGATCCGTCTCAGCCAATATTCCAGCTTGAGGCATTCAACAAGCTTGTGGGCTACATTCGTTACCCATAATTCCTTTTCCTGATTACCTCAGATCTCATTTGCCACGCAGCGAAGAGGTTTTTGGCAGTCATAGCTCTGGGCGAAGTACAGTTTTGGAAAGCTATTTTTCTAAAAGTTTCTCTATATTTTATTTTCTGTATATAGTTTTCTTCATTCCTTATATTAACCCTTTCCCGTTTCACACGTCCATTTAATTTAGAGGGCGTTTTGGGAATGTCCGTTTAAGTTAGAGGACTTTCCTCTCCCTTTTGTTAATTTTGTATCATAAAACTCGTAAACAGAAATTCAAAAAGTTAACCCCCTTTCTGTAACTTTCTTCTGTGTGTGAGAGTGTTCTAAGTCCGTTTAAGTTAGAGGACTTAATTTTGCTGAAGTGAGTGCGGTTTTTGTATTCTTTTTTTCTTCTTACTACTGCCAATCATTAGCGGACCGGAGTTCTGCTGTGGCGACCCCTAACCGGGAAAAGCCGAAACAAACAAACTTATTTTTATAATATCTCAAAAAAGGGAGCAAGCCTTTAGGCTTCAAAAAGTGCGAGAAATGTAGTAAAAAAAATGCCCTTTAGCAATTCACACACCTTGTGTGTGTATTGTCTAGGGGCTATGCACCTTCAAGAGTCCTATTCCATTTGCCACAGTTTCAATCACTGGGCTTTATTGGAATGTAAAAGCAAATTAATATTGAAAGGCCTTTTGAAATGGCCTTTCTCTGAGGCTATATAGGATAGGGTCATGGAGAGACTTTTAAAAGACACCTGCTTTGGCCAGAATTCCTGTGATCTAAGCCCAAAGGAGTTGCTTCAGACAAAACTCCCTCTCTCCTACTGTAGTTCCTCCTCTGATCTGTCCTGCTGCTTTGGAGCTGGTAGATTCTGGCATCCAGGTTGTGTCAGTGTCTGCTTCAGGACTTATAACCTCCCCAGTTCTGACATAACTCCTGAGTATCTCCATGCCTTCGGAACTGGAGACCTCTAGGAGCTGACACTCCCCTGTCGGGTCCACAGAGACTTTTTGGATATCTTTGGAACCGATGTCTCTGGGGGGCCTTGGCACGGGTGACCTTGGCTCCTACCTCATCTTTGGAGCTACCCTCCTCAGCTCTGGAGGGACCGTCAGCGCCAACATCTTGCTTTTCTGATCCGGGGACCTTTTCAGAGCGGAGAAAGTCTGCCTTCGAGGACATGAGGAGGCTTTGACTGCTCCTCAGTCTAGTACACAATCTTCGTCAGTTCTTCTGTCTTTTATCTTCTCACGAACCCTCTCCGCAAGTTCTCAAAGATGCTAGGACTCGGGATGTACCTCAGGGTACTGCCCCCTCTTCTGAAACTTCTCCAGACTACCCCATTGAAGAGGTCCCTTGGAAGACGACATGTAAGAGGAAGCATCTAGACTCCCCAGAAGAGTCTGTTACATCTGATACTGACCTCCATGAGGCAGAAGGGTCCCCACGATCACCTCCTGAAGATGTGTCCTTTGGAGACATCCTAGAACTATTGAAACAGAGAGGTGATTGGCAGTCACCCCCCCCCCCCTCAGCTGAGGAGTCAGTATTCCTGAAGGGCTTTGCATCTCGCCCATCAACTTCTTGGGTCACTCCACCTTTCAATGAGTTTATCGACCTCATCTCTCGAAAGGCTTGGGAGACTCCAGATACCATAGACCCTGTTCCCAAAGACAAAAACTTTCTATCAAAAGGTGTAGGAGTTGATGTCATGGTCGTGGCGGCAGCCACCAGAAAGGAACTGTCTTGAGACGAGTACTTCTATCCATCCTCCTAATGACTCCAGGACTCTGGATAGATATTGGAAATGTGTCTTTGCATCAGCAACTTCTGCTTTACGGTCTCTGAATTACTTAACTCACTTCACAAGACTTCAGAGGGACCTGATTAAAGAGTTATCAGACTCCCTTCAAGGAGCTGTAGCCAATGCAGTGACACAGAAAGTCACTGCTCAGCTCGCTACCTTAAATTCCGTAGTCAACTCTTCCATAAGGCTAATTTCTTACCCAGCAGATGGAACGAGTAGGGCAGCAGGCTCAGGTATCTCACTTCGGAGACTGGCTTGGATGTACCTTTGCCATTCCGTGGAGCCCTTCAAGTCTTCCTTCATTAATACCCCCTTTGACGGCTCATTCCTTTTTGGGCCAAACATGAAGGAAATGCTCACCAGGTGTGAGCAAGAAGGTAGGACCTTATCTGCCATTGGAGTACATTTCTCCACTCCTACCAGACCCTTTACCAAGGGTCAAAAAGGTAGATGGAATATGTGGTTTAGAAAATCCCAGAGTCAGGGCAAACAAGGTGAAAATTCCCTCAGGGGCAGAGGCTGTAACAATAATGGGAGACTCTGCTTTTGAGGCGGGGGGTCCACAAAACCAAGGCTCCAGAGAATCTTTTTTTTTTTTGAGACCTTTCCAATGCTCCTGAAGGAGTGCCCGATTGCTCCCCTCTGGAGGCAGTCAGGGGACGATTATCCCTGCACCAAGAAACGTGGCTAAAAATAATGAATGACAAATGGGTGCAGGACATAATATCCAGAGAATGTCATTCCATTCTCCCTTCCTATCCCCAGAAACAAAGTTGTTCCAGATGTTCCACCCAGTCAAAAGAATCGAGCAACTATACAAATTCAAGAGTTGCTAAGCAAAAGAATCATCCAAGAAGTCCCTGCAGAACAGAAAGGATCTGGAACTTGCACAAGATTCTGTTTAGTTCCAAAGAAAACAGGGGACTGGAGACCCATTCTGGATCTCCGCAATCTAAACAAATCAGTAAAGAAGACCCAAGCTCCAGATGGTAACACTGCAGTCGATACTTCATTATTGGAAAAAGACAACTGGATGTGCTCTGTAGACCTCAAAGACGTGTACTACCATATCAGAATAGACAAACATTCCTGGAGGTTTTTGCATGTCCAGCTGGGACCAGCCACTTCCAGTTTTGAGTTTTGCCCTTTGGTCTCACTAAAGCCTCCAGAGTGTTCACCAAATGTATGGTAGTAGTGGCGGCTCACCTGAGATGCACGGGGATCCGTGTATTCCCATAACTGGATGACTGGCTCGTAACTTCCCCGACCAGGCATCACTTACTCCAATCAAGAGATTATGTTCTTCAACTCTGCTCCTCCCTGGGCATTACCATAACGTACGAGAAGTCTGTACTAGAGCCATTGCAATCCATAAAATTCATAGGAGCAGAAATAAACACTACCACGCAGATAGCAAAGCTTTCTTGAGACACAGTACACGACCTCCATCATCTCGTCAAAATACTCATAAAAAAGTCCAAAGCCACTGCGAAACTACTAGGAAAAATGGCTGCTTCCATCATACTAGTTCCTTTAGCCCATCTTCACATGAGGGTGCTCCAATGGATGCTGTTTGCTCAGTGGTCGATCTTGGAACTTCCGGTGTCTCACAAGATAGTAATAACCAAAGCCTGCAAGAAAGATCTCCATTGGTGGATCCATTCACAGTCAGTACTTCAAGGCTGCTCCTTTACTCTCCCACACCCTCTAGCCACGGTGATCAGAGACGCTGCCCAGATGGGGTGGGGGGGCATTTCCTATGGAAGACGGTTCAAGGCATCTAGCAAGACCACAAAGCTCAACTGCATATAAATGTCCTAGAGATGAGAATGGTGTTTTTAGCGTTGCAGGCATTTCACAACTTTCTTCCTATAGGGACAGTTGTGATCCAGACCGACATGTCTGTAGTATGGTATATCAACAAACCAGGGGGGAACCAGATCATACCCACTTTGTCGAGAAGCTCTCGGGGTCTGGCATTGGGCGATAGCCTCCAACCGCTTTCTACTACCAACGCACATCCCGGGGAAATTCAACATGATTGCAGACAAATTGAGCAGAGCTATCTTATAGCCACATGAGTGGTCCCAAAGTCAGGAAGTAGTGATGCGATATTCTGCAAATGGGGGCAGTCTTGCGACCTTTTTGCTTCACCCAACAATGCCAGATGCAGCAACTACTTTGCCCTAATCCCCCCCCCCCCCCCCCAATGGGAGAGTCTCCAAAAGATCCACTTGTTCACAACTGGTCTCCAGGACTTCTTTATGCATGTCCCCGTTCCTCTAATCCCAAAGTTTCTGCAGAAAGGAAGGAAGTTTGTTGGAGCCAACCATTATCCTAATTGCCCCCTACTGGCCTCGTCAAATCTGGTTTCGTTTTTTTCAGCCTCATCTCTGGAATGAACCCGGGATTCTAGACATGGTTTCAGGTCTTGTGACACATCTGTCATGGATGGTTCATCCCAACCTAGACAACTTGAGATTGGCAGCTTTGCTGCTTTAGTTTCCTTTATTGCCAGGTTTCCATCTCTGTCCTCCCCAGTTAAGCATATAATTTTATCATCTCATAAAACCTGTACTCAAAAACTTTATAGAAGCAAATTGAAGAAATTTGTTATATGGGCAAACAGTAAAGACATTGAACTAGTGCTGTAAAGGGATCATTTTGTCCATCAGTTTTTGCTAGAGATTTTCAATAATGGAGCAGCGGCAGCTTCAGTGAAAGTTCAACTAGCTGCAATCTCTAATTTTCATATAGGAGAAAATGACTGTCTTGTCATGGCTCATAGACTTTGCAAAGCCTTTTTGAAAGGCACTGTCATGTTAATGCCTCCCTTTAAACACCCAATTCCTCCTTGGGATCTAAATTTCATTTTGACTAATATTACACGCCCTCTATTTGAACCTCCAGTCACATATGATATGAAGCATCTCTAATTGAAAACTCTGGTCTTGGTGGCAATTACTTCTGCCAGAAGGGTATCTGAATTACAAGCCTTGTCCATAAAACCGCTATATCAAATCTTTCACAAAGCTCGGGTGTCATTGTGCACCAATCCATCCAAGGTGGTTACAGAAAATACCGTGAACCAATCTACTCACCTCCCACTTTTCTTCCCCAACTTTCAAAAATAGGGGAGTGTATTCCTTGCACCTACTTGATGTTCATAGACAATTACGTTTTTATTTACACAGAATTTCAGATTTCAGAAAATCAGACCAACTTTTTGTCTCATACTCAGATACAGGGAAAGATTATCTAGTTTCTAAGGTCATAGTATCCAGATGGCTTGCATCATGTATTTCCCGTATTTACAATTCTAATAACAAGACCCTTCCAAATGGTGCTAAAGCTCTCACTCTACTATATCTGTAGCCATGTTTGCGGTTTTCCAGGCTAGACTACCATTAGATAATATTTGTCCAGCAGCTACTTGGGCCAGTCCTCATACCTTCATTACTCATTACAAAGTAGATTTGGCCACCAGGAGTAGAGCATCTTTTGGTTCTATGGTCCTGAGGAATATTTTCACTTGAGCCACCCAGGAGTTCTGCTGCATGGGACGTAGTCCCACAAGTGAGAATAAAGGCGAGATTGACAACATCACATAAAGAAGTTATGGTCTTACCATAACATTCCATGTGTGTTGCCCAGCTCTTCCTGTATTGTCACAACCCTCCCTCCTCCCCCTTGCCTAGACTCCTGGTACACTAGTAGCAGATAAGATTACAGCAGCGATGTATAGCCTCAGAGAATATTCTCTTTCACTCTGTTTCTATTTTCATGGGAGCAGGTACTTATATATATATATACATATATATATACATATATATATATATATATATATATATATATATATATATATATATATATATATATTTGTGTGTGTGTGTGTGTGTGTATGTATATCTATCTATATATATATATATATATATATATATATATATATATATATATATATATATATATATAAAATAAATTTCCCCCATACAACTTGAAATAGTTACCATGTAACTTTTCTTTATACACTCTTGGGGGCAAACAAGATCTGAGGTAATCGGGAAGGAATTATGGATAAAGAATGTAGCCCACAAGCTTGCTGAATGCCTCAAGCTGGAATATTGGCCAAGATGGATCCGACCAACAAATGAGAATAAAGGACGAGATGGACAACACACATGGAACGTTATGGTAAGAGCATGACTTCTTTTTTTCCCCTCGTATAGGGGAATGATTTTACTCCAGGTTTTCAATGCCAAAGAAAGAAAACTCGTGGAGAGCAGTTCTGGATCTTTCTTTCCTGAATCTGGCTTCCTGAATCCGGTTGTGATAATGTCCAAGTTCAAAATGCTTTCACTTCACAGCCTGTAACTCTTTCTTCCTCATTTGAGTTTTCTGGTAACCTTAGATTTAAAAGATTGCATGTCATTACATTCCTGTTCATCCTGATTGCAGGTGTTTCTTAAGGTTTTGTGTATCTATATCACATTATAATTTCTTTCCCTTACCCTTTGGGCTATCCACTGCTCCAGGGGTGTTTACAAAAGGTCTAGCTCCTGTGATAGCCCACAGCAGGCTATAGGGTATCCACATTTTTCCATATTTAGACCACTTACTTATCTTTGCAGAGTCTTTTCCAAAGTGTCAGGAATCTTTCCCCTGGATAAGCCATCTCCTACTCCGGCTGGGATTCCAAGACAGCATTCAAAAGTCTTTTTGGATTCCTACAACTTGTGTCTGCTAGACACCTTAGTACAAAGAGCTTTTCTTCCACAGGAAAATATATTTATATGTAAATCTAGTCCATGGATGTCTACCCAGAGTTTGGCCACAGCAAGGGAATACCTCAGGATACTGGGTCTCATGGCTTCCATGGTTTTCATGATACCTCTTGCAAGACTCCACATAAAGATTCATTGGTATTTGAATTCTCTTTGATCCTAGCTTCAACACCCATTGTCGAGTTCTGGGATTTGTGAAAAGGGAAATTACTTGGTGGATATGGCAAATTTCTCAGAATTCAGGTCTCCTATTCTCCCCTCCAGCTCCAAAGGAGTCCATCATAACAGATACCTCAGGCTTTGCTTGGGGAGCTGTGTCAATGAGTGTAAAAGTGCAGGGATTTGGGACAAGAAAGACAGACTAAAACATGGAAACATGAAAAGTGCTTGTTCTTATAAATGCTCTCAACTCCCCGAATCTTCTCTGGTCCCTTAGACCTTTTAAAGTGGTTACAAATGATGCAACAGTGATGTGCTACACAAACAAACAAGGATGAATCGGATCTTACTCTCTATGCATACTAGCCATGTTCGCATGGAATTTAGCTTTACAGCACAGTCTGTCTGTGTCTCTCTCACTTGCTCACTCTCTCTCCGGGTATCATGCATCCCAGTAGAGCAAAACTGTGTGGCAAATGGTCCAGAAATAGAAACTGAATCGAGAGTCTTCCAATATTTGATCCATCTGTGGGGAATTCCTCAGGTAGACCTTTTTGCCTCCTCTTTAAACCATCAACTGGCAAATTTCTGTTCCAGGACTCCATGCTAAAAGGCGTGGAAAACAGATGCCTTTTCTTTTCCTTGGACAGGAATGTTGCTGTATGCTTTTCCACCCTTTCCATTGATTTGCAGGGTACTTGTGAAGATTCAGAAGGACTCTTCAAAGATGATTGTGGTGACTCCATTTTGGCTCAGACAACAGGTGTTCTTCCTTCTTTTGGAATTGGCTAGTGGCAATTACCACAAGCTTCCTCACAGAATGGATTTACTTACATAAGAATATGTGTATTTGATACATCCCTACACCAAACAACTGCAAGTGACTGCCTGGATAATAGTATCTTAATACCTTTTAGGTACCTGTTTTCTGAGGACCTACAGCAGGTATTAATATAGCCAAAAAGTCTGCTACTAGAAAATAAGTACATTTAAAAGTTTTTTCTAGTTAGTGCCAACAAACCATCCAGCACCCATTCATGGGTAGTCTTTCTCTGGTTTTACTATATTTGTGTGAGTTGCTATGCAATGGCTTGTCTTGCTCCTCTGTCAGGGTTCTTCTGTTGGGCTGTTTCAGCATATCTGCCCATGTATCCCCCTCTTTCAATGCAATTTCATTTGAAAATTCTTTTTGAAAGGGTTGCTACATAAGAAGCCTCCCAGAAAACTGGTGGCTCCTCCTTGATACCTTAATTTTGTGTTAGAGAAGCTAACACTTGCACCAGTTAAACCAGCTCATATGCCTGACTTCAGGTTCTTAACTTGGAAAGCAGTTTTCTGGATTGCACTGACTTTTGCAAGAAGAATATCTGAGTTGCAAGCTCTTGTGGTGAATCTTGTCTCTTTTTGCAAAGACAGGGTATTTTTGAGTACTAATCTTTCCTTTATGCCTAAAATGGTATAAAAGTACTATGAACTAGATTCCTTCTCCAGCTCTTGGACATACTTTCCTAGAACTGTTCTCCACAGTCTCATGTGCCCTTCCACTTCCCAGTTATTTTAAGCTATGGCAATTTATCTATACATCTAAGGCTACTGCAAAAGTGATCACTATTAAGAACATAGTACAGATGTGTAAGTAAACGTACCATAACAGTAGATGGTTTCATGATCACCACTGCAGTAGCCGCTCCCTTGCTCCACCACTTTGTTTTATGTGTCTTTTTATGGCAGGGTGTGAATATGTATAATTTCTTTTGCTAGCAATTTCTTGTCAGGGTGCAGCCTCCCTCTCTCAGTTGGCATGAAAGCTGTGAAGGACTTGGTGCCCAAACCTGTCTAAGTCACCTCAGCTCCAGGTGACATAGTTTGCGTGAATGGAAGATGCACTGAAATTAGCTAGCTGTTATATCCTATGCAGAATATAGGACCAGACCGCTAAGGCTGCTGCATCAGTGATCATTTAAACATATACTGTTATTGGTATGTTTACTTAACACAACTGTACTGTTTTTTTCATAGTGATCACTGTTGTAGTAGTCGAATTTTACAGGATCTCATCCATTCACCTTATTGATGTTTGAATGTTGCTAGGGTTTTTTAATATGTGAGGAAAGCTTATTCTATAGATGTGGAATGCACGGTTTGATAATTTTATCTTTGATTTTGGGATTTTTTGACATTTTGTTATAAAATTGAGATTAAAATAGGTATTAACTGAAGAGTTTTGATTTTAGGAAGAGGAATTTGCAGACAGCAGAGTTTGAAAAATCTTGGAAGGCATGACACAAATTACCTTTGCAAGAGGATACAGAAAATAAGGATGACGTTTTTATTCTATCCAAGTAGGAGATGCCATTTAAACCCTTGAATTGTTTTGTTCATAAATTGCTATGATTTTTTTTTATTGATAGAGTTTATAGTGCTATATAAGCCAAATGGATCATTATGTTCTGTAATGGGGCAAATGAATGCAGACTAAAAGGGAGTTAGGTTACATTGGGATCTGTCTGAGAACCATGACAGATAAGATGAGAGTGACGAAAGGATTTTCTGACGGTATTGGAGATAAGCTAATTTAAGGACAACTCATTGTCTATGCAAGTTCTCCAATCGCAGATTTTTTTTTGTCACACTCAATGTGAATTTCATTAATGTGGTACAGTGCAAGAGCAGTAATTTTACCAGGGGTGAGTATACTGTATTTATTTTCATTTAGGGTGAGATCATGATTAGAGCACCAGTTATTAGTGTAATTAAGGCCTTGTTAAGTGTAGTGATAAATCTGGGATGTGGGGTTTAGGACAATTCATAGTTTGTAGACATTTGCTTATTTATTTAGTCAACAGTGATTGCTGTTTGCCTGTAGATCAGAGAAATAGATTCCAAATAGGGGAGATCAGAGAAATAGATTCCAAATAGGGGAGAGCCCAAGACAGAACCTTGATAGATGACACTTGTTACAATTTGTTTTTTAGGAGGTATGCCATTTTGAATAATGAGTATGCTCTAATTGTTACCAGTTAGCATTCCAGCAAACTACAAAAGGATTATTGTTTATTTGGGTTAGCTCCAAGGGCACCCGCAGGCAGGTGCAAGGGGGTGCACTTGCACCCCCCAGATTCGGCTGGCCCGGAGACTTCCTTTTCTTTTAATTTAAAAATTTTTTTTTTTCCTTTGCATCAAGTCGCACAGACAGAAGAGGTGTCTGCGACCTGATTTCGTCTTTTCCGTCTGTGCGACTGTTGGCTTACATCTTTAGCTTCCGCCTCCACCCCGCACGCGGAATTTGAAATCCAGAAGATGTTGGGACTGCAGACGAGCGTACAATTGAGAGGTAAGTATGTGCGTGTGTATTTTTAAGTATTTAAGAGGTGTGTGCAAGTAAGAAATAGGTAGTTAGGGTCGAGGATGTGTGTGGATGTAAGAATTAGGGGTTTGTATGCATTAGGAGTTTGGAAGTGTTCTTCCAAATAAACACATGTGGGTTTGTGATTTCTATGTAACAAGTGATGGAGGAAGAAGAGGTTTCCCTCGTTTCAGAAGAAATGGGAAGTGATAATTCTGCCTAAGTAAAATTTGCAAAGTCACAAAATAAAATGGCACTGTCAATGTAGGAATTTGCTAAAGATTTCGAAGTGTTACATATAACATTATTTGCACTTTATATCTCTTAAGGATTATCATGACACTGGAAGTTACTTTTGGTCTTCCCTTGTTTGGGAATTTTACGGGTCCAGTTTATTGGATCAGAGTATGCACCAATGGAAAATATGCCAGTCAGTGCAGCTGAGGTATTACTTTTGATAGTTTAGTAGAAAACTTTATTTTAGTTGACAGCTGTCATAGTTCTTCCATGTATTGGTGAATGTTAGCATTGTATTTGAAATGTTTGCTATTACTGTTATTGTATTTAACAGAAGTGATTGAATGTTTGGGCATGGCAGTGTAAGACAACGCTTAAAGGAAATTCTACATTTGCTATCTGTATAGTAGCGAATCTGTTTATATTTTTTATTCAGGGTTGAACGTTTCAGACACATCCAGTTTTCTCTAGAATCAATAATTTACCATGATTGTACAATGTTCTTACTTCACAGAATTTTAAATGAGAAGTTGGTTTGCATTTACTGTGCGCCGACCTGTGGCTGTTTTGGGTGAATCAGTTTTAATGTTGTAGTTAAGAGATTCGTTCAGCATAATCCAGGGGCCACCTGCACATGTTTCAGTAACCCGCCAGTAGCATTAAATGACCTGAGTTTGCTCTTTGGCATTAATGTACATGTTCCCTAATCACAGGTCATTGCTGAAAACCATACTTGCCTCCCGCTCCCACCCCTTTTGCACTAACCAACCCCACCACACTAATACACCATCCTAACATAATCTCTACCCAGCATTAACACCCCTGTCAGTAATCTCGCTGTCTCTCTCTCTCTCTCTCTCTCTCTCTCATTGTACATATCTACAGATGATCTGGTCAGCTTTCCTGATTTATTGAGGCTTGTCTTTGTATGTATTATGTTTGCTTTTTCTGTTATAAGACATTGCAGCTTGTACTGTTGTGCCAGAAGCTCTACTTTGACTTCTGTGCTCATGTAAAATGTGATGTGTAACTCCCCAGCTTTGGTTAAAATGGATCCTCTCTGGATCAGACTATATATAATTTCTCATTCTTGGGACATCTTTGTCATGTTTCATTCCATCTTCCACATAAACTGTCAACCAACAGATTCCATTTCTATTAAAGACCTTGCATAGAGGTGTCCACCAGAAAAATACAGGCTTGTGTAATACTGGCTGTTGATGTTGTGACATCCCCCCTCTGGACCAGTAATCAAGAGCCTGAATCCTCCCCACTGACACCGGTAAGGGCCATTCACTTGGAACAAAAATAGATACGCTGTGTGTGTGTGTGTGTGTGTGTGTGTGTGTGTGTGTGTGTGTGTGTGTGTGTGTGTGTGTGTGTGTGTGTGTGTGTGTGTGAGTGTGTGTGTGTGTGTGTGTGTGTGTGTGTGTGTGTGTGTGTGTGTGTGTGTGTGTGTGTGTGTGTGTGTGTGTAAGCATACCTCTCAACTGTCCTTGATTTTTAACTCAAATTTTAGCTCTGTCCCTCTGAAATGAATTCCTCTTAACACTAGTGCCTTTTGGCGGAAAGGTGCTGCATTATACTTAATAAATAATGACAGTGATTAAGAGGTACTGATTTTTGTTCCTGTAGGACCTGTATATTAATTCACATACTCTTATTCTGTTAATGTCTCAAGTTAATAGATGTAATAGTTTGTGTCCCTGATTTGTTCTACATTTGTCCCTGATTCTGTTGAAATTTGTCTCGGAGTGGCTGAGGTATGTGTGTAAGTAGTAGGTGTGTGTGTGTGTATGCATGTATAAAAGAGAGGTAGCACACCCCTCAGCTGCCCAGGTTTTTACAGAATGTCCAGATTTTTGCCCCATATTCCTCCTAAAAAGGTTTGAAGTTGCTAAATGATGACAGACATTTGGGTTTTAGACATCATATCCTTTAGAAAAATGCATACTAACAAATCCTGTTAGTCTAGCTATTTTCTAAGTTCATAAGAGAAATATTTGTAATCTGTCCCTATTTATGTAAGCTTTGGCCATATTTCTTGCACTAGGAGGTTGAGGTGAGTGTGTGAGTGTGTAATGTCATAGTTAGAGTTAGCAGGTGGAATTTATTTTCAAGTGCATTTTTAAGGACTTGTGAGCTTCAACGGAAGAGAAATTTACTGCTGCTCATGCTAAGTCTGCTTAAAATGTGCAACTGTTTAGTTCAGCAAATGGTATCACTGTTGTCATATAGAATTTTAAAGCAGTGTTAGTAGCACAGCAGGTAGCATACTTGCATCTTGATGTAGAAGGCTATAGGTTCTACTTCCACAGCATGTAGATTTGTATTTTAAGGAGATGGGGTGCTGCAGTCCTGAGTATGTCCTCCTTTGGAAGAAATGCCTAGCAACTATGAACCTGTTTTTCAGCTTGCCACCCATTCCTTATTGCAATATACTAGCTTACCATTTTTGTTTAATGTAGCATGGGCAATTTATTCTTTAGGGGCAGTAGGCACTGAATTTGTAGATGAAATACTGAAATATAAAGTTGTTTTCTAGCATCAACCTCTTCATTAGTTTCAGATCTCTCTAATGTGGAATTATTCAGATGACTTTTACTTCTGCAGAGATTGTGCATACTGACTGACATTTGTGGATTGTAATGACAGAAGTTTAAGTGGCCTTTTATGGTTGAAATGCTCTGAATTGGGCAGTTTGTCATTATTGGTTCATATGTTTTGTTTCATTGCTTGCTGGAAAAACATTCAAAACGCACTATAACAAGTGGTGCTGTATTATAGAAAGGATATAATTACATTATTTTATATTATAGTTAAAACAATCTGTATATATTTTAGGCATATGTATAATCCTATGCATAAATATGTATACTTCTTATGCATGGCTACTCTTGTTCATCACAGTAACAGGAAGGATACTGTAATGTCTGTGTCAAGAAATAAGGTCTAAAGCTATTAGTTAAGCATATAATGAAGTTGTTCACATCACTGATAATAGACTCAGTTTCATATAACTAAAGATGTTAAGTTGTCTATCTCGCCTTCATCTTGCTGGATGGGTTCGGAGCCGACCTCGGCTCCGACTCGGCCACTCTAAAAGCTCGAGAGTTGGTTCCACCGGCTCGAGGCTCCCCTTATATCCCACAATGCTAGGCGAGAGTTACCTCAGATCTCGTTTGCCGCTACAGCATCGAGGTGTTGGTTTTTCTACCGGCTTGTTGGTAAGTGTATTTTTTGTGAAATTAGCATACTTAAAACCCTATATTTTTAGGTTTAAATATATTTCCCTTAGTGTAGTGGATTTTTACCCCTGTTATCCGAAAAATCCCATTTTTTTCCCACAAGAACTTTTAAAGTTCTCTCTCGGGCCTTCTGGCCTTTCCCCATCCCCTAGTGGTGTGTGTGTGTTACTCTTAATTAAACTTGAGTTAATTGTTTATTTTTGAGTTTTAAAAGTAAAATTAGTGTGATCAGTGTGTCTGTTTGAGTGTGTGTGATTACACTTTTTGTCTAAGATGTCTAAAGACACAAAGGTCTCAGGCTTCAAGAAGTGTGATGCGTGCTGTCAGAAAATGTCTCTGACAGACGGTCACACTTCTTGTGTCTACTGGGGCCTTTGCACCTGCAGGACTCCTGTGCTGTATACCATGGCTTCAGCCCCAGGGTCCTGCAGGAAAGAAAAAATAAGTTGATCCTACGGGGTCTTCTTAAGCCTGAGGATTCCCTTTCTGTCTCTGGGAAGCCCTCTAAGGCTTCTAGGTCCTCTGCTCCAGCTACTGAGCCGAGACCTAAAGCTACAAAACCTATGTCTGCATCGGCTCCGGCTGGAGCCGATGAGTCTACAGCTTCTGTGGTTCCCTCGGCTCCGGCTGGAGCCGAGGTAGTAGAAATTCCCTTGTCGGCTCCGACCAGACCTTCGGAGCCGACATCTAGGAGAGATCCAGGTCACCATCCCTTGGCTCCGTTCATTCGGCTCCAGCATCTCCTCTGCTGTCTGAACGGAGCCATAAATCTCACTCCTCTAGGTCATCGAGGCTGTCAGATCATGACCTCCAGAGGGTAGTGAGTCGACTTCTTAAGTCCGAGGCACTGGCCCAAATGCTTCAGAGCCCGACTCATCAGTCGATGCCTGCCCCTGTCCATCAATATATTCCTCCTCCGACTCCGTTGAGCTCGGAGCCGGGGCGTTTCGGAACCGAGACTGTGGCAGCGTCGGAGCCGATACAGGTGTCTTCGGCTCCGATTTCTTCTTTCGAGGATTCTCGGTGCCGGACTTCCCTCGTCGGCTCCGAGGGGGTGGGTGGCATCGGACCCTTGTCCGACCCCGCTCTTCCTCTCGGAGCTTCGGCGCTGGTGAGTTCGGCTCCGACATCGACCTCGGAGCCATCACTGTCGGTGCCGAGGGAGGTTCTCAGCTTCTCGGGCGGGACCTCTGGCTTTGCCTGACAGGGGTGCGTTCGAGGTCATGCGGAGTGTGTTAGAGCCTGGCTCTACTCCACAGTCGGCTCCGTCCGCCCCTCCCTCTACGGTGCCTCAGGTCAAGTCGACTCACTCCCTCATCCCGGACCGCAGAGAGCCAGCTCCTCAGGAACCCCTGTGGGGATTTCATCCTCTTCGAGGCCCCCCCGGATTGGGCAAAAGAGCCCCCCGGGAAGAGGAAGTGTAAGAGGAAACACATTGACCCACCTGAGACCACCACATCTGACACAGATTTAGATGATTCCGAGGTTACGCCCCGTTCCCCTTCTGAAGATGTCTCCTTTGCAGACATTCTCGAAATCCTCAAACAGAGGGAAATTGGCCAGCCCTCAGCCCTTCGGAGGATGAATCTGTGTACCTTGAGGTGTTCGGCTCGTCCTTCCACCTCCTGGGTGTCTCCCCCCTTTGACCCCCTCATGCAGGTGGTAGCTAAAAGGCATGGACGGCTCCTGATTCAGTGGACCCCACTCCCAGGAGACCCTCAAAATTCATAACGGCACCATCAGACAAACAGTTCTTGACAAAAGGAGTTTCTGTGGATGCTATGGTGGTAGCTGCTGCCACTAAGAAGGAACTAGCTGATCCTTCAGTACCTGTCCATCCACCTAACAAGGAATCTAGGTCCATGGACAGGTACGGGAAGCGGATGTTCTCGTCAGCGACATTTACTATGCGTTCGCTGAACTACCTGTGCCATTTCACTCGTCTTCAAAGGGACTTGATTAAAGAAGCGAGTGACATGTTGAAGGACCCTACAGCTGCGGGTTTTCAAGATAAGATGAACACGCAGCTGGCTACCCTTAACTCCATAGCCAACTCCTCCATGCGCCTCCTTTCTTACGCGGCTGATGGAGCGAGTAGGGCCGCAGGGACAGGTGTGGCCTTACGTAGGCATGCCTGGATGCGGCTATGCAATTTTGCGGACCCCTTCAAGGCGCCTTGCACTAACTCCAGGTTTGATGGATCATCTCTCTTTGGTCCTCAAGTGAAAGAAACCTTGACTAGGTGCGAGACTGATGGCAAGACTCTTTCTGCCGTCGGAGTCCGTTTTTCTACTCCTTCTAGGCCTTACCCCAAAGGCCAGAAAAGTGGGAAAATGTGGTTCCGTAAACAATCTCAAGGGACTTCGCCTGACGCACAAAGTCGTTTCCCCGCCAGAGGCAGAGGCGGGAATAACAATGGTAGACGTCGCCCTCGAGGCAGGGGGGCTCCGCAGAACCAGGGCAATCGGGAAGCCTTCTCTGATAAGCCCTTTCAGCATCCCTGAGGTGTTGCCCGACTGCCCACCTTCGGAGGCAGTCGGGGGAAGATTGTCACTGTACCCAGAAGCCTGGCTATCCCTGACTCAAGACAAATGGGTACAGTCCGTCATTTCCGAAGGCTATTCTTTATTCTATCCCCTTTCTTCGGATTCCAATCCAATCAAAAAAATCCCTTCCAGATGTTCCACCCGCTCAAAGGGATCTAGCGGTTTTGGAAATTTCAAAACTGCTTGCAAAAAGAGCAATTCAGCCAGTTCCAGCAGACCAGAAAGGATCCGGAATCTACTCAAGGTTCTTTTTAGTTCCAAAGAAAACAGGGGACTGGAGACCAATTTTGGATCTCAGTATCTTGAACAGATCAGTCAAGAAAACAAGATTTCGGATGGTCACGCTGCAATCCATCCTTCCCCTATTGGGAAAAGGCAACTGGATGTGCTCTATAGACCTTCAGGATGCGTACTATCACATAAAAATGAACAGACGCTCCAGAAGATTCCTCCGCTTCAGGCTGGGAACCAGTCATTTTCAGTTCAGGGCCCTGCCCTTTGGTCTCACCACTGCCCCCCGGGTGTTTACCAAATGCATGGCAGTGGTAGCTTCTCACCTGAGACGACAAGGATTCCAGGTGTTTCCATATTTGGACGACTGGCTCCTCACAGCTCCCACCAAGCATCTCCTTCTGATGGCCAGGGATTACACTTTTCGCATTTGTCAAAAGTTAGGCATTTCAATAAATTGCGAAAAGTCTGTTTTGTCGCCTTGTCGTGCTATTACTTTCATAGGCGCAAATCTCGACACAGTAGACATGTCTGCGAGACTAACACATCAGAGAATAACAGACATTCACAAACTGGTCTCACTCCTTTTCAGCAACAACAGAATCAAAGCCAGGTTAGTTCTGAAAGTGTTGGGAATTATGGTGGCGGCCATACCTCTGCTTCCATTAGCCAGATTCCACATGCGGATCCTTCAATGGATGCTCTTTACACAATGGTCATACCAGCAACTTCCAATGTCTCACACCATTATGATCACGCAGGGCAGAAATCATCTCATGTGGTGGATGTCTTCCCCTCAGCTCTTGTTGGGAAGACCCTTTGTTCCACCCCCTCCGGTTGCTACTCTGACAACGGATGCCTCCCTGATCGGGTGGGGGGGGCATTATCAGGGCAGGACGGTCCAGGGCACATGGCAACCAAACGAATGCCACTTGCACATAAATGTTCTGGAGATGAGAGCAGTGCTTTTAGCGTTGCAAGCCCTTCAAGACTCTCTTCCCTTGGGAACGATTGCAATCCAGACAGACAATATGTCTGTAGTGTGGTACATCAACAAACAAGGCGGAACCAGGTCATACCCTGTGTCGAGAAGCACTCAGATTGTGGCAATGGGCGATTTCTTCTCAGCGGTTTCTGATAGCAACGCACATCCCGGAAGTCCAATCAAATTGCGGACAAGTTGAGCAGAGCTATCCTCATGCCTCACGAGTGGTCTCTGAAAGACTCTGTAGTGAGAGAAATTTTCCTCAAGTGGGGTCAGCCTTGCTGCGATCTTTTTGCTACTCCCCAAAACAGCAAGTGCAGAGAATATTTCACTCTATTCCCTTTACCAGGCCAACCCAGCAGAGGCGCTCTAGTCCAAGTTTGGCCCGGGGACTTCTGTATGCATTTCCTCCTTCCCACTAATCTCTCAAGTGATACAGAAAACTATCGCTCAGAAGGCCTCATTGATCCTCATTGCTCCTTACTGGCCTCGACAGGTGTGGTTCCCCTTTCTACATCAATTTCTATTGGAGCGACCGTGGCATCTGGACCTAGTTCCAGATCTTTTGATCCATCAGTCGGGTCAGTTACATCGCTCCCTCTCCTCTCTGAACCTCACTGCTTGGTTCCTCCAGTTCCAACCTTAGCCAGGCTTCCTCAATTATCTCACTCTGTTCGAGATATTTTGATAGCTTCCCATAAATCTTCCACTCGGAAGATTTATTTGAGTAAGTGGAAACGCTTCACTTATTGGGCTCAAGGAAGGGACATAGATCCTTTCACTGCTTCCATCCAAATAGTCCTTGATTTTCTAGCTGAACTCTTCCATGCAGGTTCATCTCCCTCTACTCTTAAAGTTCAATTGGCAGCTATTTCTAACTTTCATGTGGGTATTTCTGAATCTGCCTTAATGTCCCACAAGCTTTGCAAAGCATTTTTGAAAGGAGTTTTTCTTCTCAGACCTCCTATAAGAAATCCTCCTTCTCCTTGGGACCTAAATTTAGTTCTTGCTTCTTTGATTCTTCCCCCTTTCGAACCTGCAGTCTCCTGTTCCTTAAAATTGCTATCATGGAAGACTCTCTTTCTGGTAGCTATTACTTCAGCTAGAAGAGTTTCAGAACTTCAAGCACTCAGCTGTCGACCTCCTTATCTATTGTTTCATAAGGACAGGGTATCCTTACGAACGAACCCGTCTTTTTTGCCTAAGGTAGTCTCGACGTCAAATCTAAATCAGAGCATTGACCTCCCTGTCTTTTTTCCAGAATATTCCAATAGATCTGAACAAAAATTACACTGCCTGGATGTTCATCGTCAATTGAGGTACTATTTAGATAGAACAAAACAATTCAGGAAATCTGACCAACTGTTTGTCTCCTATGCGGAAGGCAGAAAGGGACTTTCAGTTTCAAAGGTATCATTATCCAGATGGCTAACATCTTTGATTTCCCTTGTATATGAAATTAGACACCAAAAGCTGCCTAATAAACCTAAGGCCCATTCCACTAGAGCTTTGGCTACTTCTTTAGCCTTCCAAGACAGACTGCCTATTGACACCATTTGTGCAGCGGCTACTTGAGCTACTCCTCACACTTTCATTTCTCATTATAAGTTGGATTTAGCTTCTAGGCATAGAGCTAACTTTGGTTCCACTGTTCTCAGGAGTCTGTTCCGTTAGGCCACCCGGGACAAGGTGCTAGGGACGCGGTCCTATCCAGCAAGATGAAGGCGAGATAGACAACTTAACATATAGAAGTTATGTTCTTACCATAACGTTCCATGTTAGTTGTCTTCTCGCCTTCTTCTTGCGTCCCACCCTCCTTCCCCCTGGCCTGGACAGACCTAGAGGAGTTGTGATTGTGACCTCTCTTTCTACCACCTCTTTACTTAGGCATATGCTGTTTTGCATATTTCCTGAATCAGGATGTAGGTCACCCTTCTTCTCCCTGTTGTCAGAGGTGGACTCTGTTTTAGTTATTCTGTTATATACTGTTACTATTATAAGCTGGGGTTAGCTTACAAACGAGATCTGAGGTAACTCTCGCCTAGCATTGTGGGATATAAGGGGAGCCTCGAGCCGGTGGAACCAACTCTCGAGCTTTTAGAGTGGCCGAGTCGGAGCCGAGGTCGGCTCCGAACCCATCCAGCAAGAAGAAGGCGAGAAGAAGACAACTAACATGGAACGTTATGGTAAGAACATAACTTCTATTTCAACCACACAAAAGCAGAAAACACCCAGAATTTCCCTCGCCCACTCAGTAAAACTAATCTTGAGAAAATAATTATGTGCATATATTAGGGCTACTGGAATTGTCTTTAAAAAGATGAAGTGATGATGATTTACAACTGTGTCAATGTTGGGATTATGAAGAAATGCTTGATTAAGCATTAATTAAAAGATATACATAATTTAGTGACTGCACACAGTTTAAGTTAAATACAACTATAACGTGTCGTGCATTCAGAGCACAAAATGCCAGCTTTTATTTAAACAGCAACTTGTGTTACTGAGAGCTAATTTTGGAAGCTAAAGAACACTAGTGTTACAAACTAATCTGTTTAAATCTGTATAATCTGAACAGGCTCATGGGACTCCGTTTAGTGTCCTACATGAAAAATGCTGAGTTAATGAACATTATTCCCCAGTAGTTGTTTCTAAGTCACTTATAAATAAATAAATCAAGGGGAAGTAATTTGAAATAAAACAAATACCGTGTCTTTATGGTAGGTAAAAAGGAAAACTCTGTTAGTACCCAAGTAAATAAAATGATTATTAGCAATGAATAAGAAATTATTCCAGTACAGAGAACTGAACAGCCAAGCCTTCTTGATCAGAATTCAAAAGGGCTGCCAGCTGAAAGTTCCCTTGAGTTAGTTGCAATGTACATGGGGTATGTAAAAAAAAAACTTATGGATTCCTAATTAAATCTAGATATCTGTAATCATTGTAGAAGTAAAGCATAAAACAGTATACACACTGAGAATTTTGAACAGTGTTTATGGCAACTGGGGAGAAATAGCCAGGTAATGGGACCCTTTAATGGCTGCGTAGTGGGGTGGGGCTGTGTGGGCAGAGGGGGTGAGGCTTCATGGGTGGAGGGGTGGGGCTGCATGGGCGGGGCTCTGTTTGCACCCCCCTGCAAAAAATCCTGCAGGCTCCCTTCATTAGCTCATTTATGATATCAGGGTGGAAAACTGTATTAAATGCTTGCTTAAGCCCAGATAAACACTGTGTCTTATACAAGGATGACTTTTTCAGAAACTAAATAATTAAGAAGGTATGATCTACCCTTGAAGCTGATTTGTAAAGGATCTGAGGGCTGCCAAGCTGATTTGTCCTTATTAGTTCTACAGTAATATATTCCATGGCTTTACAGATAAAGCAAATGAGACTGAAAGACCTGTAGTTACATGGATCAGCAGAGAGGATGCCCTTTATGGAGGGAAACAGCTGTGACAGTATTCCATTCTTCATGTATGCATACCATAGAGAGAGAGTTTGAAGATGGTTTTGGAAAGTTTGGCTGTGGGATACTTTAAACTTACCAGTATGCAGTTAGATATGTTATCTGGTCCCATGGAGGTGGTGATCTGGTTTGGAGAGTGTGGTTGAAACTTGGTCAGTGTAATGATGGTGGAGGGGGGGTGTCAATGGTTAGTAGGTGGAGTAGAGCTGAATTATCAGCCAAGGTGTTAATTCTGTTTTCTAGACTGGTGTAGGTAGTAGCATTTACAATGAATTCAGAGAATGTCTAAAGTTTTATTATGCATTTTATGTGGATAGCCAAAAGTAGGCCTTATGGTTGTCCTGACTGTTGGATATATTGTACTTGAAGGCAGTAGTGGTTCTTCTCATAGTATTTTTGAGTTCCTTATTTATTTGGTTAAGTCTTGTTTATTTGGCTGTTGGGGACAAGGGTTATATAAGGTCAGAAGCTTACATTTTTTGTTTAAATAATTTGATTCTGTTATCCAATTGGATTTGGATATTTGATGGAAGGAAGACGGTGTTCACTGTACAGTGATTTAATAGGTCATAGAATTCCTTGATAAGGCATAGAATAGAAGTGTTCAAGGATTTGGGGTGATTAGACTATTTATATCCGCTGTGGCGACCCCTAACCGGGAAAAGCCAAAAGACACAAAACAAAACATATTTTTTTAAAAAGATTGGTCATTTTTTTGTTTTGCTGAAATCCCTGAATTTAAATAGACTATTAGGACAATGAGGCTGGATCTGAAGCAGCAGGTGATAGCTAGTCTGAGTTAACTAGAAAAAGGGATACGTATGGGGCTGAACAGTGGGTAGGAGAATTATTTAAAATAAGACCTTGGAAGTTGGGGCCTTTAGCTAAGAAAGTACCTGCTTGATGTCCTTCTATTCCCATATTGCAGTATTCATACAGTAGGATTTCCAGCCCCCAGGCGATCCGACGTCTGCTCCTATAGAAAAGCTTAAGCCTGGCTGCCATAGGTGCATGGGATGTCGCACGTAGGGCCGTAAACCATGGAGTATAAAAGTGTTGTCGGCACACACAGACCTCAGAACTTTTGAGCCCCAGACGACGATAACTTCGATCGCTTTGCTCCTACGATGAAGACTTCTAAAAGATAAGTACCCTGTTTGGGTTTGCCTTTTTCATACTTATTTAAGCTTTAGCTTGGTTGCTGTAGTTGTTTTCATTAGCTGATATTTGAGAAAAAGAGTAAATCTAGTTGCGAGCACCAGATTCTGCACAAAGACTCCCATGACTGCTGTGTCTTTTGCTTAGATAAAGAGCACGACCATAAGGCCCGCTCTATTTGTCAATCCTTCGTACCCAAGACCTTACGCAGCCGTCTGGCCACGTTAAATCTATTTTTAGAAACCGAAAGGCTTAAACGCCTCACTCTTAGGATGGATCCCGAGTTGGCCGCCCAAGCCGAACAACCTCGGAAGATGGCCAAGGTATGCAGGCCTTCTCCAGATGCTGCTCTGCCTTCGGATGTTCCGCTGACTACTATTCTAGGGGTCGAGAGACACCCGATTACTCTGGTTCCAACGGCTCTTCTGGAAGAGGCCGTTTCAGTAGCCATAGAAAGCACGTCAGTGGAGTTGATTCAGACGTTGGTCATAACTGACGTCAAGAGGGAACCATCGCTTGACCAGCCAACCAAATCTTCTACTCCAGCGCAGGCCTCTGTTTCCCTTCCTACCTGGACGCACACTCCTACTAAAAGGAAACCGAAAACAAAATACTTGAGCCCAACACCTCAAGCAGCCCAAGACTGGGAATCCTTTACTTCTTCTTTGATACAGGCCTCTATGGCATTTAGGCCTACAGGCCCAACTCCCACTAGCATCACTGTGCTGAGTCCTAGGCCAGCCTCTGCCTCCTCCCTGCCTTTAACCTCTGCTCAGCAAGCTGTTACTCATGAAGACCCAGACCAGTCTTACTCCTCCTCTGAGGAATCTGTCTCCTACGTCTCGCAGATTGCCTCTCCCATAGACTATTAATCACTTGAAGAGGACTCTATTGAAGGGGACTCCCCACCTGAAGACTTATCATTTGGGGAGACTGTTTCAAAAATGAAAGTATTTCAAGTGGGATACTTCTTTAGTCTCTGAAACCCAGAAGAGATACTTTGAGCTTCTACAGCTTGATTCCCCCTCACCTTCAGCCATCCCTCCAGTACTTCCAGCTTTCTTGGATGCCTTCACTTCTGTTTCCAAGAACCCAGACTCTCAACCTCCTTCCCCAAAAAGGCCGGATAGGTTTTACAAATTCCCTGATGACTACAAGATCCTAATAAAACCACCCTTGGTTGACCAAACAGTTATTGCAGTATCCTCAGACAGACAGTCTAGGCAATTGCCTTCTGCTTGCCTACTGCCATCCAATAAAGACTGCAAAACCATGGACAGAATGGGAAAAAAGGTATACACCTCCTCTACCCTAGCTTTCAGGGCTATAAACTACCAAACACACACTCTGTGAAGTATGCCTTAGACCTGGTTTCTCAGGCCACCACACCTGACTGTCCAGCCAAATCTTACCTTTCCTCAAAATTGTCCGTGGCCACCCAAGTAGCCAGACACTGTGTCCGCTGCAGCTATGATGCAGCAGAAGCAGCTGCCAGATCTGCTGCCACTGCATCGGCCTTGTGCAGATACTCCTGGCTCAGATTACAACCTCCAACAGTTGATTTTAAAGCCAAGATCATGGATGCTCCTCTGGATAACAACCTTCTATTTGGCAAAAATGCTGCAGAACTTTTTAAAAACGTGCAAGAAAAAAGCAAGGAACTGCAGGACATTAAGCACTTGCTGGTGTCCCCAGTGCCCAGATACTACAGGAACTACCCAGCCAAAACATCCTTTGTCAGAATGGCCCCTTCCACCTCTCGCCCTTCTACTGCCGGACCACAAAGGGGACCTCAGAGACAACCTTATCCCAGACCCCCTCAACCACAATCCCCAACAAACAGCCCTTTCCAGGTAGAGGGGGACCCTCCTCCTCGTGACTGCCTTGGTCAAGTGCCTCCCCTTCTGGAAAACCATCTGTACAGATTTGTGGGTTCCTTCCATCATCCAAAAAGGATACTTTATTTCCTGGAAAGAAAAACCTACAACAATAAGAATTCCTTTCCTTCCCAAAAATCAACTCTCTCTACTTCCTCCCATCTTGCAGGAACTAGTCTGCCAAGGAAACATAGAACCAGTTCCCTCAGGGCAGGAGGGACTAGGTTTCTACTCCCGCCTTTTCTTAGTCCCAAAAAAAGATGGCCCCTGGAGACCTATCCTGGACCTCTCATACCTAAACCTGTTCCTGCAGGTCCCCTCCTTCAAGATGCTCTCCCTTCAAACTCTTTTACCCCTCATCCCATCCCAAGCCTTTATTCACTCTAGACCTAAAGGATGAATACCTGCACATCCCAGTCAGACCCTCCCACAGTAGGTTCCTACGCTTATCTGGGCCTTCTTCTCAGTTTCAATTTACTGCATTGCCTTTTGGCTTGCCTGCGGCACCCAGAGTTTTTACCAAGTGCTTGGCCCCAGCCATCACCCATTGCAGAACCAAGGGAATACAAATCTACCCTTACTTGGACATTCTCATTTTGGCAGAATCAGAGTCCACCCTTCCAGCAAATCTCCAATTCACCATGTCCCTACTAAACAACCTGGGTTTCACCCTCAACCTCCAAAAATCCTCTCTCCTCCCACAACAGGACAAGGTTTTCTTTGGGCACAGAATCAGAACAGATCTAATGAGATCCTTCTTACCACCAGACAAGGTACAATTCGTCTCCTCCCATTTTCTAAGTCTGTTGACAGAATCTCATCTAACTGCAAGACAGTTTCTGCAAACTATAGGTCTCATGGCTGCCACCATCCCCATGCCCCACTAGCATGAGGAAATTCCAATGGTACTTAAGGAATGTTTAAGCACAGAGCCAACAACCTCTAGACAAATTCATCCCCCTTCTGCCCTGTCTAAAATTAGAGCTGAAGTGGTGGATTCAGCAGGTTTCCAACAGCCAGAGAATTCCTCTGCAACTCCCTCCCACTTCCCAGTCTGTGCACACAGATGCATCAGACCTAGAATGGGGAGCAAACCTGCAGGGCCACAGGGTGCAACAGTGTTGGTCCTCTGCCCTGCAAAAGCAGCACATCAATGTCAGGGAAATGACTGCTGTCCTACTAGCTCTAAAAGTCTTCCTTCCCATGCTGCAACCAGGGGTACTCCACATTGTGACAGACAACACTACTGTCATGTGGTACCTAAACAAACAAGGAGGGACAAAGACATACCAGTTATGTCAGATAGCCCTGTAAATCTGGGAAATAGCAGCAAAACACAACCTCTTTCTGAAAGCTTCATACATCCCCTCTCAGGAAAATAAGCAAGTAGACTTGCTCAGCAGAACCACCTCTTTGCAACACGAACTGATGTTGCACAGGGATACCTTCCTACACATAGTCCACTAGTGGGGCACACCACAAGTGGATCTATTTGCCTCCCCCCAGAACAGACAGCTGAACAGATGTTGCAGCAGGACTCACTCACCACTAACTTGGAGAGTGGATGCCTTCAGTTTTTCATGGCAGGGAATGTACCTATACACCTTCCTTCCTTCCCTTCCATTCCCTTCCCTCCCCTCTAATTCAAACAGTCCTTCTGAAAATCAAGAAGGAACAAGCAAAAGTCTTGCTGGTGACACCCTATTGGCCAAGGCAACACTGGTTCCCCCTTCTGTTTTCACTAGCCAAGGGCAGTCACCACAAGTTACCCCACAAGGTGGACGTACTAACTCAACAACAGGGATCTCTCCTGCACCCACCACTGTCTTTACAACTAACTCTGTGGGTAATCAACTTTTGATCCCTTTTAGACAACACTACTCGGAAGACATGCTGTCAGTCCTGAGGGAGGCCAGGAGACAAGCTACTAGAAAAAAATACTTGTCTAAATGGCAGAAATTCTCGAAATGGTGTTCTCTGAGAAACAAGGACCCATTTCTGGCAGATCCTGCCCTGGTCCTGAACTATACCTGCGGACGCATTAAGGAGTGACTAGCTTACTCTTCTGTCAAGCCATTTCTGCATGCTTGCCTTTACAGCCACCTCTTCTTTCCAGACTGGATGTAAAACTTTTTTCCTGAGAGGTGTCTTTCACATCAGACCACCAAGAAAGCCCATCCCTCCTCCCTGGGACCTCAACTTCATGCTGGAAAAGCTTACCCTACCCCCCTTTTGAGCCCACCAGTACAGCATCTCTTCAGATGTGCACATGGAAAACCATCTTATTAGTGGCCATTGCCTTTGCTAGAAGAGTGTCTGAATTACAGGCCCTGATGGCTTGCCCTCCTTACATCACCTTCCACAAAGACAGGGTTACCCTACGCACTAATCCCTCCTTTATGCCCAAAGTAGTTAAACAATCCTTAAACCAGTCTATTCACCTACCCACCTTCTTCCTCTCCCCTACTAACTCCGCAGAGAAGCTTCTCCATTCCCTAGATGTACATAGGCAACTGAGATTCTACTTGGACAAAACAAAGTCTTTCAGAAAATCTGAACAACTGTTAATTTCCTTCCATCCCAGGGCCCTTGGTAAGGCAGTCTCCAAAACAAACTATCTCATCATGGATCAGAAAATCCATCCTTTTTTGCTACTCTCATCTTCACGAACCATTATCTCAAACAGTGCGAGCGCATTCTACCGCAGGCATGGCTACCTCAAAGAAAACCAAAACGGACCAGCACATATGGGATGTAAATTAGTAATTTATTGCTTCAATCAATGAATATATCAGCAGTAGTAAAAACTATGCTGAATAAGCAAACCGGTTTTGGCTAATGTTAGCCTTTCTCAATGCCAAATATCCATAAAAGTGAGTGAAAAAATTCCACCATTTTGAAGCATATTTATAGTCCCTCTCTTAAAGAGATATTGCCCAATTGTGAAAAATTCAATGTCTTCACAATGCACAACACATGTTCTGGAAACAAATACAAATTTAAACAAAAATAATCATAAATATATCCCATCCAGAAAATCTGGCAGATATAAAACATTTGCTCCAAACATATTGTGTTGTATAACAAATGTAACGCCAAGCAAATAACCTGCCATTATGAATACATTTCCAATAACAATACATACATGGCTGGAATATATTCTTAAATATTAATAATACCACCCATGATAAATATTATGATAATACATATAGCATGGTTGTTTGCACACCAAAGAAATTGAAAATGCAAATATATTTTAAACTTAATAAGTTGGTTCTAATGTATTCAATCCTGGTCTAAAAAGACCCCCTAACCTGATAATCCATTTGTTCTCCATATCATTGAGTTTCTTATGCCATCCAGCTTTAAATTTTCGATGTGAAATAATTCTATCTATGATGATAAATGTGAAATTAGCAGAAGGGTGTTCAAGGGTATGTTTATACAAAGCGTTGGTCATACGTTTATTCCTAATAGCACTCATGTGTTCACAAACTCTCAATTTGACAGACCTAGAGGTCTGTCCCACATAAAATGCGGAGCAATTACAAGTGGCCAAATATATAGCCCAATCAGAACTGCAATTAGCAAATATCGTGATGTCAAAAACCTGAGATGTGTTTTTACTAGAAAACTCACGAGTTTTGGGCATGTATTTACAAAAGGAACAATGGCCACATGGAAAACTCCCTTTAAGTGTTTCTCCCTCTAAAGTGGTCTGTAATGAGTTATGTGAAGTATATCTCTTGTAATGAGTTAGAAAAGAATTTAAATTTCTACCTCTGCGGTAAGAGAAAGAACATTGTTGAGGTAATATACGGTTCAGGATTTCATGTGAACGTAAAATGTCCCAATGTTGGTTAATTATATCAACAAATCGATTAGTATTAGCCCCATATGTAGTGACTAACCTCAGAGTGGACTTATTCCGTGATCCAGACATGAACTGTTGTTTAGATTTATATTGTAATAAATCAGAACGTGATAAATTGTTAACTGTCTTCAAAGATTTGGAAATAGTGTATTTGTTATATCCACGATCAACAAATCTATTGACAAGGTCATCACAAAAATTAGAGCCATCCTCTGGAGAAGAACATATTCTTTTAATTCTCATAAACTGAGATTTAGGGATGTTGTGGATGATGTGGCGTGGATGACAACTATCAGCATGTAGCAGAGTGTTGTACTGAGGAAATTTCCTATAAACCGACGTGGCTAAAGTTTGATCCTCAAGTCTAGTAACCAAAACATCCAAAAACACAATGCTACCATGTTCTATATTAGCTGAAAATCGAATTCCAAAACTATTGTCATTTAGATAGTCCACAAAGTTAGAAAGTTGTTCCTTGTTACCACGCCACACCATCCAACAATCATCCAGATATCTTCTCCAAATATCTAGATGTGGCAAAAAGGTATTGTGTTGTGTATCATATATATATATCGCCTCAAAATAACCCATGAACAGATCCGCGTATATGGGGGCAAATGAAGCCCCCATTGCTGTGCCATTAATTTGCCAATAGGCTTTACCATTGTAGTAAAAAATGTTTTTGCACAATACAAATTCGGTCAGTTTAGTCAAAAAATTATTAAATTCAGTAGAATATAGTTTAGATTTATAAAGCCAGTATGAAACAGCTAAGATACCTAATTCATGTGGTATGCTAGTATATAATGAGGCTACATCAAGAGTACACAACCACCACGAGGATTCTAGTTGTGAGTCTTGAACAATATTGAGAAACTCAGTTGTATCCTGTATACGCGATCGAATATGTTTTAATAATGGTTTTAAATATTCTGTGAGGAAGGCAGATAAAGGTTCAGTTAAAGAACCACGCCCAGAAACAATGGGCCTGCCTGGGGGGTTTTGGGCATCCTTGTGAATTTTAGGTAACAAATACAGGTATTGGGGAATAGGTTCCTCCACCTGTAACTGCTTAGCTACCTGTTCAGTAATCACCCCCCTGAGTAATAGACACTTCCAAAAACCTATCAATTTCAGCCTTAAAACGTAAAGTAGGATCAACATTTAGCTGTCTGTAATAACTAGAGTCAGATAGTTGTCGAAGAGCCTCATTAGTATAAGCTTGATGATCCATTACCACAATGGCACCTCCTTTGTCAGCCATCGTAATGACTAACTGATGATTATTTTTAAGATCTAACAAGGCCTGTCTTTCCATGGGAGATAAATTGTTAAATTGTGGTTGATATAAATTAGCATAGTGTAACTCCTTCATGATACATTCCCTGAAAATAGAAACATGTTTGTTCATTGGAGCAACAAAAGTGGATTTTCTGAATCTAAATTCTGTTGATCTTTGAGAATCATTCTTGTCTGAGAAAAATATTTTAAGATTGAGTAGTCTACAAAAATTATTAACATCATTTAGTAAATCATGTTCAGAAACCACAGAACTTGGGACAAAGTTCAATCCTTTATTTAAAAGTGTAATCTGAGCAGGGGAAAGAACAGTCGAAGAAATATTGTGAACATTGTTAATTATTGTATCATTTGTTGCAACAGATTCTGTAAAGTTGGGGTGTTTGAACCTAGATCTGTGTTTTCTGCCCCCCCTCCTCCTACCCTTTGATCTAAAGGGGGCATCTGTCTTCTTTTCGCCACTGGGGACGCCTGGCGTGAGGACACTTCTCCATCAGTGGTAGAAGAAGTTTCTTCCTCAGAAGTAAAATCTGAAGAAATATGTTGGTGTCTAAGAATAGACCTAGGTCTTTTTTTATTATTGTTACCCCTCTGGGTTGTTTTTGGTTCACTGAATCTAACTGTTTTCTGACTAATAAAAGGTTTCCCTTTTTCATAGTCCATAAGATCACGCTGAAATTTATTGATCTTTCTTTTCATCAATTGTTTTTCAAGAGTAGACAAATCCTTAGCCAAATTGGAGACATGCTGGGAATAATACTGCTGCTTGTTGAATTGTTCAGCCTCCATACACAAACTTTGAATATCTGACAGATTAGTAGTAATTATTCTGTCATAATATTTTAGCAAACATCCTACAAAAAGCATGGATGCTGAATGTTGTGCTTCAGCCCAATCTTTGGATAACTCATTGTCAATATGTGCCACCAAAGGTTGTAGCCGTACCCTCAACCCCCTTGGTGTTATGTCCTTAGCTTGATAAGCCTTGAACAGCTTCATATGCCAAACATTAGTTCGTAAAATCTTCATCTGTCTCCCTAATTTAGTAAAAGTTTAGCTACATTTTTGTTCATCATTAATTGTAGAATCAGTCATATTTGAACTGGCATTAGTAGTTAGGCCAAACACCTCAAGATTATCCTTATCAGCTGCTAATCCATGTAAAATTTCGTTTAGATCCATATTAGGATAATTCAAAAAGCCAATAAGATACAAAAAAACAATACTGTGAAATTTCTGAAACAGCCACAAACAGAAATAATATAAATGCAATCTGTTTCTTATTAAGAGAAATATTATATAAACATGTCTGGAATGTTGTAGTCAAAACACAAACACTACCCATCTATGATATTAAAAACCTATACTGATACGTATGACAAAGGGTTAAATTAGTATCACAGGCTAGAATATATTGACTGGAATGACATTCGTCTCAACCAGTATCTCCATACTTAATAAATGAGGCACAACCTCAAAAAAAGGGAAGTGGTCCCCTGGTAGACAATATAACTGGCTTGACACAGTCAAAGAAGCTAAAGTAATAATCTAGACCAGAACGACATTCATCTCATCTGGTACTGATATTGCCTGTGTTAAACAAGACTCAAATAAGCCAGATAAATGATTCTAGACCAGATCGACCTTCATCTCATCTGGTACTGATATTGCCTATGTTACCCAAGAATCAAATAATATAGGTTTCCGTAATTAGGTCTAAAAATATTGTTAGTGTAGTGTCTTGTATATTTTAGCTACACATAACCAGACTAAGACCTATGTAATTATTTACCAAATGAGTTTCTGATGAGGCTGTCCCAGAAAAAATAAGATCAGATAAGAAAATGCTCTTATTAATAGAGAATTACATATAGCCCAACCAATAATGCCAGATAATGTCCAGAAAACAGTATTGAACAATGTATTTACTTCAACCTGTATCTAATTGTACCCAAAGAAACTGGGTATATGTTGTTCGCTGTGTAATAACCCCTAACTAGTAAATAAATAATATCAAAGGCATAAGGGCTACAAATCAAAATATAGTCTGGTTAGCCCTAAATAATCCGTGAACCAAAAGGTGTCACTGACCAGCCCAAACCACTGTTCCAAAACAGCAAACCGATCGTAATGATCAATTTCCCCAACAGCAAAAAATCACTGCAAACGCTAGTTGAACCCATGCAACGGATTCTAAATAAAGCATATAGCATAAATACAACACCCTCCTAACATATACCAAAGACCTAATACGTCTGTAAATCTCAAACCCTAAACATGAAAAGACTTTTATCCAAAAATATAACATTCATTTTGAAAACATGTATTCAAAAAACACAATACAATAGTATGAATTTGTCCATGAATGAAAAGCCAAAAAAGTCAAAATGGCAGCCGCCCCTCAGAATTCTAAAATGAACTGGTCTCCAGTTAGAAAACACACATTCCGCTAGGCCAGTCCAAAAATGAAATACTGAGAATATGTCCCGATGCCAGTAAATGATGTACAATATTCAATAATATGAATTTCGTCTGTCGGTAAGGAAACTACAAAAAGTCATAAGATTGAACGCCCCTCAGGGTTTTAAACTGAAGTAGTTCCCCACAGTACCTTATAATGGTGAGCACACATTCCGGTAGACTGTTCGTTCGAAAAAAGAAGAAAGGATTGGCACCAAACAAATATTTCAGGACAATCCAATCAACATATAAGGCCACCATGTGAAACCATCATGTATAAGCCGTAATCCATAATCCAGGCCCCACGAGATGACTCAAAGAATAGTATGAGGCCAAACGAATCCGGAACAAAACTCAGCAGAAAATGGATCTGTCAATGTTAAAGGGGTTCAAAAAACCAAAGTCATACAAAAATAAACCAATTTCGAAAAAATAATGTCCAAAAGGGTCCAATGAGCAATATCCAAAAATAGAGGAATGGTGGAGAAGCACCACCATCCAGGCGTCCCCAGCGTGAAAAGAAAGAATTGCGACTGCAACCAAACCAAAGAGTATCACGCACGTGGGACTGGCGTGCACGGTCCAAAGGAACCAGAAACCCAGAAAACCAAAACGGACCAGCACATATGGGATGTAAATTAGTAATTTATTGCTTCAATCAATGAATATATCAGCAGTAGTAAAAACTATGCTGAATAAGCAAACCGGTTTCGGCTAATGTTAGCCTTTCTCAATGCCAAATATCCATAAAAGTGAGTGAAAAAATTCCACCATTTTGAAACATATTTATAGTCCCTCTCTTAAAGAGATATTGCCCAATTGTGAAAAATTCAATGTCTTCACAATGCACAACACATGTTCTGGAAACAAATACAAATTTAAACAAAAATAATCATAAATATATCCCATCCAGAAAATCTGGCAGATATAAAACATTTGCTCCAAACATATTGTGTTGTATAACAAATGTAACGCCAAGCAAATAACCTGCCATTATGAATACATTTCCAATAACAATACATACATGGCTGGAATATATTCTTAAATATTAATAATACCTCAAAGGCCTTCATGAAAGGACTAGACACAGCTTCCATCATGGAGGCAGCCACCTGGTCCACAGTCCATGCCTTCACTAAGCACTACAAGCTGGACCAAATCTCTAGAGCCAGTGCAGGATTTGCCAGGGCAATCCTGCAAAGATTTCTAGAATCCTCCACCTCCCAACATTCCTCTTAGCTGTGGTACTCACCCACATTATGAATACTGCAACATGGGAATAGAAGGACATAGAATAGTTGTGTAAAATCTTACCATAACCATAGATATCCTTCTCTTCCATGTTGCAGTATTCCTTCCCACCCTCCATCTCCCTTTTATCCTCTGTCTTCTCTAGTGTATCTCCTCACTACAGCCCACTCTCTACAGCCTTGCAGGGACATTTGCTTTTGCTTCTCCTTGGCCTTATAGTCTCTTCTCTGGGCTTCAGGATCTGAGGTCTGTGTGTGCCGACGTCACATTTATACTCCATGGTTTATGGCCCTACGTGTGATGTCCCACACACCTATGGCAGCCAGGCTTAAGCTGTTTTATAGGAGCCAACGTCGGGTCGCCTGGAGGCTGGAAATCCCACAGTATGAATACTGCAACATGGAAGAGAAGGACATCTATGGTTATGGTAAGATTTTACACAACTGTTCTTTCCAGTGATCTGATGTTTATGATGAGAAATGTCTGGGTGTAACAGTTTTTGGATGTGTGGCTGGACCAGTTGATACTTGGGTAATTTTAAAGTCTCGTCTAACAAAAAGGTGTTTAGTTTTACTTCTAGCTGGGGAATAAATATTTAGAGTGTCAGTAAATTCCTCCAGGAATATAGAGGGGAACCTAATTACTAATGTTAAATTTTATCTTAAGAAGCATGATTTTGGACATGTAGTATATTAAGGCTGAAGTCTATTGGGGTAAAATGTATGGGTATGAGCTCTCTAATAAATATGGATGTGCCTCCCTTGCTACTACTGGTTGTGAGTGTGTGGGAACCCCAGAATAAGAGAATAGTAGTGCGTTCTCTATACTATAAAAGCAGATTTTGATAGCTATACAGATGTCTATGTTTTTCCTAGAAAAGGAAGATTTTCACATCAGAAATTTTGCCTCTGAAGGCTTTCACATGCTGGTCAAGGCCTTTGCCCAAACCCCATTGTGCCTTTGTTAGGCAAAGTGAAATTAGACATTCCAGCAAGACAAATCCTAATTTCCCATGCATCAGGGTGGTTTTACTCAAAAAGGCCTCAAAGGGCAGCTGCATGACATCTCTGATGAAGTGTGATGGTCTGCCTGCCATTTTCTCCCAGACTGGCATGAACTGGATCCCCTTGAGTGTTGTTTCAGTAGGCAGTCACTTGAAACTGGTGATGGTTGATTTTTCTTAGGAATCATACTTCACAAGGGCAAATGCTTCTCAATGCAAGGGATTTCACCTTCATTAAAAACATATGTTGAAAGCTCCATCATGTCTTTGTGCATCTTCAAGGTGGACCATCTGAGAATCTTCATTCTAACATAAGCAACAACAAAGTCATACTTGCATTTTGTTTGCTTCAGGGCGTGGGGGTCACTAGTGACGTCCCTAATCTTGGATCCCACAAGACATCTGACAGTCACCCTGTTGTTTGCCAGTCTGGTGAGTGTTAAGTCTGAATTCCTGACAGTGTAGACACCAATAACTAGAACAATTCTAGTGTTATCCATTTTAGCTGTAGGACCTGACTACCGTAATGGCTCTGCCTTTTTAGCATGGTGATTCCTTGTAACAATATGTGCATAACAAAAACCAAGTTTCCCACATTACTTTTCTATTTTCTCCAAAATTCTCAGTAATAATTAAGAATTAATATCCTTCTTGAAACAGTGTAAGTTAACTAAAGTACAAGCACAACAAATTACAAGCCCATAGAAATCAAATAATTAAAAACACAAAAGACAGTAGACATAGATAGTCTTCCTCCGGAGTTATATAACCGACCCCCCGCCCTCCGAGTGTACTGTGTCTGTTGCTGACAGCATGCAGTTTTATTTACAAGCAAGATGCTTCCCACCACCATGGAGTCGACCACTACATTAATTCTGCTAAAGCCAGGAAAAAGCCCACTAATTTTGTAGTTTTTTCAGGCTGTTTCATGTGTTTATTCAAGACAGATTCTGTTTTGCAGTAGGCATAAAGCAGAAAGACAATTCAGTCCATTGGGCATGTAGTTTGCTAGGAGCAGTTTATAACCTCAACCAATCCACATGATGAATGTCTTTGGGAAGTGGAAAGAAACCAGAGACTCCACTGAAAACTCAGAGTAGCAGACAAAGAGATAATGTATAAACTCCACATAGAAACACCCAAGTGCTGTGAGTCAGCAACAGTAACAACCACACCATAATTTCACTGCTTAATACAGATCAGTAAATATTTAAGCATATGATGAGTAATAGACTTTAATACCTCTTTTCAGATTTGTTCACTCTGACCAGAGTGGCTCTGTTCCATACTGCATAAGTACAAGATAATGTGAAAATGTTGTTTGATCTCAATAAATTGTCTAAACTGAGTTCCCAGGTGACAGCAGTACATGCAGCAAAAAGAGAGCTCTGTGCAGTGAACAGTTTAAAATGGAAAAAGCCTGCAAGCTACTGTAAATTGATGTAAGAAATCACTAGCTGAAGAGTCTGTGATGCCCAGGAGGTCAGCAAGGAAAAGAAAAAAAGAAGTAAAATGGAGAGTATCTGTGAAAATCCAGATTAGAGACTGAAAGTAATTGGCGGAGCAGAGCTGTGAAAAGCAGATGCTAATCGCAGGAGGAGAAAACTCTTCAGACACCGTAGAGAGGAAAATCGATGAAATGCATTCTGAGATTTTCAAGATAAGTGAGTCCATTTTGGAATGTCTACAGACAAACAACAAAAGTCTGCAGATATAGAATATGTTCTAAGCAAACATCCAGAGGAAATAGTAGATGTGCAAACTGCTGAAAAGGAGATGAAAGAATTGGTGGGATAGCAATTAAAATATGAATAAATGGCATAGAAGCTGTCTGGACTGGAGGATAGGTCAGTAAGAGATTATTTCAGGTCTATAGCAATACCAGAGCAAACTGAGAGGAAGGATTGTAAAGACTTCATTAGAAATGCCTTCGGACTTTGACTAGAATTTCTGCTGATGATATTAAAATATAGAGTACAAAGTGCATTTCCAATTTGAGACTGAGAAAGCAGATAGTCCAAGACCTATAGTGATTAAACTGCAGAGATGTTGGCTAGAGGAGGGAATTCTTTCTGCTTTGTGGTGGAAGGGAACAATCTTAAAGGTTGGAGATGCAGTAGCTTATGGGAAATAAATGTCTCATAACAAACTCAAATTAACAGAAATTATTTTCTTCCTCCCACATCACTCGGGTTTGTTTCAGGTTATTGCGTCATGCTTTAATCTAAGAGGATTGGGGACCCAAAGTAAAAACCTACCCCCCCCCCCCCCCCGACAGGTACAAAATGAACTGGCAAAGATAAAACAGCGGGAGGAAGGAAAAAGTGATGAGGGCGTTTCCAAAAGAAAATGATAGCTAAAACAAAGGAGATGAAACCGTTTTCAAAAAAAAAGTGACAGACTTCATAACTAAAAAAAGTACATTGAAATCATTAAGTTTGTTTGTGTCTTTTGGCTTTTCCCGGTTAGGGGTCGCCACAGCGGAACTTCGGTCCGCTAATGATTGGCAGTAGATTTTTTACGTGCCGAGTTTGCCAGCCCTGACGCACAACCTTCAACGAAGGTACGCCCATTCACTCATGTCTCCATACAGAAGACGCTCTAGCTGAGAATCAAACGGCGCATCTTGCTGTGAGGCGACAACGCTACCGCAGCACCACCACCGCAGTACTACTAGGTGGAAAATAACCATTTGGTTAATATTGATGCACTGTAAATTATTATTTCAAGATTTTACTTAAAAGAATTGTTTATATTTAACTGAATGGGGGGATTGTACTGCGTGATGTCTGATAAAAGTCCCCATTTTTAAACTGCTGTCTTTATGTTGCTGTGAATAAAGGTACTATGACAGTACGGAAGGGTGAAGGAGACCAATAAATGACCGAAATAAAAGTGAAACTAATATATTACATGCTAGAATCAAATAGCCAGTATTGTAAAAGTTAGCACTGGTAATGTGTACACTACGTCTATGAAAATTAATGAAATCAGTATGATAACTGAAAATAGGCAAGATATCAAGATTAACAAAAATAATAGTGTACTGAAAACACTGAGGGAAATTTGTAAGAGCAAGAGGTTGATTGATATGACTTGAATGTAAAACATGCACACAGTTTAAAAAAAAATCAGATCTTCAACTAGCCGGAGAAGTCAACTACTGCATTCTATTTTCTTGTCATGTTTGTGATCAGGCTTCAGACTGAAGCCTATACACAGACTGTCACATATCCAGTAGTCTTGGATCAAGATTTACTTTCCTCAGCAAGCTATACTAGATTTCAAGAGGGTGAAGCTGCTGTGTTTAGATAGTAAAGTTTGACCGTTTAAAAATAGCGAAGACATTTGAAACATTTTGATGGCTATCTAGCAACACAAGACTCGAGTTAGAAATAAAGTGCTGCTGGCAAGAAAATGAACTAACCATTGAATTGTAATAGCTTTCATTTTGCCTAACAGAGTAAGAGTGATAGAAACCATTGGAGAAAGCTTTATGTGGTTGTTTGTGCAACAAAGAGCATAATTGTCAATGGTTTTGCAAAAATATGTAATTTAATACGTTCATTTTTTGACTAGGGAGAGAATTGTATGTTTTAATAAGAGATAAAAGAGATCAGGTTCATCTGAGACAGTACTGCAGAAAATATATAAGGGGGCATGAGAAAAAGTGATTGATAAAAATAGACTACAAAGAGACAGTTTTTAATAGACAGACCCTGTATTTCAGAAGGAATCCCTTACACATGCATAAACTGCAGCAGCCAAAAGTTGTAGCTTACACAATCACACAAAATGTGATTCAGAGACAGATTTAGCCACAATGAGGAATACCTCATCATCACCTAATCTGCATGTGTCTGACTCAAGTTTAATTACCTCCGTTATTAAACAGCATGTTTTAGTGATAATTATCACTAGTGGCCCATGGCATTATCTTGGCACAGTCACTCCCTAATTCACTGTCCCACACACATGCTGGTATCCATATACCCACCCTCATACAGAAGCAAGCAATATGAAACTCCCTAACACTCCGTTGCACTCACCCTTTCACCTGTACAACACATACATTTATGGTATTCATCCCCCTAACTAACCCCTCTATTGAGACATCTCAGGCAGACACACACAGCCCTCTGAGACCACTCATACCCCTTCAGAAGTATATACACACACACTGCCCCTGACACAATACCTTTGCTTCAGTGTTTCTACCCTAACCGTATTGCAGTCATTCCGTTGACTGTAATTGGGGAGTGCAGCATTTCGGCCATGCTAATTTATGCAGGCATTTCTGAGGGAGAGCACACGGCTAAGCTGTTGCTCTTCGAATGCCTCATTAGCATTTAGTATTGCCATGGAGATGGCCACAATGGTGATGCTGTTCACTGTGTTGAGTTGCTGTGATGGGGCTCTCTGTGTATCACAAATGGCATCCATGAAAGGTCTGCTGCTTGTGTTAAGGCTTAGCATTTTAAGTAGTCCTTTCTAAATCCTAGGAAAAGGATGCAGGTACAGTACACTAAAGTTATAATCTTTGTGATGACACAATTTGACTTGATTGGAATGTGAATGGGCTTGTTGATAAAATAAGAGAAAAAAAAAAGAGAAGGTACTGACCTGTATTTATAGTTGTAATACACAAGAAATATTGGTCTGATGTTGTTAATCTTCTTTCCATTCATCACTGAGGGGTTCGGAACCAGGTCGACCTAATACCAAGCTCGTGCCAGCAAAAAAACTCTTGAGCTAAGTGTCTACCCATAGTGCCCTTCTCCCTGTCAGCCCAGATCTTGTTTGCCACGTAGCCGTAAAATCGCTTTTCAGCTAAACTGTCAGCTAAGTGGAAAGCTTTTGATATCTTTTCAGGATATTTTGTATTTCTCTTATTTCTTGTTGTTCATATTGATATGTCTATAAGTTTGAAGCTATATTTAGACATTTTACCCTTCTGTTTCTACCCGTTTGGTAACCTTTAAGTACCATTGGTAGTACGGCCCTTCTTCCTTCCCTTGTGGTATTTCTTGAATACCATAGTTGGTATTTCTTCTTCCCTTTTCAACTAACTGGTTGTGTGTTTTTGATATATATTTAGATATAGATATATAAGCCCGCGGTGATGGTGCTGCGGTAGCATTGTCGCTTCACAGTAAGACGCTGTCCGGTTCGATTCTCAGCTAGAGCATCTTCTGCGTGGAGACATGCGTGAATGGGCGTACCTTCGTTGAAGGTTGTGCATCAGAGCTGGTAACTCGGCACGTAAAAATCAACTACCAATCATTAGTGGACCGGAGTTCCTCTGTGGCGACCCCTAACCGGTAAAAGCCGAAAGACACAAACAAATTTAGATATAGTGGATATATAGACATATTAGACTTGGATATAGTAGAGTCAGTACTCTTTACTTTAGTTTCTATCTAACTTGTTGTGTGTGTATTTTTTCATGATGGCTGATAAAAAGAGCATGTCAGGATTTAACTCATTCACTTCGGAGCAGCTCAGGAAAAGCTGCCTGCTCCACCATAGGAACAACAGTGCAGCCTGAACTCATTTTCAGAAAATCCGAAATAAAAGTGAAACTAATATATTGCCAAATGGTTATTTTCCACCTAGTAGTACTGCGGTGGTGATGCTGTGGTAGCGTTGTCGCCTCACAACATCAGATGATGGCTGATAAAAAGAGCATGTCAGGATTTAAGTATTGTACTTCATGTAAGGGTAAACTGCCTAACAGTGATTCCCATGATGACTGTGTTTATTGTTTGGGGGTGCCCCATCTTGTGGTGCAACCTCCTTGTGTGATTTGTTAGAGTTGTAGTCAGCGCACCTTGAATGAGCGCATGATGCCTGGACGCACCTCTGTGACTTCGTGGGCCCTTTCAAATCTTCCTTCCTGAATGCTCCTATCAAAGCATCTTCCCTATTTTGCCCCAAGGTGAAAGACACCCTAGCCAGGTGTGAGCAGGATGGTAAGACCCTGTCTGTCGTAGGTCTATGTTTTTCCAGTCCTCAGCGTTCCTTTTCCAGGAACTGGAGGAGTGGAAAGATGTGGCACAAAAAATCTCAAGGTGCTTTCCATGCCGCACATGGCGATGATACCCCAGGGGGCAGAGGGGGTAACAATTCTGGAAGATGCCCTAATGAGGCAGAGGGGGGTCTGCGTAATCAGGGATCCAGGGATTCTTTCTCTGGGCAGCCTTACCAGTGGTTCTGAAGACCGACCCGATTGCTTTCCTCTGGAAGCAGTTGGGGGACGTTTCTCTCTGCAGCAAGCTGCCTGGTATTCAACAACTTCTCACCATTGGGTGCAGAAGATCATAACCAGAGGCTACCCCATACGCCTCATCACTTATCCAAAACTTCCAACAAAACTTCCCGATGTGCCACCCAGTCAAAGGTTAGAAGCAGCTGCAGAAGTAAACAAGCTGTATCAAAAAAGAGTCCTCCAGTTAGTCCCACCAGACCAATGTAGATCCGGATTCTACTCCAGATTCTTTTTGGTGCCAAAAAAAAGACAGGGGACTGGAGACCAATTTTGGAGCTCAGCAATTTGAACAAGTCTGTTGCCCAAATGAAATTCTGGATGGTCACGGTTCAGTCCATTCTACCTTTTCTAAGGGAAGGTGACTGGATGTACTCGATAGCTCTCCGGGACCCATATTACCACATCAAAATGGACAAACGCTCCAGGAGTCTACTTCGCTTCTGGCTAGCTTCTGGCTAGGATTCAATCACTACCAGTTTCGTGCCCTGCCATTCGGACTCTCTACAGCCCCCAGAGTGTTCACAAAGTGCATGGCAGTGGTGGCAGCTCACTTGAGACTGCAAGGATTCTGGGTGTTTCCAGATTTGGATGATTGGCTCCTTACCCGCCCCCACCAAGCATCTTCTGGTAACAGCCGTGCAATACACTCTTTCCCTGGTGAAACTTTTGGGAATAACGATAAACTGGGAGAAATCCAACCTTGCTCCAGCTAAGAACATAGAATTCATTGGAGAAGTCTTCGACACCCGTTCTTGTCTAGTGTCGCTCCCATTTCACAGACTTCAGAGACTGAGGCTCCAACTCCAGGTGATACTCTGTCAAAACAAAGCCTCAGCGAGGGAAGTTCTTCAGGTTTTAGGATTCATGGCAGCTTCCATACCAATAGTCCCTTTGGTGAAACTGCATATGAGAATACTTCAATGGCTTTTGCTATATCTCAATGGTCGGTCACCGAATTACCACCCTCTATGCTTTCAAATTCATATAACCAACCATTGCAAATAGGACCTTCTTTGGTGGATGAGGCCAGGCACAGACCTTTGGAGCCATCCATTCCACCCCCGCAACCCAAAGCCATTGTGACCACGGATGCTTCCCTGATAGGGTGGGGGGGAGGCATTTCCAGGGAAAGACAATCTAATGCGCATGGTCCACTTTGGAGGCCAACCTGCATATCAGTGTTCTAGAACTGAGGGTGGTGCAGTTGGCATTGCAAGCATTCCAGTCTGTTCTCCCTTCTGGAACGATCGCAATTCAGTCTGACAACATGTCAGTAGTCAGGTATATCAACAAGCAAGGAGGAACCAAGTCCTATCCCCTGTGTCGAGAGGCCATGAGAATTTGGCAGTGGGTTATAGCTTCCAACTGCTTTCTGATAGCAACACATATCCCTGTGAATTCCAACGTAATTGCAGACAAGTTCAGCAGATGTATTCTCCTGCCTCACGAGTGGTTCCCTCAATCAAAATTTTCAGCCGTTGGGGCCAGCCTTGCAGCGACCTATTCACCTCCCCATCAAACAACTAATGCAGCAGCTATTTTGCCCTATTTCCCCCACAGGGGGAGTCCCCGAGGGACGCTCTGATTTATGATTGGCCCATGGGAGTGCTATATGCCTATCCTCCCATCCCTCCACTTCCCCATTTCATAAAGAAAGCTATTCTGTTAAAATGCAAAGTGATCATCTTAGCCCCCTTTTTGCCTCGACAAGTGTGGTTCCCCTTCCTTCGGCCTTATCTGTTATGTCGATCGTGGATTCTGGACCCTCTTCCAGACCTAATTTCTCACCCCCAAGGGTTGAGTCACCCGAATCTGTCCAGTCTCAAGGTGACAGCTTGGTTTCTTCACTTCCATTAATTGCCAGGCAGGATGACCTTCCCTCACCTGTATGTGACATTATCCTAGTCTCTCACAAACCATCCACCAGAAGACTATATCTAGACAAATGGAAGAGGTTCTGTAGTTGGCCTAAGAAAAGGAGGCTAGACCTGTACTCTGCTCCAGTCACAGCAGTTTAATAATGCCTGTCAAAATTCTTCGAAAATGGAGCTGCAGCTTCTACCATACGAATACATCCATTGGCTATCTCTAACTATCATAATGGGTTGGATGATTCTCCCCTCATATCGCTTTGGTTATGCAAAACCTTTCATCTGATGTAAATCTTTATTCATTCCTTACTGTTAAGACTTCGGTTCCGTCTAGGGTTACCACCTGTCCCACTTTGCGAGGGACAGTCCCTCTTTGGGCAGTTATGTCCTGACAAAAAATTGGAAAAATGTCAAATGTCCTGAGATTCTAGGACAAAATTATTCCCTATATTTTATGTAATAGTTTCATAAAACAGTTATTCTGTATCTAAAATACCTAAATGTTATAAAAAACAGAATAAGCAACTAAAATGCTACTAGAATAAGCTTTTATTTAGGTAAGTTCTAACCTTTGTACTGACCGTGGGTATGTATCGGCGTGTAAAATCTGATGTTTGTACCAAAAATGTCCCACTTTGGCCATTTGAAAAGGTGGCAACCCTAGTTCCGTCCTCTGAACCGACACTGCCGTTTCCAAGCTCGCGCCAGCCAAAAACTCTCAGCTAAGACCTACCCATAATGCCCCTCTCACAGTCTCACCAGATCTCGTTTGCCGCATTCCTCGTCAGACGTGCCTAGCCTCTCTCTCTTAAAGCCAAGTGGAAATTTGTGTTTTTTTGTGTAGTTTCTTGTCGTTTTTGTTCAGTTTCTCCTTTTCTTCCTGTCGCCTATAATCTGCTTCTATTTCCTACCCTTTACCTTTGGTAGTTAAATCTCTACCATCGTTGGTACTGTCCCTCTCTCCTGCCTTTGGTAGGCTTTCCTTTACCACTTGTGGTATTTTTAAATACCATCGTTGGTATTCTCTCCTTTTCTTTCCCTTGTTGTTGTTGTTTCCTTTAGGATAGCCCTTTGTTGCCTGTACTGTGTCAGACAAAGTTAAGTTGTGGTTTAAACAGTGCGACAAGTGTAGGTGTAAGATGCCCAACTTGGACGGCCACACTCGATGTATTTACTGTTTGGCGTGGACCATTTAAATGCTGATTGTGATATTAGTTCTAGTTTTAGCAATCACACTCTAGCAGAGTTGCAAGAACAAGCTAATTCTGAAAGGTTTAATTAAAACGTCTTTTTTGAAGGCTCGCTCTGGGTCAGAGTTCTCACCACCTCCTAAGACCAAGAAACACAAGGAAAAACAGAGTCACTCGGTTCCTGCATCTCTGTCAGTTACAGAACCAAGTCAGCTCTGTGCTTCTCCGACGCCCTCGGCGCAGACCTCTTCGGCACCAGGCCCTGTGTCTTCTCCCTCGGTGCCGTCTCTGATGTTGACTCCTGTTTCAGTTCCAGCCTCAGCACTATCACCTTCGGTGCCGTCCTTGATTCCAACACTGGCTTTCACGACTTCCTGCTTCGGCACCATCCCTAGCCATGGTACTGATAACTTATTCAGCTCCACAGACTATGACCTTGGTTCCTAAAGTCGAACATCTCCCAAGAATCAGATACTCTCTAATGTACAACCCTTTTTTGGGGCATCGGTTTAGCCCCTTCCTTGAAAGGCCTGATTCTCCTTCAGCAGCCTCCTATAGATCCACCTGGAGTCTTTCTGAACTAGATGTAGTGCGGGTTGTGGACCAGCTTCTGGCAGCTAGGGGATTGTCCACTCATAGGTTCATATTAGGCTATCTGCCCTAGAGCATTTATAAGCCTAGCCAGAATGTGTTTGGCTTTCGCCACCCATTTTGAATTTATTTTGCTATGCCCTTTTTCGTGGTTAGTATACTGTGCCTCTGTCTAACAGTGACACAGAAGTGATACCCGGGGTAAACCTACGATCTCCCATCCACTCATCAAGATTCCTCTTGAAGAGAGTCAATGAGGGACTCTGCCTAACCTGGACTGGGATTTTATTCCAGAGTGAAGGGAGTCTCTGGGTTATGAATCTGTCCCTCCAGCATGTCCTATTTATTTCAGTGCTGAGGTTCAAGTCTCTCGAGCGCATAGCTCGATGGGATTTGGATTTTCTGAGGTGCAGCATGTCCATTAATTCCGGGTTGGACATGGCTTTATACGTCAGGCACAGATCACCTCTGAACAGGCAGTATGCCACTGAGTAGAGCTGGAGTTTCTTTAACCGGGCAGCATATGGCATCTGTATGAGCCCTTTGATCCTCTTGGCGAGGTACTTTTGCGGTCTTTCCAGTTGCTGCAGGTGTCTGGTAAGGTACATCCCAAAAGGGACATTGTACTCAATTATGGGCCTGATGAGGGATGAGTAAAGAGGCATGATGACCTCCCCTGATCTAGATGTGAATCCCTTCATGATTAGGTGGGCTATATAAAATGTTTTTCTAACCACTTTGGCCACGTGGTTGTCAAATGAGAGATTGCTATCAACTTGGGTCCCCAGGTCCCTAATTACTTCTTCTGTACTTAATGGATTACCACCTATGTGGTAATTTGTGGGCACTTTGTTTTTGCCAAAGGGAATGACTATACACTTTTTGGCATTTAGCTTGAGGCCATGGCTCTGGCACCAGTTGTCTGTTTCTATGAGGCCCTTTTGGAGGATGCTTGTGTCGGCTGGAGAGTCAATTATGGCGCCCAGTTTGCAGTCATCTGCGAACTTGGTCAGCCACAGTCCTTCCGTGTTGGCCTGTACCTCTGAGAAATATATACCGAACAAGAGAGGTCCCAGGACTGAGCCTTGTGGGATACCACTTGTAACTGGTTTGGAGTGTGACATGGCTCCAGCAATTCTAACCATGTGGGTTCTGTCCTTGAGCCAGTTTGCAATCTATCTAGTGACATAGGGGTTTATATTTAAGCTGGTGAGCTTATCTATAATGCCCGAGTGGGGTATTGTATCGAAGGCTTTTGCGAGGTCCAGGTAGGCTGTGTGGACCACCTTCCCCTCGTCAATGGCCTTGGTGACTGTTTCAAAGAAATCAACCAGGTTTAAGAGGCAGGATCTGCCCTTAACAAAGTCGAACTGGGTAGGATCCAGTGTCTGTAGGTCCCCAATATCTTTATTTATGAGGTCCATGATGATCCTTTCCATAGCTTTGCAGACCAAGCTAGTCAGGCTTATGGGGCGATAGTTTCCAGGATCCGTTGAGGCACCACCTTTATGGAGAGGGACCACTGTTGCTGTACGCCACTCTTTGGGCACATATCCTGTAGTAAGGCTGAGATTGAACAGTAGTTTTATGTTTGGGTTTAGCTCTTCTTGGAGTTCATGTAGGATGCAGCCCGGGACACCGTCTGGTCCCATTGATGCTGTGTTTTTTGCTTTGGAGAGGGCAGCTCTTACCTGAGCATCTGAGATGTCAGAGGGGCAGCACTCTGCTGGGATAGATATTTGCCCTTTTGGTGAGGGGGGGGGAGTTTGCGCTGAACCTGTCAGCTAGGATGTTGGCAATGTCTGTGGGTTCGGTGTATTTTTTGTCATTTTGGACTAATTCTGAGCATATCTGGCAATTCCCATCCAAGTTCCTAACATAACTAAAGAAAGCCTTGTGATTATTCTTAGTGTCCTGTGCAGTTTTTCTCTCGAAGCAGGCCTTAGAAAATTTTATGAGTGCCCATAGTTTTTTGCTAATAATGATCAGTGATGCCTTCCCTTTTTGGGATTTTGCTCTATCATTTAGTAGCTTCCTCCTTCTATTGTATAGTTTGTTTACGGCTGGGGTCCACCAGACAGGACTTCTGCCTTTGGAGGATTGGGTCTTGGTGTTATTTGGGATCGCATGATCCATGCATTCCTGAAGGTGTTCATAGAATGCGTTTATAAAGGATTCTGCGGTCTGGGCCATATTTTCCACAGGCCCGGGGGCTTTGAAGGATTCCACCTTGGTTTTGAGGAGTGTGAAATTTGCTTTAGAGAAGTTTTTCACTGTGGTTTTCTGGGCAGGGGGTGGGGCCGGGATGTGAATATCCAGTGAGATTAGTTTATGGTCTGATCTTACCAGTGAGGGGTGCACTTCTGGTTTGGAGCATAGAGTCCCCATGTTGGTGATGATCAGGTCCAGTATGTTTTCCTCTCTTGTGGGAGTGGTAACAAGTTGTTCCATAGCATTTGAGTTTATAAATTCTAGGAACCTTTGGGCTAGGGTGTTGGAGCTAGAGTAATGCTCCCAGTCTATGTTTGGGTAGTTGAAGTCGCCCAATATAATGGTGTTTGGAGAGACCTTCATATTTTCCAGTGTTCTCAGGAAGGCCAAGTGGGGTTCCTGGGTTTGGGAGGGTGGTCTGTAGCAGGCTGTAAACTGGAAGGCAGTTTTACCCACTGTTAGTTGCACATGGATAGTCTCTGATGCTTCGTGCTTTGCCACCAACCTTGAGGTGTGTGTATCTTTGATGAATATCGATACTCCCCCTCCTTTTGTTGTTCGGTCCAAGTTTTGGGGCCAAAAAGCATGGTATGAGGTATAACCTGGTAGTGCTGAGGTGCTCTCGGGAGCCCTGAACCAGGTTTCCGTTACTGCACAGATATCGATGTTCTCCATGCTAAGAAGAGTTTCGAGTGTGTGCATCTTGAGGTTTAGACTTCTGGCATTGAGTAGCATTACTCTTAGTTTCTTATCCCTTGTGATACCTATGGAGGTGGGTTTGTCTTTTGAGCCTTGCCTAAAAAGGCACTATGGGGGTAGCAAGAGCCTTTGCCAATATCCGAAAGCCCAGGGGTGACAGGTGCAAGCCGTCCCTAGCGAAGCATCGTGGCTTGTCGAGCATATCATCCCAAGCTGACAGGCATTGGATCCCCTTTGAATGACACCAGTACTTAAGCCAATTGTTGAAATTGATCATCTTGTCTTCATATTGTGGCATCATTCTTGGTGAGGGTAAGATGCTACTCAAGGTCAGGGTCATACCGGCCTGGGCTACATGCTCAGAGAGCTCCTCTATGTCTCTTTTCATGTAGTCCAGGGAGGTACGTCTCAGGTCATTCACACCAGCATGGACAATGACTGAGTCATATTTGTACTTGCCTTGGAGTGACCTGAGTGCTTGTGTTATGTGGCGGATCCTAGCGCCCGACAGGCTGCTCACCGTGACCCTCTCCTTGTTCAGCCTGGTGAGCGGGACGTCAGTGTGCCTGACGATAGTCACCTATTACAAGTGTATCAGGTGTGTTGTTTAGTCTTAAGGGCTGTGACTGTTCGGCACACTGGCTTTGTGAGATATGTGTTGCACGTGTTTTGTTTTGGGGTAGCGGTTGCTTGGGTGTCTGCTTTGGAGGTCTCTGCTGCTTAGGCAGATCTTTATTTAGAGCCTCCGAGTATGTTTTTGTGTGATTATGTGTTTGGTTTGCTGTCGTGGTAGGTCTATGTGAGACTGGAATTGTAGTGAGTGTGGTTTCCTTCTCCTCCTGACTGGTTATGCCAGTACTGAGTTGAGAGAGCTTAGCCTCCAGTTTGGCTATATGGTTGCATCTCTCACATGTGTTGGAATTTGTTGGGAGGAGGAGAGGGTTGTCTGTGTACATGAGGCAGTTGTAACATTGCCTCAAGATTCCCAGATTCACCAGCTGGACTGGAGAGGAGATTGACAACTGACCTTTGGACATGCTAGAATAATGTTGGGAATTCCTTTATAATTGAAAACAAGGGCCAGTGGGGAGTGAGGGTGTAGTGCTTTTAATTTTTAGTGCTGACTTATATAATTGCTTTAGTGAGCAAGTGCCAGGTAACTTAAGTGCAATGTGTTACAGGTAACTTAAATGTAAAAATGACAAACAGTAACTTTCTTTCAAGTGAAACAAGGAAATAAGTACAGTAAGCAATGCAGATATCACTAGTGATCCACAGAAGCGCTGAGAAGCTTGACCTTCCGTCCCCTTTGGCTTGGAACATATTCTCCTGTTTATCCTCCTTCGGCCTCCACCCAGGCCCTGGAGATCTCGGTACCAATGTCCATTCCGGTGCATACTGTCTTGGCCCCGACTGCGTTTTCCCTGTGTGCACCGATCACACTTGCTGCATCAGCTCCTTTGGAGCCAGTGCACTCTCGGAGCAGTGTTTGGACTGTCTGCACCTTGGTACCTAGCCCGGCACCTATTTTTTGCTGGCGCCATCTATGTCCATGGCTCCGACAGCTTCCAGTCCTCTCGGAGCTCCTCACTCGGAGGTGGGCTCCTGAGGGCGGGGTGTGACCCCCGGTCCGAGTTTGTCCTTTTTGGTTCCCAGCTCCCATCCCTCCTTGGGCGGGCCTGCTTTCCAGGTGATGAAGAGGGTTCTTGCCTTCGCAGGCTTGCAGTCAGCATCAATGATATCGGCACCAGAACCTCCCTCTAGCATGCAGCTGTCCCAACCCCCTACTTCGGGATCCTGGGCATGGGAGCCGCAAGACCTCCCTTTGAAGGGAACCCATTCTCCGGAGTCGTCCTCAGAAGATCCCACTGGGGAGCCACCCCAGAAGCACTTGATTATCACGAGGAATCTATCACTGAGGACACTGATTGTGATGAGGGAGAAGGGTCCCCTCGGTCTCCTCCAGACAACGTCTCATTTGGAGACATTCTCAAAATCCTCGAGCAGCGGGGAGACTGGAAGTCCTCTAACCTTTCTTCTGAGGAATCTGTATTCTTGCAGGCCTTCTGTGCCTGGCCATCTACTTCCTGGGTGACCCCACCTGCAGATGAGCTTATTAAGCTGATTGTGCAGTGTTCCTGGAAGGCCCTGGATAATGTAGAACGTGTCTCCTGGAGGCTGGACAAAATTCTATCCACCCCTGAAGATCAGCTCAACTGGTCCAAGCAGTTAATGATGGATTCCATGGTCTTGGCGGCGGCCACCAAGAGGGAACTGGCAGAAGATAGTTCCACTGTCCATCCTCCAAACAGGGAGTCTCTGGCCATGGATAGTCTATGGAAGCTGACCTATGCTTCAGCGACCTTTGCCGTTCGGTCGCTGAGCTATCAGGCACACTTCACTCGCCTCCAAAGAGACCTAATCTCTGAAATGTCTTCCTCTTTGGTGGGGGTACTGCCTGATGAGCTGTGTGACACTGCCGCCTCGCAGCTAACTACCCTTGAGAATCTATCTCGAACTCCTCAATGCATTTGATATCTCACACCACCGAGGGGGCAGCTCAAGCTGTTGCATCAAGCATTGTCATGAGACGTCATGTTTGGATGTGTTTGTGTGATTTTGCAGACCCCTTTAAATCTTCCTTTAACGTGCCTGTTGACGAATCTGCACTTTTTGTTCCCAAAATACGAGACGCACTAGCACGAAGTGAGAAAGATGGAAAGACCTTGTCTGCTGTTGGCATACGTTTTTCCACCCACCAGAGGTCCTACCCCAGGAACCAGAGGGGAGGAAAATTGTGGTTCAAGAAATCCCAAGGATCTTTTTGTGACACTCGTGGTGAGCAATCTCCCCCAGGGCAGAGGGGGCAACTCATCTGGAAGATTCCCCTTTCAGGGTAGAGGGGGTCCGCGTAACCAGGGCGCTAGAGATGCTTCTCCGGCCAACCCTACCAGTGCTCCTGAGCAGCGGCCCGATGGGTCATTTTTCTCTGCACTTACCAGCACTTACCAGCCTGACAACGTATTACTACCGATGTCTGGGTGCATAGAATAATATCCAGAGGCTACTAGATACCATTCGATTTAACCCCCAGACCTGTGAAACGAATTCCTGATGTGCCACCCAATCAGAGGAAGGTATCAGCCTTAGAAATAGAAAAGCTGCTAAGAAAAAGAGTCATCCAGTCAGTCCCACCAGAACAGAGAGGATCCGGATTTTACTCGAGGTTCTTTTTAGTGCAAAAAAAGACAGGGGACTGAAGATCAATCCTGGATCTCAGCCTATTGAACAAATTTATCAAACCTCAAAACTTCTGGATGGTCACAGTGCAGTCCATTCTCCCCTTTCTAGGGAGGGACAACTGGATGTGCTCTATAGACCTCCAGGACGCGTATTACCACATAAAGATGGATCACCGCTCCCGGAGATTTCTCTGCTTCCGGCTGGGAGCCAATCACTACCAGTTCAGGGCACTGCCATTCAGTCTTTTGACAGCCCCCCCAAGTGTTCACCAAATGTATGGCAGTTGTAGTAGCTCATCTTCGACTACAAGGATTCCAGGTGTTTCTGTATCTAGACGATTAGCTCCTTTCTGTCCCGACCGGGAATCTTCTAATCCGCCGCCTCTCTTACACTCAAGGCCTCGCTCTCCGCTTGATGATTACAATCAACAAGGACAAATCTCAAATGTTCCCAACAAAAACACTGGAATTCATTAGAGCAGTTTTCGACACAACATCCTGTCAAGCTTCCCTCCCTCCTCACAGGCTTTCGAAAATAAGACACAAAATCCAAGCCCTTCTTCCACAGACCTTTGTACCAGCATGCCTTGTACTGCAACTCTTAGGCTCCATGACAGCTACCATTACTCTAGTACCACTGGCGAGGTTGCACATGAGAATACTACAGTGGCTCCTTTCTTCACAATGGTCGATCTTAACTCACCCACTCGACCACATGATACATCTTACAAATCTTTGCAAGGAAGAAATGCTGGCACGGACATTTTTCCTTTCTGGATGACATGAACTCAACGGTACTAAAGAAAAAAGAAAGATAACATCAGTGGGGCACTTATTTGAAACAATGGCTTGGTAACTAGCACAGCAGAATGGCGTTCAAACTGGCAAAACAGAAGTTCTGAGGATGTGCGTCTGTAGCACCTTTATGCTCTACACTTTGCACAGGGAGCAGATGTGTGATATATGATGCCTATAAGTACTAAAGGCTTTGGTGTACTGGCCGGATGATAAGCTGTGCTTGACAGGAGATCCCTTAAGTTATAAATACTGTAACAGTGATATGGAAGGACATCTTTTAGCACAACAGATTAGGCATCAAAGGGTTGTCACCAAACTAAAGGAGCCTATAATAAGAAATGTGGAGATCACGAAAGAGCACAAATGGAAATATTTATGGAAGACTTGCACAAAAAGCTGACCCCTTACGGACTTAAAAACAGGATGTATGCATTTCACATGGTAAGTCAGAGCAAAAATGTGAAAAACAGGATGTATGCAGCTTCTTAAAGAGTGGACAACAGGAAAACAATCTGTACATGTTTCTGTTATGACTGTTAAGCAAGGAAGTTTGAATGGATATGCTTTCATCAAGTCAGCATTTGCACAAGATGTTTCCTTAAAAGACAATACCAGTATTATTTCTCTACAGGATGAAAACATATTTTTCTGCAAACACCAGCAAACAGATGATGATCATCGTGTTTCACTGTTGCAGTCATTACTCTTGGGTTATCCTGCTGGCAGGCTACCCTCAGTCGGTATGAATTCCAAAGTCTTGGTCCAGCGTCGGTTGCTGTTACCTCTTCCCTGACATCAGTGTGCCAGGTGTATAAAAGATGCAGCCGACGCCATTTTCTTCAGTCTTTCATGCCGCGCGGTGCCCAAAGCAAAAGCAGTTCGCAAGTGCCGGTCGGCCGACTCCTGAGATTTTCAAAATTGAATTTCAGATCTGAAGTCTTCATTAAAGCTAAGTACCCTATCGGGGAAACTTTTTTCTTGCTCCAGACCGATGTCAGAAAAAGTTAACAATTGTATTTCTTGTGGGAAGCAAATACCTCATAAGGATTTTCATTCTTACTCTACTCCTTGCCTGGGCCCTGATCACGACATTGCTAGCTGTTGGTTTTGTGCTAGATTTAACCAACACACTATTAAGCATTGGTACGATTTTGCCTTTCATTACTTTGGCCGAAGGTTTAATTATATAATGCCGTCAGAACAGCCGATGATCGGAGTTTATAAAAAGCGCAAGGAAAAGGACAGGCATCCGAGGTCCAAAACCGACGACGAGGCCTCCGCTAGGCCAGTCGCCGGTTCTCAGTGAGGCGCTTTCGCAGCCCCTGACGCCTGCTACCTCAGAGCCACAGGCTGTTTCCGACTCCCACGTGGAACCGACTAGGCCTCTGGATACTCAAGGTATTGGACTCTCGGAAAATATTCCCTCAGATGGGTCTGGAGCCGCTGAGCAGGCATCGGCTTCTCAGGGTGTTTTCAGACCTACACAATTATATGTTAAGCCAACATCAGCTTCAAAGACGAAGACTAAAACAGCTCTAAAGACAAAGAAACAAGTACAGCATTCTCCTGGACAGACTTCCATGCCTAAGAAACAGATGCTTAAGATGGCCGAAGACCTAATTACTTTCATCAGGGGTACCCATCCCCCTCCTGATAAGAAGCCTAAGCAAGAGACAGGATATGATTCTTCTGATCAGGTTTCAATTTCCTCTGATTCCTCTTCTGAACAGGGATATTCTTGTCCTCCCTATGAGGATTCTGATGCTGAAGAATCTATTCCTTCAGCCTCTCCTCCTAGGGTTACCACCTGTCCCACTTTGCAAGGGACAGTCCCTCTTTGGGCAGTTGTGTCCTGACAAAAAATATTAAAAATAGCAAATGTCCTGAGATTGTAGGACATACTTATGTCCCATATTTTATGTAATTGTTGCATAAAATAGTTATTTCTGTATCTAAAATACCTAAATGTTACAAGAAACAGAATAAGCAACTAAACTGCTACAAGAATAAGCTTTTATTTAGGCAAAAAAGTTAAGTTCTATCCTTTGTACTGACTGTCGGTATGTGTTGGCCTGTAAAATCTGATGTGTGTCCCGAAAATGTCCCACTTTGGCCATTAGAAACAGTGGCAACTCTATCTCCTCCTGAGAATTATTCTTTTGGGGAAACCCTGCATACCATGAGGGAACATTTTCACTGGGAGAGCCAAGATTACTCAGAATCTAAGAAAAGGCTCAGGTACTTTCTTTTACTACCTCAGCACAGACCTCTTGCTATTCCACCTGTTCTAGACATTGTATATGATGTATTTTCACCTGCACCTGCTAAGCCAGACAGATACTACAGGGTTCCAGGCTCTCATAAATTTCTATATAAGAACCCTGCTGCTGACCCAGAAACTATTTCTCAGGGTCCCAAAGGGGTCAAGGCTTCCACTGCAAAAAACCTTGTCCCCTCTGATAGGGATTCTAGGGCACTGGACAGATGGGGGGGGGGGGGAGTTTACACTTCTGCTACCTTGGCCGTAAGGGCTTTAAATTGTCAGTTTCATATGCTTAAATATCAGAAATACTTAATGTCGCTGTTTAAACAGAAAATGTTGACAAATTCTGAATGTTCTAATAACAAGGAAATGCAGGATTTATTGCATGCAGCTGAACAAGTGGGAATGCATACTTTGCAATGTGGTTTTGATTCACTGGAGGCCTCTTGCAGGGCTGCTGTTACGGGTTCGGTCATTAGAAGGCATGCTTGGTTAAAGGAACAGAATCTGCCTGATCATGTTAAAGCAAAATTATTGGATGCTCCATTATAGCATGATACTTTGGTGTAAAGGCAGAAGAGGTGTTGAAGAAAATGGAGGATAAAGCGAAATCCATGCAGACAGTTAAGGATTTCTTATGGGTACAGCCACCCAGATTTAGCAGGAACTGGCCTACAAAGAATTGGTCCTTTCCAGTGTCAGGCCACAAAGAGGCAGATACAGACGCCCCAGAGGCAGATCCCAGCCCCAAGGCTCATACAGGCCTAAACAATGGGGTGCTTCTACCTCCAAAAGCGGAGAAGACAAATCACAACCTTACAGAAAACAGTCCCAATGACTTTCCCCTGCCAGAACCAAGCACTTATCTTTTGGCAGCCCACTTAGGGGGAAAACTAGCACTTTTTTCACCAAATTGGCACATGATTACCCAGGACAAATGGGTCTTGAACATAGTGTCTCAGGGCTACAGGTTCCACTTTCACACCCTGCCAAGGGCAAAATGTATGCCAGACCTGCCACACAATCAATGGGCAGAGGCACAAAAACAAGTTTCATTCCTCATGGACATGAGGGCCAATCAACGGGTACCACAACAAGAGCAGGGGCAAGGATTTTACTCTACTTTTCTTGGTGCCCAGAAAGGACAAAGCCTGGAGACCAGTACTGGACCTGTCTATTCTAAACACATTTATGGACGTCCCAAAATTCAAAATGTTGACTCTGCAGCAGCTTCTGCCCATGCTGGGCAAGAAGGCTTGGCTCGTAACTTTGGACCTAAAAGAGGCATACCTGCATGTCCCAATCATACAATCTCACAGAAGATACCTCAGATTCATAGCTGGTTCAATGCACTACCAATTCTGTGCACTGCCCTTTGGCTTATGTACTGCGCCCAGGGTCTTCACAAAGTGCCTGGCACCAGTAATTGCATTTTGCGGACAAAGAGGAATTCAAATATATCCTTACTTGGACGACTGCCTTATTCATGCAGAGAACAAGGACATTCTACTAAAACATCTGGCATTTGTAAAAAGATTATTAGTTTGCCTAGGGTACACAGTGAACGAAAAAATCAAAACTAGTACCCTCTCAAGAGATAATATTCCTGGGTGCAAGCTTAAATACAACTGACCAGATGGCTTATCTCATGCCAGACAAAGGCAACTGACTTCTTACTTCAAATTGTTGGCAACAAAGACCCAGTTATCTGCAAGAAAAATTCTGCAGGCTTTGGGCTTCATGGCATCCTGCATTCTGCTAATTCCATATGCCAGACTGCATATGAGGAAACTACAGTGGTATCTAAAAAGTGTTTGGACTCAACATTGCCACAACCTGGAAACATTAATTACCCTCATTCCCTGCCTGCAACAGGAGTTTCGATGGTGGGCACAGGTCTATCACCACAACAAGGGGCAGACATTCACTTTACCCACAGCCAGGCAGACACTCGATGCATCAGATTATGTCTGGGGGGCCCACATGGCAGGAAAATGTATTCAGGGCACATGGCCCGCAAGCCAGATGCATCTTCATATCAATCAAAAGAGATGCTAGCTGTTCAGAATGCCCTGACAGCCTTCAAGGATCAATTTCATCCAGGACAGCTACTGATAAAGACGGACAATACTACAGTCATGTGGTACATAAACAAGCAGGGAGGCACACATTCCTACCCCCTCTGCAGACAAGCCATGACTTTGTGGGACACAGTATTGACATATCAAGTTCACCTGCAAGCACAATTCCTGCCAGGAAAAATAAATACTCTGGCAGACAAACTAAGCAGAAACCTCATGGATCCCCATGAGTGGAAACTGGACCCACAAGTCTTCAGCATGATAACAAGGAAATGAGGATGCCCAGACATAGATCTATTTGCCTCCCCTCACAACTACCAACTACGGAGATTCTGCACAAGGATTTATCACAAGCAAGCATGGAAACTGGATGCCGTATCCTTCAGCTGGAAAAACCTAACAGTATATGCCTTTCCTCCACTGCCTCTCCTCCCCAAGGTACTCCTAAAGGTCAGGCAAGAGAAGCCAAAAATGATCCTGATTGTCCCAGAGGTACCCAATCCTAAAGAAGTTGTCTCAAGGTCTACCCTGGACATTGCCTCAAACTCCTCACTTACCGACCCAACAAAACAATCAGGTCCTGCACAGCCAACTCAGGACCTTAAATCTGGCAGCATGGCGGATAATGTAGTCATTCAGAACACTCCTCTTTCCAAGACTGTAATGGATGTTATCTTGGAGGCCAGGAGGCCCAGTACCAGAAAATCTTATGCAGAAAAATGGAAGAGATTCTGTGCTTGGAACCAGGCACAAGGTATTGACACTTTGTACCAAATATTCCTCAGATTTTACAATACTTAACTGAGATGCTGGACAAAGGCCTATTCTTTTCATCAATTAAGATTCATGCCTCTGCCATTTCAGCCCATTGCAATACGAAACCACCTATTTTTTTCTCATCCTTTAATAAGGCAGTACCTCAGAGGGGCCAAAAACATAAGACCTCCAAGGAGAGCACCAGTACCTGCATGGGACCTCAATTATGTCTTGGAAAGACTCGCACTGCCTCCTTTTGAGCCAGCCTCAACAGCTGATATAAAATTCTTATCCTGGAAAACAGCTCTGCTCCTAGCAATAACCTCCGCAAGATGAGTCTCGGAGTTACAGGCACTCATGGCTGTGGAATCTTTTATCATTTTCCATCCAGACAGGGTTTCTCTAAGGACGAACCCTACATTTATGCCTAAGGTGGTGTCCAGTGTGGCTGTTAACCAAACCATCCACTTGCCTACCTTTTATCCAAACCCACAGAACAAGGGTGAGAGGCATTCTTTCGACATACACAGACAGCTACGCTTCTACTTGGACAGAACTAAAGCTTTCAGAAAGACTGAGCAACTTTTAGTGGCATATGCTGCAGGATCACAAGGAAAGGCTATCTCAAAAACAGAGTATTTCAAAATGGATAGGCCATTGCATTTGTTTCTGCTACTCGCAGCATGGCAAATTAGTGCCTAAGGGCATTAGGCCACATTCTGCCAGAGCAGCAGCCACTTCAGCAGCCTTCCTCAGAGGAGTACCAACCAAAGACATCTTAGAGGCTGCAACTTGAAGTTCAGTGCACACTTTTACAAAGCACTACCACTTACCTCTCTATTCTAAATCCAGAGCAGGCTTTGCCACTGCAGTTCTGCAGGGCCTCGTAGCCTCTCCTAATCCTATTTAGCCCAGCCACCCTTCCTCAGCTTTGGGATTCAACCCAAGAGTAATGACTGCAACAGTGAAACACGATGAACATAGTACAGTTGTGTATCTACCATAAATATAGATGTTCGAGTGTATTCACTGTTGCAGTCCGGGTTACCCTCCCACCATCCCCCTTTTCATTTGATGGATCTTATCTGTACGTCTCTATTCTATACAACCTATGTGGTGTATTTGCTTGTAGATGAAGGAAATGTTTACTTCAGTGCATGCATGTTTCTTGGCATAATCTATTTATCCTACCCTTTTGGGGGCACCTGACATCTGGGGCAAGAAAAACTGAAGAAAATGGCGTCTGCTGCATCTTTGTACCCCAGGTGCACTGATGTCAGGGAAGAGGCAACAACCGACGCCGGACCAAGACTTTGGAATTCAGGCCGACTGCGGGTAGCCTGCCAGCAGGATAACCTAAGAGTACTGACTGCAACAGTGAATACACTCGAACATCTACATTTATGGTAGGTACACAACTGTACTTTTTCATACAAAGACCAAAATAGAATACCAAGGAGAAAAGCAGGATGTAAAACCACTATAGAGAGACTATAGCAGATAACATTGTTAGAGATATTTGTGTAGGAACACCCATTTGTTTCGAGGTAATATTGTATCTCTCACATCATCCATGCTGTTTGAGAAGTAAAGTAGAACAGTACCTGAAGCTGTAACAGTAGTTTGTGTGATTTGTTATAAAAAGTAATTTATTGGTTACTGTTTTTATGACAGAGTTTGATGCTGCATCATTGTATATTCTGCAAGTTTCTGTGGGCAACAAACTGTGAATGCAATTATAATTAGACTTTGATTTCAGTAGAATCCAGCCAGCAGGACCTTAGTGTCTTAAGAAGGCTTCGGATCCATTACAGTAAGCAGCACCTTGATAGTTTATTCTTCAACTTGTTATGCCGAGGTTAGAGGTAGTTGAAGCTCAAAATCTAATTGTTCAGATAGGAGGTAAAATGGTGATGTATAATCCATTTGCAGGAAAGTCCCCAGGAACAGGTGGTGTTCCTAAGGATGGTTGAAAGCTAGGAGGGAAGAAAGTTGTAAAGATCCAAAAGAGTTTGTGTAACATCTCACTAAAAGAATCACAGGCCTAAAGCTGATGCCCTACACTGACCACCTTAAAAAACTCCAGCTATACTCTGTCGCATATCGTCTACTCAGAGGCGATCTCTGCTTAACATACAAGGCCATGTCAAACCCAGAGCTGTTGGACATGCTACACTTAAAGAAATCCCAATCCCTCAGAGTTACACGCTCCAGGGATCTAAACCTTGTCATCACAATAAACAAAACATGCTGGAGGGATAGATTCCTGACCCAGAGACTCCCCAGACTCTGGAATAGATTGCCCATACATGTCAAGCAGAGTGCCTCTTTGGACCTTTTCAAGAGGAACCTTGATGATTGGATGGGAGAAAGGAAATTCACCCCAGGGATCACGTCAGTCGCCCTGCTAGACAGGGGTCCAGGAAAGTAAATAATGTGGGAAGAAATAGCCAGGGAATTGTTATGGCTAGGCTTGTATAGGCCCTAGGGCTGATAGCCTAGTACCAACCTATGAACCTATGAACATTAGTTTCAAAAGGTGGGGAAACACCAATATCTTGGAAGAAAGCTGTGGTCAGTGTATTACCCAAAGATGGTACATTAGCCAAAAATGGTAAAGACCCTAAACCATAATTATAAAGTGTTTGTCTATATTAGCTAAAAGAATGGCAAATGTGTTTCCAAAGTTGAAAGATGTGGGTCAATTTGATTTTGTGGGAGACAAACATTTGATAACATTAATAAGAAAATGATGATCCAGAGGGAAGCAGAATATAGGAAAATACCATGGTGGTTGTTGAGTCTTGATGCAGAGAAAGTATTTGACAGGGTAAGCTGGGATTTTATGAGTAGGGCAATAGAAGCATTTGCATTCCCTGATACAATAAGGTTAATTAGGCGGATGTATGAAGGATCGGAGGCAAGTGGAAAGGTTATTCACTGATAAGTTAGGGTGTCCTCTTTCCCTTTTATTTGCTTTTATATTTATAGCCATTGACAAAGAAAATAAGACACTCAGAAATTCTAGGATATAGTTGGTATGGTAATAAAAAGTTGGCTTTATTTGCAGATGATATTTTGTATGTGAGAAATCCAGAAAAGGATATCTCAGTGTTGTGGAACATTTTGAGACAGTCTGTCTTTTCGAGATATAAATTAATGAAGATAAAATAAAGGCCATAGCTACAAATTATGTACCCACACATGAATTGGTTTAGCAATGCCCATATTTATGAGGACATGTATGGATTAAAAAAGCTTCTGTTGTGGCAGCTAAGAATATGTAGGAAGAGACTAAACAAAAAATAGGTACTTACGTATTATAGCAACCAGATTTTGCAACGTGGTATACTTTCTTTTCTTTTACTAAAACTACAACAAATAAGTGTAATCGGGAAGGGTGAACTGTTAAAAACTGTTCAAAGATATCGGTGGTGGGTTTGTAAGATGATTAAGGGTTAAAATTTTAGACTTTGCGGGTAGCATGCTTTAAAGATGTCAAGAGGTGAATTCAGCGAGCAGCTCAGTCTTCAGATATTAGTCTCAAGTCTGCACTCCTGCTTTCTGCTGTTGTAAACGACAAATTGGAATGGTAAGTTAACTTCAGTTTTCCACAGCATCTCATCACTTTCACTCTGAAACAGAAAACAACAGTGAAATCCTCCTCGACGGGATAGCGATGTGTAAGACTGATGTTAACCTTCCATTCAGAGTGCTTTACAGCAGCAGAAAGCAGGACTCCAGACTGGAGGCTAATAAACTGAAGACTGAGCTGCTTGGTCCGTTAAACAGAAAAACGTAAAAGCCCCATTGGTGTTAAACTGATGTCAAAGATACTAGTAGGAAAGTACCGTACATTTTGTACACTTTCACAAAAAGCCTTAAGAAGGAGCTTGACTTTCCAGATCCTGTTTAAAACACATAGAGGATCACAGTCCCCCTGAATCTGTTGTCAGTGTAATAGAGCACATGGTTCTACACGCTGTCTTTAAAAAGAAATGCATGCATGAAGAAATATTTGTCCCTCTCGCAGTTGGCTGCCAAAGTCTGGCTTCCGTTTCTTCTTCCTGTTCATGTTTAACTGGTAAAACCTATTAGTAGGAGTCAACAGACACCTTCTTACTCAAACATTCACTCCTTTCAAAAAAACATTAGGAGTTAGACAGCATTACGAATCTGGTTGCGATAATATGTAAGTACCAAAAAATAATACAAAAACTGAGAAACTGGAAGCTCTTGTTTATGGATACAGATAGTAAGATGCAAGCAGTGAAAATATTTTAGTCCCTTTAGTTTTAAATACAGGTTGGGCATATTTTAATCAATCAGAGGAGAAGTTGTGGATAATTAGAGTTAAAGGAATTTATCTGGGAGGGGAAGAGGACAAGAGTCAAGTGGGATAAGTTCATCCTTCCAGTAGAACAAGGGTTTGGGATTACCTGGTTTGTGGGGGTATTTCAGAGCTATGCAGATAAAGCTCGTATACATAGCACATGTAGAAATTCAAAGTGGAAAGTGATGATGATGAAACGGGGGAGGGGCTCAAGAAATAAGGAGAGACTGGAATGTTGGCTGCAGATTCTTAGAGAATGACAATTACCATACAGAATATTATATTCATGAAGTAGCAGAAAGTATTCTAAGAACTAAGCCAACAAGAGAGTGGAGAAAGGAGATTCTGCCAATAGGGATGATTGCAAGTAGAGGTAAAGAAAATGGTCAACAGGGGGATAGAATATTCTGGAGAAAACTGACAAAGGAAATAAGGTATTAGGAGCAAATAACTAGACATAAAAAGGAAATAAGAGTGGGATTATGTCAAGAAGGTGTTTGGACTGCAGGCTAGAGACTGTCTTCCCTACAAGGGTTTGGTATCATAATCTAGGCAATGAGAAAGGGATAGGGGAGTCCTAAGTGAAAGACTTGCTCTGGTGAAGGATTTAGGTGAATCTAGAGCAGAAACTAATGTTAAAAAAGGATAATTAATAAGGCATATAAAACATGGCGGAATGACTGTAAGAATTAGTCAGAAGAGTTCAGAAAAGATTGGGAATAGAGGCTGGAAAAGCAAAGTACAAAGGAAAAATGAGAGAATGTGTGTAAAACTCCCAAGAATATACTTGGAACCCTCCCTTTTATAAATTCCCAATGATTTGGGATTCTTGCTTGAAGTGTTTGCGTAGGTATTTTTGCACCACAAGCAAACTTCAAAGAATGTTTCCTCAGGTAGATGGCAAATGTTGGAGGTATAATGGGGAAGGAAGAGGTCATCGGGAACATATTTTTGGTAGTGCAATAAGTTGACAGATTTTAAATATTCCCTGCACAGTACTCTGTCAGAAATATTGGGGGAGTAAATGGCTGTAACTAAGGAAATTCTTTTGAGATGGGACACTAGATCTGAATTGCCTAGACATAGTAAGGCCATATTAAGAACTGCGGTGGTGGTGCTGCGGTAGCATTGTCGCCTCACAGTAAGACGTTGTCCTGTTCGATTCTCAGCTACAGCGTCTTCTGTGTGGATACATGCATGAATGGGCATACCTTTGTTGAAGGTTGTGCATCAGGGCTGGCAATTCGGCACATAAAAATCTACTGCCAATCATTAGCGGACCGGAGTTCCGCTGTGGCGACCCTTAACCGGGAAAAGCCGAAAGACACAACAAGTAAGGCCTTATTAAGTTTAATTTTGTTAATTGTCAGAAAAACAATTACTAGAAAATGGAAATCTGAGTGTAAACCATCAGTATTTTAAATATTGATTATTGCCAAAGAGAGAGAAAAGAACTGGAAGAGGGATCTTTAGAAAATAGGAGCAAATTACATAAAATACATGGAAATTGTGAGAACAATACATGCAGAATAATGTTCAGTAGAAGGAGTGAGGTTTAAAGAAAGGCAGGAATTTTGCAATTTATATAATGCTTGACTGGTGAAAGGTATAAGGAAAGAAAATGTATGTTATATGGAAAAAGAAGACTGGATAGAAAACCTGATGTGTGATATTTTGATTTGCATGCTTAACAATGGCATGTTATTGATAATTGAATGTAAGGGCTGACTGTCTGGAATGAGACTGCTGGATTATTAGTGTATAAACATATCATTTTAAAGTGTTTGTGTTCGCAATCAGTGCCAAAATAAAAGGTATACTGTGCATGGAGGTTGCACAGTATGTCACACTAAAAAATTTTTATTGTAAAGTATTTACATTGCTCAGAAAGATAAATATCTCAAGTTGCATTACTAGGTACGTTAGAGTTGAAATATGTGATGGAATTTTTGAAAAAAACATTTCATAATTTGAATCGCTTGCACTTATTTTAGGTACAACAGAAAATTTATTCTTGGGGATCTTCTGTTTAGGTTTCACACATATTTTAGACCATTTATTATTCTTTTAAAGGAAGCCATTACATTTCAGACATATTCCCAGTGGGGAAAATATATGTAAAGCATAATGTTTGTTAATTTTAACTTGCTAATACAGTTTGATTACTTTTATATAAATGTAAATGTGCCTATGTCACAAGTGATAATTTAATAAAGGTGTTTAGAAAAAAAAAAAAAGATTCCCAGTGAGGAAAAAGGCACAAGGCAGAGGTTCTTACACTCTTCAGTATTGTTTGCATTGGTCATAGTGCTCCTAACATGTTATCTTAGGGAGCTAACTCCAGTGACAGGCTTTGATGACACTTGTAGAGAACATATGATAGCATGGTGTGCAGAATATTTCATATTAACTGATTCCAAACATTAACATATTGTAATCTCTTGCGTGACTGCCATACCTACAAGTTTTATTTGAGTAAGTAGAAGAAACCATCTTGCCTTATGATCCTAGTCATGTTTGACCTTAAAAAATTGCCAACGATGAATTTTAAAATAACATTTACAAAACTCAAAGACTTTAAAAGAGCAGTGAACCATTTTCTCTTTACTAATAGAGCAAACACCAGCCATAAAATGACTTTGTTGCACAAAATCTTGTATATAGTGCAAGGAACACTTTTATAGCCAGTAACTTTTGTTCTCAAAATCTGATGTAATCTTTTTTTTTATTATTAATAAACAAGAAACATCTTTATTAAATTACCATATATGGCTTAGGCCATGTTACATTTATATAAATGAAAATAAACCATAGTGACACAATCTCAGTTGCAGACATTGTACATCCAAACCGTGCCAACACAACTGTAGATGCAAACATTATAAGTAGCTTTTAACATATCCAGTCATTGTTAGTCATCCATTACATAGCTCATTCAAATCCTGTCTTCTTTTAAACCTCGTTCTTCCTCTGTATGTATTGATCTCACATTTTGCATTTTTTCTATATAATTTGCTTCTACCCTTTTCTAAAGATCCTAGTTCCAGTTGTTTTATTTCTGGTTCTATCTTTGCTACTTCTAGTAAAGTTGGTTTAGATTTTTATTTCCATTTTCTAGTAATTGCTTTTTTGGCGGCCATCATAATTAGACAAAGCAAGGCCTTACTATGTCTAGGCAATTCTGATTCTGTTTCATAGAGCAAAAAATAATTTCCATAGTTACTTCAATATGCTCACCCAGCATCTCTGACAGAGCAGTCTGCAGGGAATCTTTAAAGTTGGCCAACTCATTTACACTCCCAGAAAATATGTTCCCAGTTACCTCCCCATCACACCTCCAACATTTGCTGTCTACCTGAAGAAAAAAGCCTTTGAAGTCTGCTTGGGGTATAAAAATACCTATATAAACACTTCCAAAGATCCTGCATCTTCTAGATTTTGTTGCATTTTGGGAGACGTACATATAGCCCCCCCACTGTTTCATGTGACTTGCTTATCTAATTTCTCTTCTCAATCCTTCCTAACCTTCTCTGATTGATTGATGCTTATAGTTGTCATGCAATATTTTATAAGCTCTACTAAATTATTCCTTTCTTAATGGCAACTTCTGTGCTAGATTCTATTAAAAATTCTACTAGTACTGGTCTTTCATTTAGGGCCCCTTATTGCTTTCTGTTTGCCTATATTCTGATATCAATTCTTAATTTGGAAGGTAGTCTCTAGCCTGCAGTCGAAATACATTCTTGGTGTCTTTCCATTCTATTACCTTTCCATTTCTAGTTATTTGTTCTGGGTCACATTCACATTGTCGAACATTTACAAGTTCGAACGTGGTATGGTCGAAACCGTATGATTGAACTTGTAAAACTTTGAATGTTTCAGTGGAGATCTCCGTAAGGGAAACTTTCCCTTTCCTGCAATGTAGTGCGATCTCGAAGTTGGTATTTTTAAGTAGCGGGGGGGGGGGGGTGGAGTGCAGGGTGGCTTGCTGTCCTGTTTACAACCTTTAGGTAAGTTGTTTGTGTTTTTTTTTTTTTTATTACGTTTTTGAACTTTTAAAGTTCAAACATATGGTGTCGACCATATGGAGTTCGAACTTTTAAAAGTTCAACAACGTGATATAGACTCATTATCTCCCAATACCTTGGTTCCTTTGCCAGTTTTCTCCAATATATTCCTGCCCCCTCTTGCCTATTGTCTGTTTCCCTAATTGCAGTCCTCCCTATTGGCAGAATCTCCTTTCTCCATTACCGTGTTGATTTAGTTCTTAGAAGACCTTCTGCTACTTTATGAAGGTAATATTCTGTGTAGTTGTTGTTGTTCTCCTTAAAGGTCTGCATCCAAAATCACAGTGTCTCCCTGTTACTTGAGCTTCCCTCTTGTTTCATCGTCATCCCTTTCCACTTTGAAATATAGTTTTCTGCTTGTGCTATCTATAGGAGCCTTAACTGTGTTGCTTTGAAGTTACCCCTTCAACTCAGGTAATCCCAGTCTACCCTGTTCTATTGAAAGAACAAGCTTATCCCACTTGACTCTTGCCGTCTTCCCCTCTCAGATAAAATCCTTCAGCTTTTTATTAATTGCTATCTGCAACTTCTCCCCTGGTTGATAAAAATATGTCTGAGCAGTGTGTAAGACTTAAGGGACTAAAAACATTTTAACTGCTTGTGTCTTACTATCGATATCCATATAACAGAGCTTCCGTTTTCACAGGTTTTGTATTATTTTTTCTTTAGTCTCTTCCCACTTATCCTTGGCTGCCACATCAGAATAATTTTTAATCCATACTCCTAAATACTTCATTTTATTATGTTTCCATAAATGTGGATATTGTTGAACCAATTTGTGTGTGGGTACATAATTTACCGCTATTGCTTTTGTTTTAGCTTCATTAATATAGTATCCCAAAAAGGTTTGAAACTGTCTCAGTATGTTCCACAGCACTGTAATGTCCCCTTCTCATTTTGTCAGGTATAAAATAATGCCATCTGCAAATAGAGCCAGCTTTTCTTGACTACCATTACAATTATATCCTTGAATTTCTGAGTCCCTTATTTTCTTTACCAATGGTTCTAAGTGTAATACAAATAACAAAGGGGAAAGATGAGACCCCTGCCTGGTTCCTCTGCTCAAGCAGAAATTATCAGAGAGGAACCCACCCACTTTAATTTTCACCTCTAATCCCTAATATATCCTCCTAAACAACCTTATAATTTTATCAGGTAATGCAAATGCTTCTATTGCTCTGCTCATAAAATCCCAGCTTATTCTGTTAAATGCTTTCTCTGCATCAAGACCCATCGGCAGCAGTCGTATTTTCTTACATTCTGCTTCCCTCTGGATCCTTATTGTTCTGTTTATGTTATCAATTTTTTGCCTGCACTCCACAAAACCACATTGATCCATTTCTATCAATTTTGGCATCACGTTTGCCATTCTTTTAGCCATTATAGTTATAAACACTTCATGATTTAGTATTGAAATGAGCCTGTATGAAGCTGGATCTGATGGCTCTTTACCCTGTTTAGGTATTACAGCTACTACCGTTTTTTTCCAGGAATGTTGGTAATTCTCCTCCTCTTAAAATACTGTTAAACAATGCCTTCCAGATCATTATTTCTTTTCCTCCTAGCTTCCAAACTTCCACAGGAATACTATCTGTTCCTGCCAACTTTCCTGTAGATTGGTTATACACATCACCATTTTTATCTTGTATGCTCTTATCCTGTTAGTATAATTGAGCCTCCTCTCCCTCTAGCCTTGGCATATTTAATTTTTCTATAAACATTTCCATTTGTACCTTTTCTTGATTTCCATATTTCTCTGCTTCATACAGACCTTCATAGATTTTGCTGAAGTATTTCTAATACTTCTACAGGATCCCTTATCTTCCTTGTTATAGGCTCGCTAAGCTTGGTGACTGCCCTTTCTGCTTAGTTATTGTGCTAAAAGTTTTTGTGCTCTAGAGCTGTTGTAAAAAAAGTTGCTTAGCAGCAGTCTTTCTAAACTCATGCATATTGTAGAGGTAATCCTTTATTTTTATGTTTAGCATTCTGTAGTTGCTCCTCTTCTTGTTCTGTGAGATGCTCCCCTATTTTGCATTACCTTAATATTCGGCAGTCCCTCTAAATAATTCTTGTTACCATGTCTCCCTTTCTTTTATTTCCACCCTGTTTTTAAATTCCACTTTAATGTTATCCAACTCCAAAGCATTGTTTTCAGAAGACGTTTCTATCTTCTCAAATTGCTCCCGAATAATTTCCACCACCCATACCCTAAACTCCTCTCTTTTTAATATATTGGTGGGAAGGCACCAGTGTTTCATTTATATTTCATTACCCTGTGTTTTTTATTTTAGTTATTATTGGCGCATGGTCTGAAATAGTTATTGGGTGCGTAAGAAGACCTTCAGTTAAATGCACATGTTCCTGTGAAATGTAAATTGTTTACTCTAGCCTAGTTTTTGTATCTTGGGGAATAATATATATATTCACTCCAAATTCCTAATACTGGATTCACATACTCCATACCAAATATTTTCATAAATGTCTTTAAAAATCTACCGTCCTTTGTTATATTTCCCCTTCTCGACCCCCCAGACACATCGTCACTGTTGAAAATCAAATTCCAGTCCCCACCTGTAAGTAATATTTCTTGCTGAAAGCTGATTATTTCTCCCAGAATTTTCTTTAGCTCCATTATAGCAGTTTTCACTGGAGTATAAATACATGCCATTGTAATCCTCCAAATCTACCATTGTCTTTTCTTTCTCTTCTGTTATTATTGGTACTCCACTTGCAATTAATATATGTACTTCTCTCTTCCTTTGCCCTAAGTATTCCACTGTATAACAATCCTGAAATCCTTTAACAACTTCACATGTTTACTTCTTTCCAAGTGTGGCTCCTGTAGCATAGCTATTTGCATTCTACATTTTTTTAATATAGTTCACTGCTCTTTCTTTTTTTGTGTTTATCTTTGAGACCATTAACATTTAAAGACATTATAGAAAGAATTATATTCTTGAGGCATTATTATTCCCACCTTTTATGTATAACAGCTTTTTAGTTAAATGGCTAGTTCCAGCTTTTGTGTTGCATGCACTGTTTGGCAGGTTAATCTATCCATCCTCAACCCCTTTTCCCATTTTTGCACATGGGGTCAGGGTGCCACTTCAGCAGTGACAATCATCTTGAGCCAAGGTTTACAGCAATGATAAATGAGAATAAACTCTTATCTTTTCTCACTATCACAGCTGGCAGTAGGTCAGTCTCTCTGCAGCAGCCTGAGCAACAGATATATCTTATTTAAAACACTGGCTATTTAAGGCACATAATAGATACCAGACAAATTATCCAAACAATAACAGATGCAAGAAACCCTTGCTAGATTAAACCAGTTCTGTTCATGTTCTCTCACTAAGAAAACAGATAGGCCTCTAGACAAAGGATTTCACTGCAAACTGAGGTCAGCACTAACAGATATTCAGCTATATCACACAACAAAAAGGAGAGTAAAAAACAGTTGTACAGATTAGAGAGATATTAAATCAAAAGTGCAGATGATAAATGAGAATAAACTCTAACTTTTCAAAATATCACAGCTGGCAGTACGTCAGTCTCTCTGCAGTAGCCTGAGACCTTCAAGGCAGAAATTCACTCGACCACTACAACACAACACTAATCATGAGACACATAACTCTGCTAAACTATGTGCCACTCAGCTAAAGCCCCTAAGGCAAAATATCATGCCCAACACACTAGTCATAGGTGACTCGATAGTGAGGCACACTGATGTCCCACTCACTAGGTTGAATAAGGAGAAAGTAACAGCTGCCTGTTAGGTGTCAGGATCCGCCACATAACGCTTGCACTCATATCCCTCAACAACAGGTACAAATATGACTCTGTTATTGTATATGTGGATGTGAATGACCTGAGATGTACCTCCCTGGACTACATGAAAAGAGACATGGAGGAGCTCTCGGATTATGTAGCCCAGACTGGTATGACCCTAGCTCTGAGCAGCCTCCTACCATCACCCAGATTGATACCACAGTACAAACAGAAAATTATTGAGTTCAGCAATTGGAGAAGGTTCTGGTGTCATTCCAAGGGGATCCAGTATCTGTCTGCCTGGGATGACATGATTGACAGACCTAGATGCTTTGCCAGAGATGGCCTGCATCTGTCACCCCTGGGCTTCCGGGTACTGGCCAATGCTCTTGCCACCCCTATTGTGCCTTTTTTAGGTGGTGTTCCAAAGACCAAATTACCACTGTAACATCTAAAAACAAATGCAATCTGAGGGTCATGCTGCTCAACGCTAGAAGTCTAAATCTCAAAATGCACTCACTCGAAGCACTGCTTAAAATGGAGAACATCAACATTTGTGCTGTAATAGAGACCTGATTCAAGGCAGCAGATAGCACCCCTGCACTACCAGGCTATGACTCATTCCATACTTTTCAGCCCCAGAACTTGGACCGAAGCTCCAAAGGCGGTGGTGTTTCCATATTCATAAAGGATGCGCACACCTCCAGACTGGTAGCCCAACATGACGCATCAGAGATACTTCAGGTGCAGCTAACATTGGGTAAGACAGCGATTCGGGTTGTAGCCTGCTATAAGTCCCCAACCATGACCCAAGACTCAATCCACATTCCTAAGCACCCTGGAGAATATTAGGTCCTAAGCACCCTGGAGAATATTAGGGTCCAATCTAACACTGTCATACTGCGCAACTTCAACTACACCCCCATTAACTGGGAAAACTACTCTTGTACCAATGCACTTGCCCAACATTTCCTGGAATTCATTAATTCCAATGCCCTGGACCAGCTCATTCTTACCTCCACTAGAGGTAGGAACATCCTTGACCTGGTCATTACTAACATGGGTGACCATTGCTCTGTACCAATAGTCAAACTCCTCCCTGATTAGATCTAACCACAAACTAATCACCTTGGAAATCCACATCCCCCCCACAAAGGTAACCACCATAAAAAATTTCTCCAAAGCTAACTTTTGGGCTCCTAAAACAGAGGTGGCTAACTTCACGGCACCCATGCAATTGGAGAACAGCTGCATGACCACCGAATCCTGCACTAATGCCCTGTACGAACACTTACACAAATGTATGGATCTCACCATACCCAATAGAGCCAAGATGCTCTCCTTCAAAAAAAGGAAGCCAATCTGGTGTTCCCCTGCCATAAACAAACTCTACAAGAGAAGGAGGAAACTGATGAGAAATAAGGTGAAGTCCGAAGACTGGAAAAACTCCCTTATCAGCCTCAACAAAAAGTTGAGATTCCTCATCAAATTCTCTAAAGCCAGCTATGAAAACAGAATTGCAGCAGATAGTAAAGACAACCACAAGCCTTTCTATGGTTATGTAAAAAATTTCCACAGCAATACCCAGATTTGCTCGGAGCTGTTGCACAATGGCACCTCCTATGCCGACCCAACAGATATTGCCAATATACTGGCCGGTAGATTCAGTGCCAACTTTACCACTTTCTCCCCACCAAAGGACCAATCACAATATCAGTAGATTGCCAGGCACCCGGTATTACTGCTGCACAGGTTAAAACAGCACTGCCCAAGGCCAAGAATACAGGTTCTATGGGACCTGACAATATCCCTGGGTGTGTTTTACATGAACTACAGAGTGAACTGGCACCTCACCTGTGTGCCCTGTTCTATCACAGCCTCACCTCAGGTTTTGTCCCTACCGAATGGCGCACTGCTACAGTCATCCCTCTCCACACAGAGGAGCAACTACAGACCCTGGGAACTATTGCCCCATTAGCCCAACAAGTCTGATATGCAAAGCTATGGAACGCATCATCATGGACCTAATAAACAAAGATATAGGGAACCTCCAAACTCTGGATCTCACACAGTTTGGTTTTGTTGAGGGGTAGATCATGCCTGCTCAACCTGGTCAATTTCTTTGAGTCCGTCACTAGAGCTGTGGATGGTGGTTCAGCAAGGTGGTTCATACAGCCTACCTTGATATTGCCAATGCCTTTGATACCATTCCCCACTCAGGAATCATAGAAAAACTCACTAAGCTAGGCATCAACCCCTATATCACTAGGTGGGTTGCAAACTGGCTCACAGGTAGAATCCACAGTGTGAAAGTAGCTAACTCCAAGTTAGACTGTTGACCAGTCATGAGTGGATTCCCACAGGGTTCGGTCCTGGGTCATCTCCTGCTTGATATGTACTTCTCTGAAGTCCAGGCCAACATGAAGGGACTCTGGCTGACAAAGTTCACAGACGATTGCAAGTTGGGAGTCATAATTATCTCCCAAAGTGATGCTGACATGCTACAGAAAGGCCTCGCTGAGAACAATGACTGGTGTCGGAACCATAGTCTTAAGCTTCGTGTCAAAAAATATGTTGTCATCCCCTTTGGGAAAAATCTGGTACCCATGAATTACCACATCGATGGTAGCCCACTGAACACAGAAGACGTCATAAGAGATCTGGGAACACAGGTTGACTGCAACCTCTCTTTTAACCACCACATTGCCACTGTGGTCAGAAAGTCCTTCTATGTGGCACATCTCATTACTAAGGGTTTTGCATCCAGGAAGAAAGAGGTCATTGTCTCCCTCTACTCTTCCCTCATTAGGCCAGTCATCGAGTACAATGCCCCATTTGGCATGTACCTCACTACACACCTACAACAACTGGAGAGGCAGCAAAAATACCTCACAAAGAGGATCTTAGGCCTTAAACACTTGTTCTATATGGACAGACTCAAAAAACTTCCCAACTATCCTCTGTCTCATATCACCTATTTAGAGGCGATCTCTGCTTGACTTACAAAACCATGTCTGACCCAGCTCTGTTAGAAATGCTACATCTAAAGAAATCACAATCCCTATGCACTACATGCTCCAGAGACCTAAACCTCATTACCACAATCAACAGAACAAGCTGGAGGGACAGGTTCATAATCCAGAGACTGCTCATGCTATGGAATAGACTTCCCATACATGTCAAGTGGAGCACCTCACTGGCCGTCTTCAAGAGAGAGGCACTGGGAACTAAGGTTGGGTGCCATGATGCCAGGGTAATCATATGGGCTAAGCTTGTGAAGGCCCCAGGGCCATTAGCCGAGTACACACCTATGAACCTAAGTAGGGCATATGCTTTAGAGTCCACTACAAGTTTAACAAAGTCCAAGTCCAATATTTCCAGATGTTCTTGTTCTATTCCTGTTCATCTCCATCTCCCAGACCGTGTGTGTGCTTCATGTCCAGTGCAGTCTTGATTCTTCTGGTCAGCTCCTGTGCTTTTTTCCTTCTCTCAAGCATTTTCCGTTGAAACACTGGAAAAGGTTTCAGTGACACAGTCTCTCTGGGGTCTTTATTACCAGAAGAATAGCAGACTATCATTCTGTTTCACAGCTCACATTTTGTTGGGCAGACTTTTATATTTCTTAGCATGTAGTTCATAAAAAACCTTCTCCAGGGAAAAATATTTTGAAGGTAGTTTGGTACAGCAGTTTGTTTCACTCACCTGCTTCTCGACATTCCCTATATAATGGAATACATTTTTTTCCTCTTCTACCTGGTGTACATTGAGTAGTCATTCTCCACAAATAATCTGCTCTCTACCACATTTAGTACTTTGTCCTTCTGTCAAAGTTTTGTCAGAATCAACTCCTTCTGCTGGTAAGATTGCATTTTTACTATTAAAGTTGTAGGTTGTTTCCGCATAGCCAGGTTTGGAGTGTGCGCACAATTTGCCCTTTCAATTAACAATTCCTGTTGTGGAATACCAGTCCAGTTGCTTAGTTGTGCTTTCATGAAATTAATAGTCTGTTCCTTCCAGCTTCTCAGGTACAGCAGAAAAGTTGAGGTTTTCTCTACATGCTCTGTCCTCTGATTTTATTACTTTGTTGAAAATCTTTTCTTGTGCAGTCTCATATTCAGCCAGCCTTTTCTTCAGTTCGACCTCTGAGTTTTGCAGTTTTATCATCTTATCTGAGTAACTTTTTAAAGGTTCTTCCATTTTTTCCAACCTTTTATTGTTTGGATTGATGTACTGCGTCAGTGTTTTCATTTATTTTAGTCGGGTCTGTATGCACTTGATTTATACTTTCCTCAAGGTTACTGGAAGTCATTTCTGGCGCTTGCACTTTTTGCTGAACAGCTTTCTACATCTCCCAGTCGGTGTTTTTAACACCTTTTGTAGCTGATTTTTCTTCAGGTCCTCTGTATTTCTTTTTTCCTGGCATCCATGCAGTGGACTTACTAGTTAGTTGCTGAAATTTACTCATATATCCAGGTCCACTGGTTTTCTCTGGTAAGCTTCTATTTTCACACTGGCAGAGCCAGAATTAAGCTGTTATTCATTGTTCAGCCATCTTGGAAGTAAAATCTGATGTAATCTCTCAAGAAAAATTTATGGTAGCTGCTCAAGTATTTGATAAGTCTGACACCCCCAAACAGACAATAGAAATACGTGTTTGGGAGGTTTGGGATTTATCCCTTAATTGATATACCAGTATTTCTCAAGTGGTGAAATCAGTTTCTTACTGAGGTCATGTGCTGTGTCTCTGAACCCCACAAAAGTTTGAAAATGTGTATTTAAAATGTTAACTGTACATTACTAATTTGGTGTGAGTTCTGAGTAAATGCAGAACTATAAGTCTATGAATATCTGTATTTGGCTGGGGAGACTTAGTATAAGAATGATAAACTTTACAAACTTTTAAATGTTTCAGATGTGCTTGCATGTTTGTAGTGGGAATGGGCAGTCTGCTTTGGTACAGTGCAGTGTGTATTTTGTAGTAAGGAGGTTCCAAGTACTTTTCTGATATTTAGGAGGAGACTTTAGGACTTTTCACTGGTCTGAGTGATTCTTATTGCGAAAGAGTCTGAGAAACCTATGTTCTAGAGTAGCAATATCCTCCGTACCCATTTGAAAGATATTACATGCCTCTGTTTTTTTAGCCTTTTACAAAATAATTCTGGGCATATGGAAAAGGGAATGGTATGCTTATATTACTGGCATGTCCTCAGAGGCTCACTGAGTCAGGATTGATTATTTGTGTATGCATGCACGTATGTATTTGATTTAACGGGATAAGTGGAACAGTCCTTTATCCTTTTTGAAATGTGACACTGGTTACCAGCCAGTGGTGCATGTTACAAAATGTAGATTTAATAGAGTTAAGCAGTAGGAAACTTATAGAAATTTATTTAATATTTGAAATGCATGTATGTACACTATTTTTGTTAATGTTTCTTAACAAAATGAGTCACAGTTTGAAAGGGTTCAGGTACAGACTCAGTAAGTTACAGCTGAGTATTAGGTAATGCAGAATGGCTGGCTTTACATTTATCATCGCTGACATTGTGATGATTCTAAGTTGCAGTCTATTCCATATCAATGAAAATTTGAAACTTTACCTTTTATCAGTACACTGGCGAAAGTGCAAACTAGCTCATTCAGATCCTCTGTTGGTCTTTGCTTTGTGGTATACTCTTGTCAAATAAATGTAAAACTGTTTGCAGGAAATAGGCTTTCTAAGTCAGAATTATTTGCAGGCATACGTAATTATACTACCAGTGCAAGTTATCCCTTATAGACTACTTAAAGTGGCAGTTTTGTACACATTGTGGCTGCTGAAAAGATAGAGCTGGCAAACATCAGAGTGAATAAATGAGAAGGTCATGAAATTTATGTAGCTACTGAAGAATGGGTCCATTGCTGTTATAGTATTAGAAAACGTAAGTACTTGGAGAAATTAAAAAAAAGGAGAAGTTGTGCTTGGAAAATGTTGCATTAGGCTTTTTTAATGATAAGCTTCTAAAACTGAATCTGGGACATTAGCTTAGTGCTAAATAGAAAGGTAAATGGGAGCATACCCTGTATAGTCATCCACCATTAATACAAATTAGATTCAACCAAAGGGTTTGTAAAAAGTCATTTGATGTGTTAATTTGATCCTTAAGGAAATACTTATATTTTAATCCATGGTCCTCCAAGGTACACCCAATTTCTTTATCATCTGCTTTGGACTGTACTGCATGTTGCCAGAAAACATACATCAGGTATTAGAAAGACTCTCACTTTCAATATGCTGTAGAATTTGTAGCGGTATAATGCACTTGTGCAGCAAAAACAATCCGATTATAATCTGGTTTTGCCTTCCCAAGGTTGTTCCTTTGGTAATGAAAGTGAAGTATAACATTTGAAGTCCAGCACTCATCAGTGTCACAGGGCAGAAATAAGCACATATGAACAAATACATAAAACAAAATAATAGAAGTAAAGTTAAAAACTGCTTAACTTTGCCAGCTGTGCAGTACAGAACAGACAAATGGAAACAAACATAAAGAATAAGATAACTTAAGTCAGAATCTGCCTAACTTTTTCTAGCTGCCTCATGCTGGGAGAAACAAAACCTTCACTGTGACCTAGCTGGCTGCCTTACAAATAAATAATACACAACTTAAACAAAATAAAATAAAATAAACAACCAAAAGACCAGTAACTTAACTCAGTAGAATCCCGAAGTATTTTATTCACTCTCTTCACTCTGACGTCTCAGCTGGAATGCCTTCAATTGCTTACAAATAAACCCTGGCGAATGAACCAGATGCATAAGTTTACTCTAACCTTGCAAAAAAAAAAAAATCCGCTCTGTCAAAGAAGTTGCTGCTGGAAAAGAGAGAGAGTGAAAGCAAAAGAAACGAGAAAAAATATGAAATTAAAACCTTAAACATGGAAAAAAAATGTGTTCAGAAAATCTTGTTGCATAAACAGTTAATTCTAATGTAACAACAATTACTAGAGAAGTGCAGTTCTTATGGTGAGTAGTAATAATTATGACTATTTGATCTTCAGTCTCAGTCATGTATTTACAACACATTTCCTTATATATACTTCCTTGTTAAATATTGATCTGGTGAGATGAGGTGCATCTTATGTAACAGCAGACTTAAATGCTGGATGGCATTAGGACACAATGGCATATAAAAGTTTCTTAGGCAAACATGGTTCATCCCTATATCCGACAGTATACCATGGTGCCATGCCTCATCAGCTTTCTAGTGCCTTGCTAAGCTTTGAACACTTTAAATAGTCCCCAATTACACGTTTTCATTGTGCTTAGACAATTTTCTAAAATCATTCAGCAAACTTTTTCTTTTGATTTATTTTGTCAGTGATAAATGCATCTAGTTTCTAGTTTAGTAGAGGTATTCATACTTAATCTACCCTTCCTCACCTTGGACCTACCTATTTTTTTATGCCTCCATCTTTACCATAAAAAAGAAGGTAGTGTTAGTTTTACTAACCTTTTTATTCCTTATTAGAGGGCTGTTGCTCATTATTGTTAAAACTTGATTGCTTATTCAAAAAGTGCTCTTGTGGAAAGAGTAAACCATTGCATCATAAGCACAGAATCTACTAACGTTACCTAGAAGAAGGTTACAGTTCTTATAAATTACACATTTATAGTCATTTCAATTCTGTTACCCTTAAAAATCAGAATAACTGTTATCGTTCATGTTTGAAATGTAATGCTAAAGCCTTTGACATTGACGAGTCCCATAACTAAGCCTCAGTAACAGCCTTCTCCATTTTCTCAGTTGGCTACATGTTGAATGGATGAGATTGTGAGAAACAAATTGTTTAGTGGGTGGTTGAGTCTAAATTTCTCACTGTGCAGCTGACAGAATCACAACAAATGTCAACATTATATGAAGCAGGAGTAGGACTTAAAGGTTTGAAAGATGTTTTTGTCAGAAAATCTTTGTTTAATGTTTTCTCAGACTTTGATTATGACAGGTAGGCAGAAGCTCTGTTGATGGCTGAGGAAGGACTTTTTGCTTCCCCTTTTTCTGTAGGTGCTGGTGGGGTTAGGGTACTTCAAGCCTGCACCCCCCCCCACCTCTGCTCTCCAAATGTTTTCCTCACTGGCCCCTTTGTCCTCCTTACTGGTTTTGAGTTTGTTGGTAAATATCTTGACATCAGTGCTGGAGTAATCAATAACTGGGTCTGTGGTACCTTGTCAATACCATATGCCTCAGCATCAACTCTAACCCCCATGCACATATGGGACGGTGCATGGCCCAAAGTACCAAAGTTCATGAAATTCAAACAGGCCAGCATTCAAAAACCGCTCTCAAGCAAAACAGATTTAGTTTAACCCAGGGTTAAATCAAAATACATGCATTCTAAGCACCCAAAGGGTGAACTAAAAAGCGTACCGGTTTCGGCACTCTGCCTTCATCAGTGTAATGAGACAATACATAAACATCACATGTATGTATAGTGTGTGTGTGTGTGTATGTATATATATATATATATATATATATATATATATATATATAGATACACATAAATAGACCTATACTTCAGTCCTATTGGCTGTTACAACTGCTCATTAATTCCTGGGGGAAATAAAGACCCTAATTTGATGATCCACATACGTTCCTTGTAATTAAACATAGAGTGCAATCCCTTCTTCTGCATATTTGTTCCTCCTACTTTAACAATAATAATAAAGGAATATCTGGCTGTAGTATGTTTTAAGCTGTGTTTATACAAAGCATTAGTGCCCTTGGCACATCTGATCACTTAAATGTTCAGAAATTCTCATTTTATAGGGACGTGAAGTTTGACAAAAGCTGAGCAAGTACGTATACAAACCAGTACGTACTGCAATTACCATATACTAATATGTAAAATACTTTGGAACAGTTTGAGATGGGAAAAGGATTTCTCTTTGGGAACAAACTTGCAAAAACTGCAATGTCCACATGGGTAATATCCTACTAGTTTATTTCCTTCCACCGTAAATAGTGAGTTGGTTTTGCCAATATCAGAACCTTTTTTATAATGTCTAAACCAACCCGCCATAGTTTTCCCTTTCCTAGAAGCATACCTATATTTAGATGGTATTAATCCCTGTAACCTATGATCCATATTCAATACATCCCAATGCTTGTGTATAACACTCTGCAAAAAGGTGGTATTGACTCCATAGTGCATAATGAAACTAATGGGTTTATAATCGTTGTTGTCCCTGACCTGATATTTCAATAAATCCGATCTAAGAGCCTTTTCAGTCGAAGATAAAGTCTGTTGAACTTTCCATCTAGGATAACCCCTATTGGTAAATCTGGGTCCACTTCAAAATACTGACTTTTAAAATCCTTAAACTCAAAATACTGAGACCAAACTCTCTAAAGCACAAAATACTGAAAACTCAAAATACTGAAAACACACAGGATGCCAACACTTATTATATTCCAGCACAAGTACATACTGAAACAAATAAAACACAAACCATATTACTCTTCTCCAAGTATAAGCAGGGGGACAAGCCCCCATGCATCCCCCCACATACACCCTGCTAATTAAATACATCAGCTCTGAGATTGCACTTTACTGTAGTGAAGTGCAATCTTGGAGTTTATATATTTAAGTAGCGGGGGGGGTGTAGGGGGGGGCTTGCCCCCCCTGCCTATACTTGCAGAAGAGTAATATGTTTCTGTATGTAGTTCTGCTACAATATAGTTGTGTTGCTATACTGTGGGTTTTTTTCCGATATTTTGAATTTCAGTATTTTGGTCTTAGTATTTTGAGAGTTTAGGGATTTTGAAAGTCAGTATTTTGAAGTGGACCTGTAAATCTACATAACATGTCCTAAGCCTGAATCCCAAATTCATCAGCAGATGAACATATTTGTTTGAGTCTCAAAAATCGGGACTTGGGAATATTGTCAATCATATGTCTTGGATGACAGCTGGTGGCATGTAAAAATGTGTTAAACTGAGGAAGTTTTTTGAATACTGAACTTTTCAGGGTACCATCATTCATTACAGTAACTTGGATATCCAAAAATGTGATGACATTAGCATGACAACTAGTGAAATTAATGCCCCACTTATTTAAATTCAAATATTCCACAAATTCTTGTAAATAACTCACTTCAGAACACCATACCAATCAGCAGTCATCCATGTAATAACGCCAGATATAAATAGAACTAGGGAAAATATTATGGCATCCATCATAAACCAAATGTTCCTCTATATAACCCATAAAGAGATCTGCATAGATGGGTGCAAACAAAGCCCCAATGGCAGTCCCTTTTAATTGCAAATAGCATTGATTATCAAAATAAAAGACATTTTTCGTAAGTACATGCTCCACAAGGCATAATAAAAATGTGTTGAATCCTGGCCTATATAAGGATGCTCGTGTTAACCAGTATTCCAAGGCCAAAAGGCCAGCCCAGTGAGGGATGTTAGTATATAATGCTGATACATCCAATGTGCACAGCAGCCATCCCTCCTCACTCTGCATCTCATCAATGATATTTAAAAACTCAGTGATATCCTGAATGCATAAAATTGCATATGCTAGAAGAGGTTTCAAATATCTGGTCAAGAAAACAGAAAGGGGTTCAGTTAAGGACCCATTTCCTGAAAATATTGGTCTTCCTGGAAGCTTTTCAAGGTTTTTGTGAATCTTTGGTAGCATATAGAAAATCTATCTAGTGGTAGAGATGAGTAGTAGTACCCAGGCTGACAGTGAGGCACCACTGTCAGAGGATGCCAGACTTCCTGTGGAAGGGGAGCTGGTAAGGGTTACAAAGAGAGAGTTGAGACAGGCTCATCTCTCAGACCCTACATTGCAAGGCCTGAGGCAGGTAGCTAGGGGGAGGCACCTGATTCTCTGTATACTGGGACAAAGGGTTACTGTATGGAGAGTGGGACCCTGAGGGAGGGCTAGAAGGTTAGAGAGTACAGCAGTTGGTAGTGCCTAGAACCTACCATCTGGTGCTTCTAGCCATAGCCCGTGATATTCCCTTTGCAGGTCATATGGGCATAAAACATACAAAGAGACGTGTTATGGAGAACTTTTATTGGCCTGGAATTTCCAGAGATGTAACGGGGTACTGCAGGACCTGTGAGCAATGCCAAAAGGTAGACAAGGCAGGAGACAAGGTCAGAGCTCCTGTAATGCCTTTGCCTGTGATTGAGGAGCTATTTCAGAGGGCAGCTATGGATATTGTGGGGCCTCTGAGTACCCCAAGTTCCACAGGGAAAAAGTATATCCTCGTGGTAGTGGATTATGCTACACAATACCCTGAGGTGGTGGCTCTGTCCTCTGTTGAGGCAGAAAAGGTGGCAAATGTTTTGTTCGGGATTTTCTGCAGGGTAGGTTTCCCAAAAGAAATACTGACTGACAGAGGTGCCAATATCATGTCAGACCTGATTGCTTGTCTGTGGAGGTACTGTGGGGTGAAGCACCCAAAAAACACCCCTTACCATCCCAGACTAATAGTCTTGATGAGAGGTTAAACTCTACAATCAAGTCCATGCTACATGCATTTGCAGACCAGTTTAAGAGGGAGTGGGATAAATATTTGCCCCATCTGTTGTTTGCATACAGAGAGCAGGAATCCACAGGTTTTTCACCCTTTGAGTTGCTGTATGGGCATAGGGTGAGGGGACCTCTAGATTTAATTTGTGATGAGTGGGAAGGTGAGTGTGAATCTCACAAGGAGTCTGTTGTGGCATATGTCCTAAACCTCAGGACAAGGATCAAGGAACTCATGGGTTTGGCCCAGGAGATCCTGTCAGTAGCCCAACAACAGAAAAAGGTGTGGTATGACAGGAATGCTTGAGCTAGAGAGTATGCTGTAGGGCAGCAGGTAATGGTTCTCATTCCTGTCAGGCACAACAAGCTGCAATCAGCTTGGTAGGGATCCTACAAGGTGGTAAGAAAGTTAAGTGATGTTAACTACATGGTAGAACTGCTAGGCAGGAGCACAAATTGTACCATGTTAACATGATGAAACCTTACGATGACAGGGAGGCCCTTGTGCTGAGGATGTGCAGTGGATTGCAGGAGGAGTCTGATGGAGATCTGGTGACTGATCTCCTCAGTGAGGCTCGGAATGACACCTCAGTGGAAGGGGTAGCAATGTCCCAGCAGCTATCTCCTACCCAAGTTCAAGAAATCTGAGCAATATTTCAGGAATTTGGGGAGATGTTCACTGGGAAACCAGGGTTCACCCATCTGGTGCAGCACCATGTGGATACAGGACCCCAAAGGCCTGTTAGACAGGCCTCAACAGACTCTGAGGGAGGAGATACAGGAGATGTTGGAACTAGGGGTGATTCAAGAGTCCAACAGTCCTTGAGCCTCCCCAGTGGTGCTGGTGCTAAAGAAGGATGGCAGCACCAGGTTCTGTGTGGACAACAGGAAATTTAAATAGTCACACAGAGTCAGATGCTTACCCCATGCCTAGGACAGACAAGGCCCTAGAGCAGCTGGATGGGGCGAAGTATCTTACAACTATTGATCTGACCAAGGGTTACTGGCAGGTGCCCTTGCCTCCTAGTGCTAGAGAGGTCAGCCTTTGTAACTCCTTTTGGCTTGTATGAGTTCACAAAGATGCCCTTTGGGAGGAAGAATGCCCCAGCGACTTTCCAGAGGCTGTTAGATCATATCCTAGCAGGAGGGTTTGCCCTTGCTTACCTAGATGATATTGCCATCTACAGCCGTTCCTGGCCAGAGCACCTTCACCATGTCAGGGAGGTGCTGGTCAGACTACATAGGGCAGGGTTGACCATTAAGCCGAGCAAATGTCAGGTGGGTATGGCAGAAGTCGCCTACCTGGGACATAGAGTGGAGAGTGGTAAGATCAGGCCAGAACCTGCCAAAGTAGGAGCCATTTAGGTATGGCCTGCACTTGTTACCAAAAAGTAGGTGAGGGTATTCTTAGGGACAGCAGGGTACTACAGAAAGTTCGTCCCCAGTTATAGTACCATAGCTGCTCCCCTCACAGACCTGACAAGGAAGAACAGGCCAGATATGGTAGTGTGGACCCCAGCATGTGAGCAGGCATTCCCGGAGCTTAAGGAAGCTTTGGGAGGACCCCTTGCATTAGCCATTCCAGATTACAGCAAAGAATTTGTTGTGCAGGTGGATACTTCAAATCATGGGGTGGGGGCTGTACTTAGCCAGATTTCTTCAGAGGGAGAAGAGCACCCAGTGTTTTTTTTCCATCGTAGGCTCCAACCCAGGGAGGAATGCTATGCAGCTGTAGAAAAGGAATGTCTAGCCATAGTGTGGGCACTGCAGAAACATCAGCCTTATGTGTATAGTAGAAAATTCACCGTAGTGACAGATCACAACCCCCTAACATGGTTATACAGAGCTAGCCAGCAAAATGGCAAGTTGCTAAGATGGAGCCTAGGGTTGCAAGCATATGATATGTCAGTGCAGCACCGCAGTGGGATTAGCAATGCCAGTGTACATGGGCTCTCAAGACGGGGAATGGGGTAAGATATACTCATATGACCTAACCCTCTCAAGCAATGTTTTTCAAGGTTCACTTGAAAAACTAGCTTGAGTTCCCCGGGAAAGGGGGGGGTGTGAAGATAGGTGAAGGCTGCCAGTCTACCCAGTTTCTGTTGATAATTCTGTCATTTGTAAATATTAATATAAGCCTCAGGCTTGTTCTCTTAAAATGGGAAAACATGGTGTTAAATGTGGAACTGCAAAAATGTAACAACAGTGCACTCTGCTGTAACAAAGCTGATAAGTCAATTCTTTGATGTCAAAACTCGGAGCTGAGATGTGTAGATAAAGGCAGTCTGCCTTTTGTTTTGAGGCCAGAGTTAATGGCTAGAATTTGCATGTATAATTTCTTTTATTGCCCTGGCTTCCTGACCAGCTGCAAGATCAAAGGCTATTAACCTCTGAGAGTCTGTTAGCCTGGGAACCAGAAAGAAATGATGTAATCTGAAATGAATCAGTGGTACTGTGTTATCAATTTAAGGACAGAAAGAATGAGAGCATTTGAGCATTTGTGTTGAGAACATCCAACTCACCACTCTGCCTGTGTCTATATTTAAGTATGATTTTAAAACTGTGTTTACTCTTAGACATAGCTAGGAAATAGGAAGATTAGACTAGTTTGTTTTTCTCTGATGTCAGAACTTTTCTACTGCATTATTTTAAGTATTTATCTGTGATCTCTGAACTCTTGACTAGCATTGTGTAGTAAGAAGTATTGTCTTGTGTTTTTTTTTAATTATTAAATGTTTTTAAACCTTTCAACTGTGGCTGTTTTTGTGTAGAGATAATTTTAGCTCTAAGAGTACATTGCATGTATATAGTGATACTGTACCGAGTCACTCCAAGTAAGTCTTGACTGTTTGGTTGCACTTACCATTTGGATAATAATATTGCACAGTATAATTGGGCAACCTTTCATAAGGGCCTTTGAGTAGCTGATAAATATTAGCTGGGTGTTGGCAGTGATTTCTATGGTATAGTCTGGGTGAAAAGGGCACAGCTGGAGAACCTGTGCCAGCTTTCCCCAGGAGTGCCTGTGTGGTTGTATAAACTCTTATCTCAATGTATGTGTGTGTCAGCTACTTGGGCAGGGGCACGAAGCACTGGTTGGACAGAGAGGGTGCTGGAGGTTTTATCTTGCCCACTAGGCTGAGATCTGGACCTATAGCTGTGCCAGTGGGTAGTCTTATTGGGGACCTGGAGACAAAGGGAGAAACCAGCCCCAGACTGACTGTGATCTATGTGTGCTGTTAAGGGAAATTGTAATTTACTGTGTGTGTGTATTTATTATCCTTTCCTTATATGGACACCCCTCACTGGTGTTAATGGTGAGGATTGAGACTCCTTGATTGCTGGGCCAGTGCACAGGCATCACAGATGGTATGTTACTTCCTTCAAAGTAATCCCCTCTTCAAAGGCCAAAAGCAGAAACTCATTGATCTCTATTTTTTTTAAAAATAGGTGTAGGATCCAGAAACATCAATTGATAAAATTGGTGATCCGATAGTTGACTAATGGCGTCATTATAATACATTTCCCAGTTCCATACAACCACCGCTCCTCCTTTATCAGCCTGTTTAATAACTATATGGTTATTGTGCCTTAACCTGCCTAGAGCCTGGCGTTGTGCATCAGACAAATTATCCTGCCTACCCCATTGGTGTGAGTTATATGAAAAATGTAATTTGTCTATGGGGGGGGGGCTGCAATTGACCTCTTGTCCGGATATTTTTTCAAAGAATATCTGGGGATATGAAGGAATTAAGGACCCATATATGACATCTGAGGCTGTTTAAGGCTTACTCGAGTAAAAATATTACACCAGGAGGATTGCGTGTTAAAATTCAGCTATTTGTTAAAGGTATAGATGATAGCACTACTTGAACAATGGCATGAAGGTCAGCAGTCAGCTTCAATGACTTTTGTTAAAATACTAATAGTGTTTTATGAACGCAGAATTTTGGCTTTGGTTAACTACTGCTGAACTTTGTGACATGGCCAAGCCTTTTAAGAATGAAACTGTTTATTCAGAACAAGTTTCATCATTATCTAGTAATTTGATGTTGGTTGAAAAAGATCTGAAACATAAAATGGTTAAAAAATGTCAGCGTGATTCTAAAGATTACTCTTTGGGTAAACCATTTGAATAAAAACAGTCCCCTTCTTTGGCTAATTTTAAACGTAAAACAAAAAGATCTATTCTGAAGAAATCTTAAGATTTCTTCAGATACATCGGCTGATGAATTTTCCTCTACTACAGATAATGAGGGAATTATACCATCGAACGCTCCTCCAAGTAAGAAAGGGAATGTAGATGTCCCTTTAGGAGGGTCAGAAGGGGTGGGCGTAAACACAGTTGTCGAAGGCACAAGTTTGGAAACTATATTACAGTTGATGATATATGAATAAGGACTGCTTCTAATGTACACAATATTTCATCAGTGGTGTTAAATATAGCAGAATGTGAATTACTAAATAAAGGTACTGGATTTATTCCATGCTACTCAGTGTCAGAACATACCTTTGCACAAGATGTGATCTCTTTTTGTAGGACTTTGATTCTAAAATTGTATTTTGATTAAACATCAAATACTGATTCCAGTTCTGATGGCTTCAGGTTTAGAAATTCTTCCTTCATGCCCCCCATGAATAAAAATTTGGCTAGGTTTCAAATTTTGGTTTGAAGGATTTACATTTTTCATATAACTCACACCAATGGGGTAGGCAGGATAATTTGTCTGATGCACAATGCCAAGCTCTAGGCAGGTTAGGTCACAATAAGCGTATAGTTATTAACCAGGCTGATAAAGGAGGAGCGGAGGTAGAGGTTGTATGGAACTGGGAAATATATTATAATGAAACCATTAGTCATCTATCGGACCATCAATTTTATCAATTGTTATTCCTGGATCCTACACCTATTTTTAAAAAAGAGATTGAGGAGTATCTACTTTTGGCCTTTGAAGATGGGATTATTTTGAAGGAAGTAAGGTACCATCTGACTGTGGTAAACCCCACTAGACAGATTTTCTGTATGCTACCAAAGATTCACAAAAACCTCGAAAAGCCTCCAGGAAGACCAATAGTTTTGGGAAGGGGGTCCTTAACTGAACCCCTTTCTGTTTTCTTAACTAGATATTTGAAACCCCTTGTGGCATATGTGCGTTCATGCATTCAGGATACCACTGAGTTTTTAAATATCATTGATGAGATGCAGATTGAGGAGGGATGGCTGCTGTGCGCATCGGATGCATCAGCATTATATACTGACATCCCTCATTGGGCTGGCCTTTTGGCCTTGGAATATTGGTTAACACAAGCATCCTTGTATAACCCAGGATTTAACACATTTTTATTATGCCTTACGGTGCATGTACTTACACAAAATGTCTTTTATTTTGATAATCAATGCTATTTGCAATTAAAAGGGACTGCCACGGGGGCTTCATTTGCGCCTATCTGTGTAGGTCTCTTTATGGGCTATATAGAGAAACATTTGATTTATGATGGAAGCCATAATATTTTCCCTAATCCTATGGATATCTGGCATCATTACTTGGATGACTGCTGGTTGGTATGGCATTCTGAAGTGAGCTATTTACAAGAATTTGTGGAATATTTGAATGAAAATAAGTGGGGCATTAATTTCACTGAGTTGTCATGCTAAAGTCATAACATTTTTGGATGTCCAGGTTACTGTAGTGAATGATCGTACCCTGCAAAGTTCCACGAAATAACAAAACAAAAAAGTGTGTGCACAACTGTAACAACACCTGAGTCTCTCTAACACGCTGCAAAGGATGTGCCAAGGCTGCTCTGCAATTCCAACACTTTATTTACAAAAATTCACGAACATTAAGCGCTTTCATCCACATCTAATGTGGACTTCCTCAGAATGTTCAAAACATCAAGCCCATATCCTTAAATACTCAAAAAAGGGCGCCAAAAACACATTTAAAAATTAATTGTTTAACAATTCATCAATTAAAAATGATTAATTCCATAAAAATGTTAAAATTTACTTGACATCAATAATTCATAATACTTGATAAAATAATAATACATTCCTGTATATCTCATATAAGGCTACTTTGTTTACTTGAAATATTTTCAACTGATGGATTTATCAGTATAAAACATATACCAATTAATCCTTATATATGTTAAAACAAACATGTAACTCTATAATAAAACAGGTTTGATCATTATGTATTCATTTAACCCAGGTGCATTAGATGCATCAGTATAGATTTGCCAAATAAACTTCCCTTTTACTTAATACCTTACTATTACCCCCTCGTGGGCCTGTTTCAGCTTGTTCTATAATAGCAAATTTGAACACGTATCACTCCACATTGGACAATATGTCTATAAAGGGCATTGTTATCTTTTCTTCTTATATCATATATATTGTTGTATATTTGTTTTCTAAAACATCTCTCTGTTTTACCGATATAGAACCCAGGGCATATCATACATTTCGCATTGTATATAATATATTTTGTATTGCAACTGCCGTTCTTAAAATATACCCTGGTTCTATTAACATTTCCCAGGTCTACACTAACTTCTTCCCATATGTAGCTGCACTGTCCACATTTCCCACATTTTTAGTACATCTATTAAATTTATTGTTCTCCCTCCATTTAGTTTTCAGATATGTTCTTCAAGTTGAGTGCCATCTTATATACGAAGGCTGGCCGCTCCCCCACTATTTCTCTCAATTTGTTGTCAACTGTTAAAATGTTCCAATTCTTATTTAATATCCGTTGGACAGAGAATACTTGTGGGTTATATTCTAGTACACACGCCCTGTTACACTGGTTACCTTTCCCTGTGCTGTTTCTTGCATTAGTAGGCATCCCCTTCCCCAAAATGGGTTTATATATTCTAGTGCACCCACAGGTTTTAAATCACAGACATACAGAAAGAACACCTTCTCCAACAATTATTTAGATTACAACAGTTATCAGAGAAAGAAGATGAGAAATATTTACAAAGGACAGTGCATAAGAGCAGCTAGAATGACCTCTACTTATGAGGATATGGTAAAAGATTTGAACACCATAAGGTCATTCTTTATAGAGAGAGGTTATCCTGTACCCATGTTAGACTATGTCAAACAGTATGTAATGAGTGAATGGGAACAGACACCAGTAAATATTTCCATACCGGATTGGTCGAGGCCCGGGTTAACAACGACCGCCACCAGTACTGTTAGCCAACAGGGTGCTGGCAGAAATTGGGTTACTGTTGGCTGAAGGAGGAGAAGAGACAGAAGGCATGGCCAAAGGCAGGAAGAGAGGAGAAAGGCTAGGACTGTGGTAGTGAGGGTCGGAACTTTGAACGTTGGCAGTATGACTGGTATAGGGAGAGAGCTAGCTGATATGATGGACGGAAGGAAGGTTGGTATATTGTGTGTGCAAGAGACCAGATGGAAGGGGAGTAAGGCTAGGTGTATTGGAGGTGGGTTCAAATTGTTTTATCATGGTGTGGATGGGAGGAGAAATGGCGTAGGAGTTATTCTGAAGGAACAGTATGCTAAGAGTGTTTTGGAGGTGAAAAGAGTGTCAGATAGAGTGATGTTTATGAAGCTGGAAATTGATGGTGTAATGATGAATGTTGTTAGTGCATATGCTCCACAAGTTGCGTGTGCAGTGGATGTGAAAGAAACATTTTGGAGTGAATTGGATGAAGTGGTGATGACTGTACCCAAGGGTGAGAGAGTGGTGATTGGAGCAGATTTTAATGGGCATGTTGGTGAAGGGAACAGAGGGGACGAGGAAGTGATGGGTAGGTATGGTGTTAAACAAAGGAATGCAGAAGGTCAGATGGTAGTGGATTTTGCGAAAAGGATGGACATGGCTGTGGTGAATACGTATTTTAACAAGAGGGAGGAGCATAGGGTGACATACGAGAGTGGAGGTAGATGCACACAGGTGGATTATATCTTATGTAGGAGGGCCAGTTTGAAGGAGATTGGAGACTGTAAAGTGGTGACTGGAGAAAGTGTAGTTAGGCAGCAAAGGATGGTGGTTTGTAGGATGACATTGATGATCAAGAAGAGGAGGAGGAGTGTGAGGGCAGCACCAAGGATCAGATGGTGGAAATTGAAAAAGGTTAATTGTGAGGTGGAGTTCAGGGATGAGTTAAGACAGGCACTGGGTGGCAGTGAAGAGTTACCAAATAGCTGGGTAACTACAGCAGAGCTAGTAAGGGAGACTGCTAGAAAGGTGCTTGGTATTACATCTGGACAGAGGAAGGATGGCAAGGAGACATGGTGGTGGAATGAGGAAGTACAGGAGAGTATACAGACAGAGGTTGGCAAAGAAGAAGTGGGATTGTCAGAGAGATGTAGAAAGTAGACAGGAGTATTAGGAGATGAGGTGCATGGCAAAGAGAGAGGTGACAAAGGCTAAGGATAAGGCATATGAAGAGTTGTATGAAAGGTTGGACACTAAGGAGGGAGAAAAGGACCTGCACCAATTGGTTAGACAGAGGGATCGGGCTAGGAAAGATGTGCAGCAGGTAAAGGTGATAAAGGATAATGAGGGAAACATACTCACAAGTGAGGAGAGTGTGTTGAGGAGATGGAAAGAGTACTTTGAGGTGTTGATGAATGAAGAGAATGCGAGGGAGAGAAGGTTGGTTGATGTAGGGATAGTGAATCATGAAGTACAGTGGATTAGCAAGGAGGAAGTAAGGATAGCTATGAAGAGGATGAAGAATGGAAAGGCTGTTGGTCCAGATGACATACCTATGGAAGCATGGAGGTGTTTAGGTGATATGGCAGTGGAGTTTTTAACCAGATTGTTTAATGAAATCTTGGAAAGTGAGAGGATGCCTGAGGAATGGAGAAAAAGTGTTTTGGTACCGATTTTTAAGAATAAGGGTAATATGCAGAGCTGTAGTAACTACAGAGGGATTAAATTGATCAGTCACAGCATGAAGTTATGGGAAAGAGTAGTGGAAGCTAGGTTAAGAAGGGACATGATGATTAGTGATCAGCAGTATGGTTTCATGCCAGGAAAGAGCACTACAGATGCAATGTTTGCTCTGAGAGTGTTGATGGAGAAGTACAGAGAATGTCAGAAGGAGTTGCATTGTGTTTTTGTAGACTTAGAGAAAGCATATGACAGGGTGCCTAGAGTGGAGTTGTGGTATTGTATGAGGAAGTCAGAGTGTCAGAGAAGTATGTAAGAGTGGTACAGGATGTGTACGAGGGTAGTGTGACAGCGGTGAGGTCTGTGGTGGGTGTGACAGATGCGTTTAAGGTGGAGGTGGGGTTACATCAAGGATCAGCTCTGAGCCCTTTCTTATTTGCAATGGTGTTGGACAGGTTGACAGACGAGATCAGACAGGAGTCTCTGTGGACTATGATGTTTGCAGATGACATTGTGATCTGTAGTGAAAGTAGGAAACAGGTGGAGGAGACCCTGGAGAGATGGAGGTATGCTCTAGAGAGAAGAGGAATGAAGGTCAGCAGGACTAAGACAAGAATGTATGTGTGTGAATAAGAGGGGAGGATAGAGGAATGGTGAGGATGCAAGGAGTAGAGGTGGCGAAGATGGATGAGTTTAAATACTTGGGGTCAGTAGTTCAGAGTAATGGTGAGTGTGGAAGAGAGGTGAAGAAGAGAGTACAGGCAGGATGGAGTGGGTGGAGAAGAGTGTTAGGAGTGATTTGTGACAGACGAGTATCTGTAAGAGTGCAAGGGAAGGTCTACAAGAGGGTAGTGAGACCAGCAATGTTATATGGGTTGGAGACAGTGGCATTGACAAAAAGGCAGGAGTTTGAGCTGGATGTGGCAGAGTTAAAGATGTTAAGATTTGCAGTAGGTGTGACGAGGGTAGACAGGATTAGGAATAAGTATATTGGAGGGTCAACCCATGTTGGAAGGTTTGGAGACAAAGCCAGAGAGGCAAGATTACGTTTGTTTGGACATGTGCTGAGGAGGGATGCTGAGTATATTGGGAAAAAGATAAGGATGAAGCTACCAGGTAACAGGAAAAGAGGAAGGCCTAAGATAAGGTTTATAGATGTGGTGAGAGAGGACATGCAGGTGGTTAGTGTGACAGAGCAAGATGCAGAGAACAGGAAGAAATGGAAACGGGTGATCCGCTGTGGCGACCCCTAACAGGAACAGCCAAAAGAAGAAGATGATGATGATGATGCTTTTTAGTTCACCCTTTGGGTGTTTGGAATGTATTTATTTTGATTTAACCCTGGGTTAAATTAACTCTGTTTTGTTTGAGAGGTGGTTTTGAGTGCTGGCCTGTTAATTTCTGCCACTGAGTCTTCCATCTGCATATGTGTTTGTGGTAACATCATTGCCAAAACCAGTGAACGTTTTATTACTGAAGCTTAGGTCTAAGACCTCAGTGCTGGCAATGATGTTGGATTCTTCTTTATCAATGCCAATGTTCCTAATCCCACAGCAGTATGGACTGATGAATGTCCAGAGAGAGGTGCAGTAGAATGCATCTGAAGAGGGTATGCCACAGGCCAAAGTTTTGGGGCTTTCTGTAGGAGACTTGAATGAAGGTCCAGTTGACTTTACACAACAAGGAAAGGAACTGAAAACAACTCGACGTGAGTAATGTTTGGGCATGATGGGCCAATGGCACCCCATATGGAGGAGCAAAAGCTGAAGTAGGGTACATCTGAAGTGGATATGTCACAGGATGATGTTCTGGAGCCTTCTGTGGAAGAAGCACAGGAAGTGAAGAGCAAAGATGTCCAGAGGAAAATGATTTAAAGGAAGACCGGATATGTCACAGGATGATGTTCTGGAGCCTTCTGTGGAAGAAGCACAGGAAGTGAAGAGCAAAGATGTCCAGAGGAAAATGATTTAAAGGAAGACCTGTTTGATTTAATGGAGACATGGGTGCATTGAACAGAAAAAAAAACTGTAAAACAACTAGAACAAGAAATATTACTGTTAGAAGAATACACAGAAGGGAAAGATCATCGAAAGTCCTTAAAAAGACAGATGTTAAAGCAACACACAATGTGAAAACAGACAATGATTTATCATACACTATTTCCAATAATAAACTAAAAACATTACCCCAAGCAGAAAAGCTTAGAAGGGATGCAGATAAATATAAGTTAAAAGTACAATATAAATGATTCATTGATGACCCAAAAAGTTTTTATAGAGAATTGGGGAAACAAAGCAAAACAAACGGAAACACCACCAAAAAATAGACGAAACAAGTACATTTTAGAGACATATTTATTAAGATCCTTTTGAACGTTGCTGAATGGATATAATTAAAAGAAATATAAGGAGTCATAGATGTATATGAAGTGGGGATGCAGTAACAGACAGTGAAGTTGAAACAAAATTAAGAAAAGCTCCTAAATGGAAACTCACACCCCCCAGATGTAATACCCAACTTCTGGCTAAAGCTATCAACATCTTCACAGAGATTTTTCCCTAAGTAAGAACTGCCTATGTACACATCCTGAACAGTCACCAATTTGATTAACAACAGGAAAAATTATACTCTTTCTTAAGAGTCAACCTCCAAGCCATCCTAAGATGGACCAATAACTTGCCTTCCAACGGTTTGTACATTATGTACTGGAATTGATGTAAAGTTTATAGCCATCTACAGTAAGATTCAATCATGGCAATAAACCTAAAGGTAATGAAAGAAAATCATAGGAAATAAAGGATCACCTGTTGTTAAAGCCATAATAAAGAGCTGTAAAAGGTGAAGAATTGAAGTAGGGCATGGATAGTTTACAAATGCATCTCATATTTAGTAGATAACTGAATGCTTACAGATGTAAAAGATGTACCCTGCACTGATCAATTACACTGCAGTGACTATAAAACAGTGGCAAACCACTTTGCAGCTAAGCCATGACTGAGGGCAAATTACTATCCCAGGGCTAAAAAATTAAAAGGGGGTTATTTTCCTTGGTGATTCTTTGTCACTACTGTTGTTTTGTCTTTCCTGTAATCCGTTAAGCCGTTTACATAGTAAATTAGACTATTGTTATAAGTTTAATTCCCGGACGCTAACCTGGTTTAAAGACATCTCATCTACTTTTTTGTACAAGTTAAAATTGTATAGCTCGTTAGATGCGTGTCTGAAAGCACAACTACAGATGGTTACCGTTTCTCAGATGATACAAGAATGAAATTTGTCCTTGATAAATGTGCCAAAGCAACGTGGAAAGCTGCACCAAGAAGCTCAGTCTTTGGAATGTGTTATAAAAGAATTAGAGCAGGAAGAAGTGTATAAATATTTGGGAACAGATGAAGGGTCAGCAATAAAACCTGAACAAATTAGAACAAAGCTTAGTAAAGAATGTTTCAGAAGACTAAAGCTAATATTGAAAACTGCTTTGACATATAGTAGTAAAGGCCAAGCTATAAATAATTATTCTTCCTGCCTGTTCTAACATGTAGCTTTGGTGTGATTGACTTGCCCCAAAAAGTATTGAATCAGTTGTACAAGAAAAATAATTACAAAAATCAGTATATATCAAGGTGATATACCTCTCACTCTGAAGGAGGCATCGGCTTTCTCAAAACTGACTGCATATGTAGATCTGCACTTAGGGACTTTGTATATATTTACTAACCCCATCAGATTCAAACATAGTGAAATTTCTAAAACATGGAAAGAAGTCTGAGATTAAATCTTTGCTTAGTTTAGCAGAAGCATTTTGGAAAAAAGTGGGAATGAGCATCAGATCAGAAGTAGCAAAAAATCAGCAAATGAAAGTGGAAAAAATAAACATAAAGAAAGTAAAGTAATAAAATTATAAAGTCCGCATCATGTTGACCAGGATTTGATGCAGGAATGGTTAAGGATAGGTGAATTGAAATGAGATGATGAAAGGCCAATAATGGCAGCACAAGATAGTAGGCTACATATGTATTGGATTACAAAGTCCATTGAAAAAGTGGAAAGAACAGTTGCACATCTCGTTGTTGTGTGTTATGCATACATTGTGGGCAGTCTGTATAGTTGTCTTTTGGCTTTTCCCGGTTAGGGGTTGCCACAGTGGAACTCCTGTCCGCTAATGATTGGCAGTAGAATGTCCTTCAAGAATGCAACTGCAGTCATAACATATGGGTTGTCCTGCCTCAGGCAGCCCTCGGTCGGTTGTCCTGCCTCAGGCAGCCCTCGGTCGGCCGGATTCCAAAGTCTGGGTCCGACGTCGGCTGATGTCGCATTTCTCTCCGACGTCACAGCGGCTGGAGTACATAAGCATCAGCCGACGCCATTTTCTTCAGTCTTTCTTGCCGCGCGGTGCCCGAAGCAGAAGCGGTTCACAAGTGCCGGTCGGTCAGCTCCTGTATTCTTTGATTCCGAAGTCATCAAAAAAGCTAAGTACCCCGTTGGGGACCTTTTCTTGCCTCAGCCGATGTCAGAAATTTCTGAAAAAGTTAACAATTGTCTTTCTTGTGGTAAACAAATACCTCATAAGGATTTCCACTCTTACTGCCTTCCTTGCCTTGGCCCAGACCACGACGTCTCGGCCTGTCCAGCCTGTGCTCGCTTCAACAAGCGCACTCTCAGGTGCCGGGCGGAGTTCGCTGAAGATTCTTTCGGCGAAAAATTTGCTTATACACTGACGTCGGAACTTCCGACATCGCAAACTCCCAAGAAACGTAAAGACCGGGACCGACATCCTCGGCCCGTGTCTACCACCGACTCCATGCCAAAACCTACCGCGAGTGCCCCGGTTCCCTCTGAGACGGTTCTTCCACCGCTCCGAACCGAAGACACCGCATTACCGACGACTCCGATTCCGGATATCACTCCGACGCCAGTTATTGATTTTCCTCCGTATACCGAAACCGAGGAAATGCCCGAGACCATTGCTGTAGATAAAGTCACTCCTGCACGTGGAGCTGCCAGGCCTCCTATGGCCATGTCTATTAAGGCCTACACTAGGGCTAAGGCAGCCAGCAAGACCAAGCATCTTACTGCTAAAGCCTTACCTCAGCCTACTCCAGAGACTCAAATTATGACTATGGCTGCTGACTTAATTTCTATGATTAGATGTTCACAGGCCCATCCTGAGAGAGGATCCCAGCCTCCTTCTGATAAAAGGCCCCGGGTTGAACCCTCTGACCCTATCCCTTCGGATGAAGATTCGGAGGACTCTGTCCACTCTGATGGCTAGGAAGAGCTCTTCCAGACCTATGAGGACTCGGACGCAGAGGATTCCATCCCCTCGGCCTCCCCTCCTGAGGACATTTCTTTTGGGGAAGTTCTGCATACCATGAGGGAACATTTCAAGTGGCAAGGCCAGGAATATTCTGATTCCAGAAAGCGCCTTCGAACTTTCCTTAAAAAGCCCCAGCACAGGCCCCTAGCTATTCCTCCTGTGCTTGATGTCTTGGATGATTTATATTCTGACTCTAGTGTTACCCCTGATTCTCTTCCTCCTGCTCCAGCTAAGCCAGACAGGTATTACAGGGTCCCTGAAACACATTCCCATTTATTCAGGGCCCATACTGCTGATTTGGAAACTATTTCTCAGGGACCTAAAGGTGTTTCAGCTTCCACCTCTAAAAATCCTTTGCCCTCCAACAGGGAAGCTAGGTCATTAGAGAGATGGGGTAAAAAGGTTTACACCTCCACTACTTTATCTATGAGAGCTTTGAATTGCCCTTTTCATATGTTACAATATCAGGATTTCCTGTTAGAAGATTTACAGAAAACATTGGCCTCTCCTGATCCTTTAGACAGGAAGTCTTTGCAGGAAGCTGTACATAACTCTCAGCAAGTAAGCAATCACTTCCTGCAGTGTGGATATGATGCACTGGAAGCTTCATGTAGGGCAGCTATGACAGGGGCAGTCATTCGTAGACATGCATGGTTAAAAGATCAACCTCTACCAGATCATGTAAAGGTAAAACTTTTGGATGCACCTTTAGAAAAGAACAAGCTTTTTGGTGCTAATGCTAAGGATGTGTTAAAGTCCATCGAGGAAAAAGCAAAATCAGTTCAGACGGTGAAAGATTTCCTCCAGGTTCAACCCTTCAGATTCAGTAGGACTTGGCCTTCAAAAAACTGGTCCTTTCCTAATCCTGAAAAATTTCAAAGGGGTAGAAACAGACGTGGCCAAGGAAGAGGACAATACAGAGGTCCTTACAGGGGACGACAATGGCAGCCAGCAAACCAAAGAAGTGACACAGGGGTTTCACCTGCCCCACAGCCACAGTCTCAATGACTTTCCTCTACTTCCGCCTGCCAGGGAACAAATAGAAGCTCCCTTGGGCGGGAAATTATCTCTGTTTGCAGACAACTGGCACAGATTGACAAAGGACAAATGGATTTTGGACATTATAAACCGAGGTTACAGGTTCCACTTTCATACCTTACCAAGAAAACAAGGCATGCCAAACCTACCACAAAACCAGAGGGCAGAGGCTATCAAGCAAATCTCTCTGCTGACTCGGATGAAAGCAATAGAAAAAGTTCCACAACAAGAACAAGGCCAGGGTTTTTACTCAAGACTGTTCCTTGTTCCAAGAAAAGAATCTCAATGGAGACCAATACTGGATTTGTCCGCATTAAACACCTTTCTCATAGTACCAAAGTTCAAAATGCTGACTCTACAGCAACTCCTTCCCATGCTGGGCAAGGGGTCTTGGCTGATTACTCTGGACCTCAAGGAGGCATACCTGCATGTCCCTATCAGACACAGCTGCAGAAGATACCTCAGATTTCTTTCAGGGCCAGAGCATTATCAATTCTCAGCATTGCCATTTGGCTTATCTACTGCACCCAGAGTATTCACAAAATGCCTGGCTTCAGTAATTGCTCATTGCAGGCTCCAGGGGATCCAAATTTACCCGTACCTGGACGACTGCCTCATACAAGCGGACGACAAATTGATGTTGACAAAAAACTTGAACTATGTCATACGATTACTTCAAGCTCTGGGATACACAGTCAACTTCCAAAAGTCAAGACTTCAGCCATCCCAGCAAATCTTCTTAGGAGCCAAATTAGACACAGCCTCTCAAATGGCTTACCTAACAGAAGACAAGCAAGAGAAGTTAACTCATTATTTCAAAGATTTGGCAAAACTTACCCAGATGACTGCAAGGAGATTCCTACAGGCCCTGGGTTACATGGCATCCTGCATTCTCCTAGTCCCATTAGCAAGACTACAAATGAGAAAGCTTCAGTGGTACCTAAAAAGCCTATGGTCTCAGCACAGCAACAACTTAGAGACAACCATACCGCTCATTCCATGCCTACAAAAGGAATTCTTATGGTGGGCCTCGGTAAGCCAGGCAAACACAGGTATGTCATTCAAAAAACCACAGATAACACAGATCATGACCACAGACACCCCAGACCTTGGATGGGGGGCGCACATGGAAGGCAGGTGTATACAAGGACAATGGTCTCCAAAGGAAACACATCTGCATATAAACCAAAAGAAAATGCTGGCAGTAATGCATGCCATCGAGGCCTTTCAACATCAACTTCAGCAAGGCCATTTACTGATATGGACAGACAACACCACTGTGATGTGGTACATAAACAAGCAAGGGGGCACCCATTCTTACCCCCTTTGCAGACTGACAATGCATCTTTGGGAAAAATCACTGAGCCTAAACATACAGTTACAATTCCAGTTTGTTCCAGGCAAAGACAATGTGCTGGCGGACAGCCTAAGAAGGAATTTCACAGATCCACGAGTGGAGGTTACATCCGAAGATCTTCACACAGCTCACTTCGACATGGGGCAGGCCAGAAGTAGACCTTTTTGCCTCTCACCTCAACCATCATCTACAAAAATTCTGCTCAAGGACATACCATCCACAAGCTTGGAAAACAGATGCTCTCTCATTCAACTGGAACTCCCTAAAAATCTATGCATTCCCACCTCTGCCACTGATGACCTCAGTATTACTAAAGATCAAAGCAGAGAGACCCAAGGGGATCCTAATAGCTCCGGACTGGCCAAGACAGCACTGGTATCCACTACTATGGAGCATATGTCACACCAAGAAGTGGGCCTTTCCCCAATGGCCTCTACTTTTGACTCAACACAACTTCAAAACAGTGCATCCAAACCTTCAGACACTGCAGCTAACAGCCTGGGAGATCCCATGAATAACCTCAACATATCTCTCTCCAAGGAAGTTCAGTGGATACTAACAGAGGCTCGAAGACCATCCACCAGAAAGGTTTACTTGGCAAAATGGAAGAGATTCAGCATTTGGAATACCAGCAAGGGACATGATGCATCATTATTGAACATCCCGCTCATCCTGGAATATTTGGCAGATATGCTAAAGAATGGACTCTCATATTCTTCCATAAAGATACATGCATCAGCTATTTCAGCTAGATATAACACTGATCCGCCTGTCTTTTCACATCCTTTGCTAAGGCAATTCCTCAGGGGAATCAAGAACATTAAGCCACCAAGAAAGGCTCCAGTACCAGCCTGGGACCTCAATTTTGTCCTAGAAAAACTGACTCTACCTCCATTTGAGCCAGCAGCTTCAGTTGATTTACAATTTCTCTCATGGAAGACAGCTTTCCTGTTGGCAATTACCTCAGCAAGAAGGGTTTCGGAGCTGCAGGCCCTAATGGCAATTCCACCGTTCATAATTTTCCACAAAGACAGGGTTTCATTGAGGACCAACCTGACCTTTATGCCAAAGGTGGTATCTAGGGTTTCTTTAAATCAAGCTATTCATCTGCCTACATTCTTCCCCAATCCTGAGAATAAGGGGGAAAGACTGTTACATACCTTGGACATTCACAGACAACTTCGATACTACCTGGACAGAACCAAGACCAGTAGGAAGTCTGAACAACTTTTTGTAGCTTACGCTCCTGCAGTCCAAGGAAAAGCAATTTCAAAACAGACTATTTCAAAATGGATTGGACATTGCATCAGATTCTGTTATTCCTTTCATGGCAAGACTGTTCCAGCCAATGTCGGGCCACATTCCACCAGAGCTACAGCCACCTCTACAGCATTCTTAAGAGGGGTGCCTACTAAGGACATTCTAGAAGCTGCTACACGGAGCTCCGTGCATACATTCTCCAAACACTACAATCTCCCTCTATACTCCAGATCCAGAGCAGGCTTTGCTTCGGCAGTCCTGCAGGGTTTGATTGCCACACCATCTTTTTCCTAGAGCATTCCTCCTCCCCCAGCTAAGCTATGATATTCTACCCATATGTTATGACTGCAGTTGCATTCTTGAAGGACATAGTACAGTTTTGTACCTACCATAAATGTAGATGTCCGATAGATATGCAACTGCAGTCGGATTTTCCCTCCCTCCATACCCCTCTATGCCTAGGGTCCACTCCTACCCCTGTTTCTATTAGCTGGGGATATCTGTTATGGTGTATCTGTTGATTGCTCATTTACTTGTCTGGAATCCTGTTTTTGTCATACAATTTGATTACAGCCTTCCTTGGAGGGCACCTGGCATCTGGGGCAAGAAACACTGAAGAAAATGGCGTCGGCTGATGCTTATGTACTCCAGCCGCTGTGACGTCGGAGAGAAATGCGACATCAGCCGACGTCGGACCCAGACTTTGGAATCCGGCCGACCGAGGGCTGCCTGAGGCAGGACAACCGACCGAGGGCTGCCTGAGGCAGGACAACCCATATGTTATGACTGCAGTTGCATATCTATCGGACATCTACATTTATGGTAGGTACAAAACTGTACTTTTTCACGAACACCGAGGTGCCAGCTCGACGTTCAACCTTCGAAGGCACGCCCATTTACACCTGTCTTTCGAATGCCCACCCAACCGCAGGGAGGACATGCAGACTCCACACAGAAGGCACTCCCCGCACTCCAGCCGAGAATCGAACAGGAGAACCTCTTGCTGCAGTCTATATAGTGAAATGCATAATATTGTGGAAAGACTGTTGCACTTGGGATTGTGCAAACACTGCAGTTTAGAAATAGCCGAAGCACTGGAAATATGAACTACAAAGCATTATTGACAATGAAGTTTATATCATGTGGAATCAGCCATTACCAAGAGTTTAAAAAATAGATGCAAGAAAACCAGATATAGCAGTCTAAGAAAAAAAGACAAAAGTAGCATTGATGATTGAAATTGCCAGCCCTAGTGATTGTAGTGTCTTGTGTACTGAGAAAGACAAAGTCATAGAATATCTGGATTTGCAAGCAGAAATGAAGGCAATATGGAAGAAAGATACCCAGACAGTTCCAGCAGTAATAGAAGCAAAATTATTAGTTAAAAAAAGAACATTTGTACTTAATCATGCACCTATATACCCATATGAAATGCAATTCTATACACATTGATGTCAGACAGAATTGCTGTTCTCATCACCCGCAAAGACTAAAGCAATACTGGTTTCATGAACATTAATTATGCCTTCCCATCAGAGTATGAAAAAAAAATTAGCATTTGGAGAAATTAAACTGTAAGTGTTGGGGTTCTGGTTGCTGAGTCAGCAGTCTGCATAAAGCTCAGTGTTGAATCTACAAACATCTTTGCACTGAAATACCTAGCATCTATTCATGTCCTAATTAATGTCAGCACATTCTGTCTGCAGTGCTGTCTTTTGCTGAGCCTTCGGCTGTGGCACTCATTATACATCAGGTCATATTGTAACATTTTACATGACTCCAAACCCCAAAAATGTGTCTTCCTTCAGAGATGCTTAGGAAAGACGTATGCAAGATGAAGCACATTAACTCCACCATGGAATCTTGTACGCTGGATGTTGATGATGCGAAGAGTGGAGATTCCCATGCATTTCCCCCTGAAAACCCTTTGTCAGTTTAGGCAAATTTTAAAAATGATGAGAATGAAAGAGAGAGAGAGAGAGATAGAGAAGGCTGTCTTACAAGAGATGCTGCAGAAGGCCCTTCAGCTCACGCAACTCTTGTCTTTGAGTGGTCTGAGTTGGTGGGCATGCAGAAGGTGGCCAGAAACATGGTCTGGAGAAACCCTGATTCAGTGGCTGCAGTACTTGGGGTACTTAGGAAGGCAGGTTGGATCATCTAGCCCCTTAGTGAATTAAATATTTGGTTGGAAACTCTCAAGTTGGACACCTTAATTGCAACCTCCCTCAGACTCTGACTTCCAAGATACCTGCACACCATTCCTCAGAAGAGTCCAGGGTGATGGACTGCTTTGGAAAGCCAGATTACATGTCCTCCACTTTTTTGGTGAGGGTGTTAAATTCCAGGAGACCACTGAAAAACTTGGTCCAATCTTCCTGTTGCACTAACTGATTACATGACTTGTTCAGAGTCGTGAACGGGCAAATTAAGGCTAAGGGAAAGAAACTCCATACAACAGGAAGCAGTTTGTTGACATACAACTTTTAATCCATTTCACTAACTGTCAGAGTTGGTTGAATTTCAATAAGACCTGGTATCTGATGTAGTTGCCTAACAGTTCCGCTAGGATAAACTGTAGTTTTCGACTGTTGTCTATAATTTCAAAACTTATGATGTAACTTATAACATTGCAAAATGCACCCAGAGCTGAAGGCTCTAGCATTATTCTCCAGCACATGTGGCTTCAGGTCACAGATTTCAATGAGGATACCAAAGTAACAGTCATCAGCTACCCTTTCTAGGCTCCATGCATATTTGGCCCTAATGTTAAAGGCACTCTTAAAAAATATGTAATATTATATCAAAGGCTTGCCAGATATTGGCATTACATTTCTAGCACCTGAATGCTGCAGTGTCAGATGTGGTTTTGGAGTGGTGCACAGCAGGGAAATCAAAATGCTCAGAACAATATCCAAAAGGGTTCTACTCCCAGAGGAGTGGGTCTACTGCTGTCTGCCACAGTCTAACCATAGGTAGTCAGCAACACCAGTCCTAAGGCCTTTCCTAACTTACCTACTATGGTGGCAGTCCAGTACCATGCGTCTCTCCATCTTCTTGCTTGAGAGTCTGTCTTTAAGAAGAGGAGCTACCACTGATCTGCTGTTTTTGTGAGACTGCTGTGAGCCTACTTTGGAAGTCTGCATTTAAGATTTGCCATTTTACTAAATTGTGTTTTTACTCTGGAGATTTTCATTTCTGGCATGGGAATCTCTAAGTAAATGCTTATTTATACTGCTTTAAAAGGTTTTTATTTGATTGAATTTAACATATTTGATTTTTTCCTTACTATTTGGACAAGTGAATTTTACTTGATACTGTGACTGTGTGCTCTGTTTATTACACTGTTCAGATTATAGAACAAGGCTTAGCACATTTTAATGTTTCTGATATTTTTATGCAGTTTAGCCCTATTTGCTGTGTGGAAGCCTAGTGTACGTTTTCTATTTATTGTTGCCTTTAGTCAGCCCTTAATAGGGACTGTATATTATTCTGACTAGCGTTTTTTCCCCTGACTTGATGAATCCTAATGTGGCTGCCCCCATCAAATCCAGTTACACCTAAAAAGAAAAAAAAACTCAACAAAAATGCGTCTCAGTCTATGGTTTGTGAATCTGTTGTTGCCTTAAGCTGGCCTGAAAACCACTTACCTTGTTTCCCCATCACCGTCAGGTGTGAGCCCACAGTCCTATATGGTATGAAGGTCAGACACATCTTCCAGGGCAGTCCCAGTACCTGGTTTAAGTATGGGAGAACCAAAACCTTAAGATGCAGGAGAAATCCAGAAAAGAGACCCTTCGCCAGACATAATTCTCTGCCCCCAGGTATTTTGTCTTCTAGTATAGTTCATATTAAGATGAAACAGAAACTTCACCACTTGACAGAAAATAAGGTTATTACCATGTGTAGGGCTGATGTGGTTTCAGCTAAGAGTGTTTTACAGGCAGCTAATCTCAGGCTATGCTCCTACTTGGAATGACTATGGGGCTACCATCTCTAGAGATCAGTTTAATGCTGCAGATTTTGATGGGGACTCTAATGCAGAGAATAATGAACACTCACTCCATCCAGTCTGATTCACAGGAAGGTGAATAGGTTGAAAAACCTAATCAAATGTTCACCTTTCAAGTGGTATAGGTTTAGAGATGTGTTTGACTGGAAGCAATCTGGAGCTACACCTGGGACTGACAGATTTTATGACCTTTATTGAGGATGAGATTCCAAATGTTTGGCTGTTCTTCTCTGTTACTGGCCTTAGAAGACATCTCTGCAACTGCATGTAAAACCCCTTTGGCTAATGTGTGACCAGTTCCTGAAAAGACTAGGAGGAAGTATACTTTGATCTTGCAGCTTTTTACTCCTTTGTCAGCTGCAAGATTGAAGTACACTTCCTCCTAGCCTTTTCTTCTTCCTTCAGAGAAATCCCTTCTCACCCTCAAGACCAAATAAGTCTTTTCTTTCCAGTACTCCCTCACACATTGCAAGCAGGGGTTATAGAATCAGTTCCTGCAGCACAAAAAAATAAAAGGATTTTACACCAAATTCTTTTTGGTACTCAAAAGGAGCTTTCATGGAGACTAATGTTAGATTTGATGTACCTAAATACCTTTTCTTAACGTACCCAAATTCAAAATACTCACCTTGCAGACTGTGGTCTACCCCTTTGTCGACTATGGTTTCATGGTGACTTTACATCTGAAGGATGCTATCATCACATCCTAATTGCCTCCAACTTCAAGTTGAACCTACAAATGTCCTATCTCACCCCTTCATGAACAGTAGCCTTTCTGGGGTGCAGGATGGACACCGAAAAAAGTATGGTCTTTCTACGAAAAGGACTAGCCCTGTCTGTTCATAACATTTTCAGGCATTTCTTTCTCCAAGAAGCTGCCTGCACTAGGGAGTTTCTCAAAATTCTAGGCCTCATGGGATCAGTGATCCTCATGACACCACAAGACGATTCCATATGAGAAAAAATGAGTGGTACTTAAAAAAATTGATAGACCCAGCTCATGTTTCCCTTGGAGTTCTTGATACCAGTGCTGGACTTTGTGAAATGAGAATTACAGTGGTGGAGGGATCAGATTTCCTTCAGTCCAGACCTACCATTCTTTCTGCAGACCCCAGTTGAATAAGTCCAGATGGACTCGTCAGATTTTGCATGGGGAACAGTGTACAGGGAGGGTTCAAGTGAAAGGTGAATTAAGTCTTTCAGACACTACAAACCGCAGAACTGTCAAAGAAATATTAGCAGGAATTAGACCTTAAAAGTTCTTCACCACTTAGGGTTTTCATGTCCCCTTTTATTGGTCACAAATACCACCACAGGTAAGTCATACCTTAACAAACAAGGGGGTGCAAGGTCTTAGCCTCTTTGCTGATTGGCAGTGATGGCCCATGAGCTAGCCTATAGGATTTTCTGACACTTCAGGCCTCATGCATCCCATCAGAGCAAAACACGGTGGCAGGCAGACTAAGCAGACCCCAGATGGACCCTCAAGAGTGGAAATTTGGGACAGAGGTCTGCCTGGATTTGGCCTAGATGTGAGGAACACTTCAAATAGATGCTTGCCTCCTTTCAAAACAGGCAGTTGGAATAATTCTGTTTGTGATATCCATGCAGTCATGCTTGGTGGACATAAGCATTCTTGTTCCTTTAGAGGAAAATGTTTCTTTATGCATTTCGACCCTTTCCACCAGTAGGTACTTATGAAGATTCAGATAGAATTATCAGTGATCATTGTGGTGACCCCCTTTTGGCTAAGGCAAGGTTGATTTTCTCTTTTAGGGGAATTAGCCAAGTGCAATTACCATAAGCTTCCTTATACTCTGGAACTGCTTACACAGTGTCAGGAGTGACTGATGCACCTCACCTTAGAGTAAATATTACTAACAACCCTGGTTGGTTCTGTCTTGATACCTTTTAGGCATCATGAGAATGTGCAGCAGGTATTGATGGAGGCAAGAAAACCTACAACTAAAAAAATCTTATATTTGCCAGTAGAAGAGGTTTTTCTAGGTGGTGTCTAAATGGTATCAGAAGGCCTGGTATGGTGTTTGCCCATCTGGTTTTGAAATATTTGTGTGAATGATGACTTATCTTATGCATCTGTCAAGGTGCATCTTGTAGCCATCTCATCTTGTCTACTGATGGATCCCCCCCCCCCGTTTTTTGGTCAACAAGGAGTGTTGCATTCAAGAATCCCCCCTCCAAAAAACAAAGCAAATCCCTCCTCCTTGGGATCTCGGCCGTGTTTGTGAAAAATTGACCTTGTATCCTTCTGAACCTGCTTTTCAGGCTGATTCAATGTTTTTATTGCTGTGACATCTGCAATGTGAGCCACTGAGCTGCATGCTGTCATGGTGGGCAAACCTCTTCTGATTTTCCACAAGGACAGGGTTGTTCTACTCACTAATCCCTTATTTCATGCTAAAAGTTATTTCTGAATTTACCTTTAATCAAGCCATCAATCTCCCAATTTTCTTTCTGGAAGCTAAAAACTAGGGAGAGAAGATTTGGCATACCTTGGATATGCACAAGCAGCTCGGGTACTATTTTGACAGATCTAAGTCCTTCTGGAAGGTTGAATAGCTGTTTACTTCTTGTTCTGTAGCCAAGAAGGGTCAGCCTGTCTGTAAGCAAATGATTGCTCATTGGTTTCTTCTGGGATTGTGTTTTTTCTTACTCCCACCATGGTAAATCTATTTGAGGCAAGATTAAGGCACATTCAACTAGAGCCTTATCCTCTTCTATGGCATATCAGGAAGGAATGGACTTTAGCAGTATATTAGAGGCAGAAACTTACTCCTGTGTTTATACCTTTTACAAAGCACTACAAACTGCAGTTTTTCTCAAGTTCTAGAACAGGCGTTTCAAAGATCATTCTCCAGGGGCTCCTGGATCCTTATCCTTCCTCCTCCCATGTAGGGTAAACTCTGGGAATATACCAGTAAACCAACCAAAAGGTAAATAACTTGTAAACAAAACAATGGTCTCAGTGCCTAACCAAAATAAACCAGTAAACTCTGGGAATATACTCTTATGCCACTGAGGCAGTGTGAACGATGAACATAGTACAGTTGCATAAATCCTACTTACTGTAATGGTGGTAGTTTGAATTTCAAACTGCCTCAGTGGTAGTACCTACCCACCATCCCTGTTATTTAGTTAAATGATATACAACTTTGTTGTGTTGCTGTTTGACTTTGGTTATTTGTGTTGGTGTTTTATGTCTGCAGATTGATTGCTTTCAGGCAGTTTTGCTTCTGGTCCTTTTTGGTTCATCCTACTAAGCACTAAAATCTCAGGCTATGCTCCTACTTGGGCTCTGGAATGCTAACAATATTGGTGTTTTGTGCAGGCACAGAACCTGTATGCCCCTGAGGCAGTGTGAAATTCGAACATCTACTGTCTTTCAGGTAAGTAGAAACTTGCGCAAATGTACATCACTCTCTCTTTCATATCTTCCCACTGTTTAATGCACATTGCAGTATGCATTTTCTTCCATCTTACTTTTGAATTCACAAACCTCTGGACAAGCCTGCCAGTGATTGTTGGTCTACAAACTACTTATCAGGAATCAGTTTTAGATCAATACTTCTGTTTTGCTCTTGGTGAAATAAGATATCCAGAGACATTATTTTATAGGCTTGCTAGAGACTGTCAGTCAGTGGTAAGCCTGAAAACGGCTGTTTAGGAGTCAGCTTGTGATTAATGTTACTGTCGAGAAAGAAGTAGCACACATACATTGATTCCCGAGTATCTCTGATTGAGCAATGTGCATGGGACTTTCCTGGTTCCTCTGATTTTGGACCATTGTGTAGCTTAGCTGTCTTGCTATGCTGCTGTTTATGCTATCCAGAGCATCTAGCAAGAGAAAGCTTTAATAAGGCTACAGACCCATAAAACATTTTGGATGAGACTGCTATCACAATGAGCCTGTAACCTACTTCATAAGACCCAGCTTGGATTTAGTGGTACTGTTCTGCCTCTTGTGGTAGAAGGAACAAGGGGACATTGATTCCTAGTTCAGAGTAGTTGCAGTGGCCAGGTAGTAGCCAATAGGCAAGTCAACATTGTCATTTTTGGCTAACCTAATGACTGCGTAAATTTTAGTGGGTTTTTTTCGGAAATTCGTTTACTGGTTCCTTATAGTGGCAGAAGAAGGTTCGTAGGCTAGTTGTGGACATCATTTGTTACAGAAGCTAAATTAAATGGTCTTGCTATTGGTTGGTGTGCTCTGTAGAGCTTTTTTTCCTATTTTCCATGTTATAAATTGATTTAGAGTGATGCTGCCCATTGTGCAGTGGTGCAGCACACTGGACTGTATAGATGCAGGCGTTTAGAGCCTTAACTTTCTGTATATAACCTACTGCTACAATTCCTAATGTATTTTAAATAGTCAGTAGTTGTGATAAGACGGTCCTCTTTGTACCAGCTGACATGTTGCTCTTTGTGTGTAAACATTATAGGCATAATGCCCCATGCAGACCACATGCCTGAGTGTGGGATGGTCAAAGTCAAAGTAAACTTTATTGTCGATCATACACAGCAGTGCAAGCTGAACGGAATTGCGTTGCTTTGGTCCCCATGCAAGACATAACAATGAACACATAGTTTGAATGACAGACTAATGCACATACTGTAGTAATTAAAATATTAACAATACAATAAATTACCAGAATTGGACAAGAAGACATTATAGCAATAACCCATGCTTGGGTGTGGATAATGCTGGATTTACCCACGGTTGGCGTGGTTTGGTCACGAGGGCGAAGCCCGAGTGGCCAAACAAAGCCAACCATGGGTAAATCCAGCATTACCCACACCCACACCCAGAAGTGGGTTATTGCTATTATACTATGACATTATTTAAGAAAAAAAATAATTACTTTTCTTAAATAATGGCATTGTATAATGCCTCCTTGCTGCCCTTCCGCAGCAGACTGTCTGGTATTCTTCGGCAGTTCTGATGTATTGCGCATGCGTATGCCTACGCAGTACATCAGAGCTGTGGGCAAAAGCAAAGGAGAAAGCAAGATCTCCGTTGCTTTTTACAAACTGTTTTGCTATGTTAAATGGGTTTAACATAGTGAGACAGCTTTAAAATTTAACATAGCGAGACAGGCTTAAAAAAAAAGCAATGGAGAAAGCTCTGATGTACTGCGTAGGCATACGCATGCTTTTTACACACTGTCTCGCTATGTTAAAGGAGTTTAATATAGTGAGACAGCTTTAAAAAAAGCAACGGAGATCTTAAACCTGTCTCGCTATGTTAAACTCCTTTAACATAGCGAGACAGTGTTTTAAAAAAGACTTATACTAATAGAAAAGGTCCGGGCGACTGGACCTTTTTCCGTTCGTATAAGTCGATTTACAGTGTGCACGCTGACCAATCAGCGTGCACGTTTTGGAATATTAATGGGGGGGGGTCATGGTATAATAGAAAGTATTATACTAGTAGGTATTGCAAGACTATGACTTCACATTGTGATTGCACTTCATCCATTGTAGTATGATATAGTCTGATGTTCATATTGCACAAGTATGGAGTGGTGACTCATCTCTGACTAATGCACATTCAGCAAGTAATAGCATAAGAAATCAGGCTAACTGTACCAGTTATTGAAGCAATTTGCCAGAGTGATTACTATAGTTGATGTTTCATAGCAAGTGACATATTGATCTAATTATTTGGTGTCATGCCTGGCATTCAAGTTCAGCCTTATGGATAGAAGGAAGAAGCTCTTGTTCAGTCTAGATGTTTTGCAGTATAAGCTGTGATGCTACCTGCCCGAGGAAAGGTGGAAGTACTTGCTATGGGCAGGGTGAGTGGGATCGGTGATTATCTTCCTACACACTGAGTCTCATGCAGATCATCCATGGGTGGGAGTGAGGAACCAATGACTTTTTACGCTGTCCTCATTACCCTCAGGAGAGCCTTGTAGTCAGATGCTTTGCAGTTACCATACCAAACTATGATGTTATGTTATTTGAGAGGATGCTCTCAATGGTCCCCCTAGCTTTGAGGATGGACTGAGACAGGTTTGCCTTCCTAAGTTACCGTAGGAATTGCAGACATTGTTGTGCCACCTTCACTGTGTGGCTAATACGAGTTGACCAGGATAGGTCATCTCAGATGTGCACTCCCAGAAACTTGGTGTTTTTGACTCTTTCCACTGCCACCCCCCCTTAATTTCCAGAGGTTGATACATCTCTTGAGTCCTCCTGAAGTCCACCATTAATTCTCTGGTCTTCCTTGCATTTAAGGCCAGATTGTTGCTGTCACACTAGCCTATCAGATGCTCCACTTCATTCCTGTAGGCTGTTTCCTCACCATTTCTGACGAGACCTACGACATGGTATCATCTGCGAACTTGATGATTTTATTGGATTCATGCTTGGCCATGCAGTCGTCTGTCAACAAGGTGAACAGCAGAGGACTCGGGACGCAACCCTGAGGGACACCTGTGATGAGTGTAATACTAATTGAACTGCTATTTCCCACACATACTTTTTGGGGTCTGTTGATGAGAAAGTTCAGTATACAGTTACATAGGTGGGGGGTGTTGATGCCCGGCTTGATCAGCTTTGATATCAGATTCTGGGGATGACAGTGTTAAAGGCAGAACTAAAATCGATGAACCTCATTCTGACATAGCAATTCTTGTTCTCTAGATGTGCCAAGGATTCATGAAGTGCTATAGCTATTGCATCAGCTGTGCAGCAGTTAGATCTATAAGCAAACTGTAATGTATCCAGTGTTGCATGTAGGCTTAAAAAGATATGGTTCTTGATAAGTCGCTCAAAACACTTTGTTACTGTTGATGTAAGAGCAACTGGCCAATAATCATTTAGGCTTGTCGGGTGGGATTTTTTTGAGTAAGGGAATGATTGTCATATTTTTGAAGCAGCTGGGTACAATAGCTAGTTGTAGGGATGTGTTGAGTATATCTGTTAGTACAGGTGAGTAACACATTCTATTAGAACCCTTCCCATAATATTATCAGGACCATCTGCTTTTCTTGGGTTTACTTGCCTCAGGGTCTTCAAAACATCAGATGTTCTTGGACATAGCACCTCTTCACTCTGTTCAACAGGGAGCTTATTTGCCACAGTATTGTTTTCCATATCAAATCTGCTGAATTAGGTGTTCAGTTTGTTCAGAAATTCTGTGTTGTCATCACATGGGGAGGATGCAAGCATGTAGTCTTTTATGGCTTGAATGCCTTGCCAGAGATGTCTGGAGTCTCTTTGGTCAGAGAAGTGTCCCTAAATTTTACGTCTGTAGGTCCTGTTAGCCTCACGAGGTCTCAACCTTCATGAGGTCGAGGTATGACAGCACACCCCTAATCAGGGATATAGGAAACCTATGTTGACATGTCATGTCCAGGTCCAGGGATGTAATAAGTCTACTGTACTCTGCACTCATTAGGTCAGTCTTTTATTATAATGCCCCTTTCTGTATGCAACCAGTGATTTGCACTTTCCATCTGTCTGTGTAACCAGCCTGGTTTTAATAGGCATCCTGAGGCAATGTAGCAATTGTTTCATGTTTATAGCAACCACCTACTACTAAAAACAGTGGATACTGGTGGGTGTTGCCCTTAAGATTGCGGGCATAACTGAAAAATGCCTTGTGGTTATCCTTTGCTGGGAGGCTATTTTGTTCCAAAATTGGCCTTTGAATACTTGACTAATCCTCTAATTTGCCTGTTTAAACTAATAAGAGAGTTTTTTTTTTTGCCCTGCTCTGCATCTCCTTTCCTACTTCTGGACAGGATCTTCTTTCTTTTGTTGTACAACTTATTTATATCAGGGGTCCACCAGGGTGACTTGTTTGCAGTTTGACCTAGGCTTATTTTGTTTTGGTACTGCTTTTTCTGTGCAGCTGTTTATATGGTTGCACAGTGCTATTGTGTATACTTCAGTATACCACCTCTACAAAGAGGCCAGTCACAAGTGGAGTCCCTCGGGGATCAGTCCTTGGATCATTCCTTTTGGCATTTACTTCTCAGAAGTAAAGGTCAATGTCAGTGGTCTCTGGCTGACTAAATTTGCAGATGATTGCAAATTAGGAGCTGGCATTGAATCTCATACTGACACAAATGTTCTCCAGGAGGGGCTGACACAGACCAACAACTGGTGTCAGGGTCATGGACTAAAATTAAATTCCAAGAAATGCATAATAGTGTCCTTTGGGAAGTCATCCATCCCTGGTAACCATCATATTGACAACACACCCCTTAGAGTTGACCCAGTAGTCAGGGACTTAGGGACACACATAGATAGTAATCTAGCCTTTGATCATCACGTGTCTACAGTGGTGAGGAAATCATTCTATGTTGCGCAACTTATAAAGAAAGGTATGCCATCTAAGCCCAAGGAAGTCATTGATTTTGTTCGTGTTTCACTGATGTTCTTCGTGTTTCACTATTGCAGTCGTTACATTTGGGTAATCTGCTGGCAGGTTGCCCTCAGTCAGCCTGATTAACAAAGTCTTGGGTCCTGCATCGGTTGCTATCCCTTCTTCCATGACGTCAGGTCGTCAGGGGTATAAAACATGTACCCGACGCCATTACATCAGTCTTTCTTGCCGTGTGGTGCCTGAAGCAAAAGCAGTTCGCAAGTGCCGATCGGCCGACTCCTGAAATTTTCATTTTCAAGTTTCAGAACCAAAGTCTTCAACTAAAAAGATAAGTACCCCATTGGGGAAACTTTTTCTTGCTCCTTACCGATGTCAGTAAAAGTTAATAATTGCATTACTTGTGGGAAGCAAATACCTCATAAGGATTTTCATTTGTACTGTATTCCATGCCTAGGCCCTAACCACAACGTACCTTGCTGTTGGTTTTATGCAAAATTTAATCAACCCACTATTAAACGTCGGTATATTTTTGCTTCTAAATATTTTGGATCACAATTTAACTATCCAGAAATGTCATTGGTTAGCAATCCGGCTACCGGAATACCTAAAAAAAACGCAAAGAAAAAGACAGGCCGTCGAGGTCCAAAACTGACAACGACGCTTTTCCTAAGCCAGTCGCTAGTTCGTCAGTACTCAGTGTAGTGCTTCCGCAGCCCCTGATACCCACTACGTTTGATTCGCTGGCCTCTACTGAGACCTATTTGGAGTCCGGTATCCCGCAAGATGCTTAAATTATTGAACCTGCGGATGTCTCTACCTTAGATGGGTCTGGAGCCGCTGTGCAGCACCGGCTTCTGAGGGTGTTTTCAGGCCTACAGATTTGTATATTAAACTGACACCATCTTCAAAACTAAGGCCAAAATCTACATCTATGTCTAAAAAACTGATGTTTGGGCCACGTGTGCAGGCCCCTATGCCCAAAAAACAAATGATCAAAATGGCTGAAGATTTAATTACCCTGTTCAGGGGTAGCCAACCCCCACCTACTAAGAAGCCTAGGCAATACATTGATTATGAATCTTCTGAACAGGATTCTATTTCTTCTGACTCTTCCAATGAACAGGATTTGTCTATACCTACTTATGAGGACTCTGATGCAGAAGATTCCATTCCTTCTGCTTCCCCCCTGAAGATTTTTCTTTTAGGGAAACTTTGCACACCTTACAGGAACATTTCCACTGGGAAAGTCAGGATTTCTCTGAATGTAAAAAGAGACTTAGGGATTTTCTTCTTCTTCCTCAACATAGGCCTTTGGCTATACCTCCTGTCCTAGACATTGTTGGTGACGTTATTACAGAATCTAGTATGGCTCCTGATTTTCTGCCTCCGGCTCCTTGTAAGCCTGACAGATACTACAGGGTTCCTGACTCACACAAATTCCTTTTCAAAAATCCTATTGCAGATCCTGAAACCATTTCTCAGGGTCCCAGGGGCATTAAGGCCTCTACTGCTAAAAATCCTACCTCTTCTGATAGAGATTCCAGGGCGCTGGATAGATGGGGTAAGAAGGTTTACACTTCTGCAACCTTGGCAATCAGGGCTTTAAACCATCAATTTCATATGCTTAAATACCAGCAGCATATCATGGGACTGCTTAAACAGAAAATGATGTTAATTTTTGACTGTGTGGAAAAAAAAGATTTACGTATTGCATTCAGCTGAACAAGTTGGAAAACATACTTTGCAATGTGGTTTTGATTATTTGGAGGCCTCTTGCAGGGCTGCTGTAACTGGCTCTGTGCTAAGAAGGCATGCTTGGCTCAAAGAGCAAACTCTGCCTGATCATGTTAAAGCAAAATTGTTGGATGCTCCTTTACAACAGGACTGTCTCTTGGGTAATAAGGCTGTAGAAGTTTTAAAAAAGATGGAAGATAAAGCTAAGTCTAATTTCTTACAAGTGCAACCTCCAAGATTTAGCAAGCACTGCCCTACTAAGAACTGGTCCTTTCCAGTTCCTTCGAGAGTCACTCAAGTCAAACCCAGACATTCCAAAGGCTCCAGGTTTCAGTCACAAGGGACTTTTAGAACAAAACAATGGGGTGCCTCCGCCTCCAAATCTGGAAGCAACAAGGCACCTCCCTATGGTAAGCATTCTCAATGACTTCCCTCTACACTTACCAAGCACTTACCTTTCAGCCGCCCCTTTGGGCAGAAAACTGGCACTTCATGTAAAAAAACTGGCAACTTATAACCCAGGACAAATGGGTTTTAAATATAGTTTCCCAGGGATACAGATTTCATTTCCACACGTTGCCAATCCCAAACGGATGGCCAGACCTGCCCCCAAACCAGTGGGTGGAGGCCCAGAAACAAGTACTCTCTCTCATGAACATGGGAGCTATTCAACCTGTCCCAGAAGAGGAAAAGGGACAAGGTTTCTATTCAAGACTTTTCCTGGTACCCAGAAAAGACAAAGCATGGCATCCAATTCTGGACTTATCTACTCTAAACACATTTCTGGATATTCCAAAATTCAAGATGCTGACTCTTCAACAGTTACTTCCTATGCTAGGCAAAGATGCTTGGTTGGTAACTCTAGACTTAAAAGAGGCTTACTTGCATATCCCAGTCAGGGAATCTTGCAGAAGATACCTCCGCTTCAAAGCAGGCTATTTGCATTACCAGTTCTCTGCACTGCCCTTTGGCTTGTCTACTGCGCCCAGGGTCTTCACAAAGTGCCTGGCTCCAGTAATTGAATTTTGCAGGCAAAGAAATATTCAACTATATCCATATCTGGACGATTGTCTAATTCAGGCAGAAAACAGGGACATTCTTCAAAAACATCTGGTGTTTGTAAAAAAGGTTCCAACTTGTCTAGGGTACACCATAAGCAAAAATAAATCGCAACTTGTACCGTCTCAAAAAATTACATTCCTGGGTGCAAGCTTGAATACAACTGCCCAGATGACTTACCTTATGCCAGAAAAGTAAATTCATTTGGTGACTTACTTCAAACAGGTGGCCACAAAATCCTTGCTAGCTGCAAGACAAATTCTGCAAGCCTTGGGGTTCATGGCCTCTTGCATTCTTCTAATTCCACATGCAAGACTGCATATGAGGAAACTTCAGTGGTACTTAAGTTTATGGAGTCAACATTGTCACAGCCTGTAAACAATGATTCCTGTCATACCTTGCCTGCAACTAGAGTTCCTATGGTGGGCAGAAGCCTGCCACCAAAACAAGGGATTGCCATTCTCTCCACCCCCTGCCACCCAAACCCTAACTACAGATGCATCAGACTATGCTTGGGGGGCTCATCTGGCAGGGAAGTGCATTCAGGGCAAATGGAGCCCAAATCAAATGCACCTTCCTATCAATCAAAAAGAGATGCTAGCTGTACAGAATGCACTGACAGCCTTCAAGGACTACCTTCATCCAGGACAATTAATGATAAAGACAGACAACACCACAGTTATGTGGTACATAAAGAAGCTGGGGGGTACATACTCCTACCCCCTTTGCAGACTAGCCATGGCATTGTGGAACACGGCCTTGACCTATCAGATTCAACTACAAGCTCAATTCCTGCCAGGAAAGTTGAATACTCTGGCAGGCGGACTAAGCAGAAATCTCATGGATCCACACGAATGGAAACTGGAACCACGGATTTTTCAACATGTTGACAAGCAAATGGGGGAGTCCAGATATGGATCTTTTTGCCTCACCCCAGAACTATCATTTGGACAGGTTTTACACAAGAACGCATCACAAAAAAAGCCTGGAAAGTGGATGCTATTTCATTCAGCTGGAAAAACCTATCAGTTTATGTCTTTCCCCCTGCTCTCCAAAGTTCTACTAAAAGTCAAACAGGACAGACCAAAAATGATTTTGATTGCTCCAGACTGGCCTTGCCAGCACTAGTACCTACTCCTGCGTAATGTGTCACACCCTCCACCATGGCACCTGCCTCAGACACCTTGCTTACTGTCTCAGCAGAACAACCAAATTCTGCACACTCAGCTCCAGACTTTGAATCTTGCAGCGTGGCTAATCACCTAAATTCACCCTTGCATCCCTCAGCAAACCTGTGATGGATGTCATTTTGGAGGCAAGAAGGCCTAGTACTAGAAAATCTTATGTTGACAAATGGAAAAGATTCTGTGCCTGGAATCAATCACAAGGGATAAGCACAACAGTGCCCAATATTCCTCAGATTTTACAATATTTAACTGAGATGCTTCACAAGTGCCTGTCCTTTTCTTCCATAAAAATCCATGCCTCAGCCATTTCAGCTCATTACAACACAGAACCTCCCCTCTTCTCTCATCCTCTGCTAAAGCAGTATCTCAGAGGGGCCAAAAACTTAAGACCACCCAGGAGAGCTCCAAACCCCTGCCTGTGACTTCAATTTTCTATTGGAAAAACTCACTCTCCCTCCTTTCGAGCCAGCTGCTACTGCAGTCACGTCAGCTAGAAGGATTTCCGAATTACAGGCTCTTATGGCAGTGGAGCCTTTTATTATTTTTCATGCGGACAGGGTGTCTCTCAGGACCAGTCCATCCTTCATGCCTAAGGTGGTATCCAGTATGGCTCTTAATCAGACCATTCATTTGCCAACTTTCTTTCCCAATCCACAGAACAAGGGGGAGCGGATTCTGCATTCATTGGATGTACACAGGCATCTTAGATTTTACTTAAATAGGACAAAATCTCAAAGAAAATCTGAACAACTACTGGTGGCATTTGCTGCAGGGGCAGAGGGAAAGGCTATTTCAAAGCAGACTATTTCCAAATGGATAAGCCATTGTATTTGTTTCTGCTACATGCACCATGGTAAATCTATCCCCCAAGGGATCAGATCTCATTCCACCAGGGCTGCATCTACTTCTACAGCCTTTCTCAGAGGTGTTTCTACCAGAGACATTCTAGAAACTGCTACCGGGAGCTCAGTTCATACGTTCACCAAACATTACCATTTACCTTTCTTCTCTAAAGCCAGAGCTGGCTTTGCCTCTGCTGTCCTGCAGAGCCTTATAGCTGGCCCTAATACTGTCTAAATCCATCCTCCCAACCATAGCTTTGGGAATCTACCAAAATGTAATGACTGCAACAGTGAAACACGAAGAACATAGTACATTTGTGTGCACTTACCATAAATGTAGATGTTCCAGTGTATTCACTGTTGCAGTCCTGGTTACCCTCCCTCCAACCCCCTGATTTTTTCTCTTACTATACCTCTTCTTTCCTTCACTGTGCTTAAAAGCCTTTTTGGTGTATTTGCTTTTGTTTGGAGGTATATTTTTGTGTTTTTAATTACTTAAATATTTGGCTCCCCATTTGGGGGGCACCTGACATCTGGGACAAGAAAAACTGATGTAATGTCGTCGACTGCATGTTTTATACCCCTGACTATCTGACATCATGAAAGAAGGGACAACAACCGACACAGGACCCAAGACTTTGTTAATCAGGCCGACTGAGGGCAAACCTGCCAGCAGATTACCCAAATGTAATGACTGCAACAGTGAATACACTCGAACATCTACATTTATGGTAAGTGTACACAACTGTACTTTGCAGTTATCACATTTGGGTTATCCCTGCTGAGGTAGCCCTCGGCCGGCCTGAATACCAGAGACTTACTATTTCTGCGTCGGTTGCTGTCGCTTGAAGACGACGTCAGGTCATCAGTGGTATAAAGGAAGGCAGCTGATATTACATCCGTCTTTCTTGCATGGAGCCTGAAGCAGAAGCAGTTCACGAGTGCCGGTTGGCCGCTACCTGAATTTTGCTTCTGAATTGAAGTTGAAGTCTTCAAAAGCTAAGTACCACATTGGGGATCCTTTTTTCTTGCACTAACCGATGTCACCACACCAGGAATTCCATTCCTACTGCATCACCTGTCTAGGCCCAGACCACAATGTCCCTCATTGTCGGTTCTGTGCTTTAACGTCAAAACTATTCATTGTCAGGCCCTTATTGTAGCCAGATATTTCTGTTTTCAGTTCTCGAATTCCAGTATGGCTTCCGTAAGCCATCTGACAGCAGACTTTCTGAAAAAACGCAAAGATAATGACAGAGACCGCACAGGACTAAACCTTCCGACAACGTTACCTCCAAGTTGGTCATCGGTCCTCTGGAATTTAGTGAGGAGCTTTTGCAGCCCCTGATGCCCGCTTCTTTTAATTCTCAGGCCTCTACTGAGACCCTTTCGGAGTCTGTTATGCAGCAGAACTCTTCTTCGTTTAAGGATCCTGTGGTCGTCTCTACCTTGGATGGGTCCATAGCTGCTGTGCAGGCACTGGCTTCCGAGGAAGTACTTCGCAACACCGAATCCAGACATAAGCCAACACCTTCTTTCATGGATTTCATTCCTTCTAAACCAACCGAGTTCCTTAGGCCCAAGGGTGAACCGCCCCCAAGAAACTGCCTTCCAGCCATTCTTTGGCACCTGCTCCCTTGCCTCAGTCACAAATGCTTAGATTGGCAGCGGACCTTATCATGCTGATTAGGGGAAGCCAAGCCACTCCCTCAAAAAAAAAAAAAGATCTGCATCCAGAAGTTTTGTCTGAACAAGAGTCAGATGAATCTGTTGCATCTGACTATGAAGACATGCAGCCCCTCTCTACATATGAGGATTCTGATGCAGAGGAGTCTATTCTTTCAGCCTCTCCCTCAGAGGATTTTTCCTTTGGGGAAACCTTGCATACTTTAAGGGAGCATTTCATATGGGAGAGTCAAGACTACCCACAGTCTAAAAAGAGACTCAGAGAGTTCCTGGACCTTCCACAGCACAGGCCCTTAGCCATCCCCCCAGTAATAGAGGTGGTAGAGGATGTCTTCTTTGAATCCAGCTTGACTCCAGACGCCCTCCCTCCTGCTCCCAGAAAGCCAGACAGGTACTACAGAGTCCCTGACTCTGTCAAATATGTCTTTAAAAACCCAACAGCGGACCCTGAGGTCATTACTCAAGGCCAAAAAGGGGTTAAAGCTACTTCAGCTAAGAATCCCACCCCCTCAGACAAGGATTCCAGAGTACTGGACACATTGGGTAAAAAAGTATACACCTCTGCTACTCTTGTTATCAGTGCACTCATTTGTCAGTTCCATATGCTTAAATATCAGCAACATACCTTGGAATTCCTTAAACAAAAAATTACCTCCTTTACTACATGGGCAGAATCTAAAGATTTACAGGAATTAATGCACTCTGGTACTCAAGTTACTAAACATACTTTACACTATGGTTTTGATGCCCTAGAAGCTTCTTGCAGGGCAGCAGTCACTGGATCTGTCATTAGAAGACATGCATGGCTTAAGGAACAACCCCTGCCAGACCATGCCAAATCAAAATTGTTGGATGCACCCTTGCACAAAGTTAACTTATTTGATACTAAAACAGAAGAGATGTTAAAAAAGATGGAAGGGAACGCAAACTCTGTGCAGACTGTTAAAGATTTCTTACAGGTACAGCCCCCTAGGTTCAGCAGGCATTTTCCTTCCAAACACTGATCCTTTCCTGCACCTAGTAAACAGGGCCAGCCTAGGCCCCATGGAAACAGACCTCCAAGACAGCAGTCCCATGGGTTGCAGAGATCTAAGCAGTGGACTGCCTCCACTTCAAAACCAGGGAGTTCTAAGCCACCCCCTTATGGCAAAAACTCAGTGACTCAGTTGCTCCCTATCTCGCCTCTGCCCACCATCACATTCCCCTAGGAAGAAAACTCTCCTTTCACTCAAGCAACTGGACCACCATTGCCAAGGACCAGTGGGTTCTGTACATTATGTCTCGGGTACAAATTCTCCTTCCACACCCTCCCAACCTCCAAAGGGTTCCCAGATCTACCACCAAATCAGTGGGCAGAGGCTCAAAATGCAAATCCATACCCTGCTCTCCTTGGGAGCAGTAGAACACGTTCCTGCAGAACATATAGGTCAAGGTTTCTACTCCAGACTTTTTCTGGTACCCAGAAAAGAGGGCATCTTGCGCCCCATCCTTGATCTGTCCATTCTAAACACTTTCCTAGTGATCGCACAATTCAAAATGCTCACCCTCCAGCAGCTAATACCCATGCTGCCCAAGGATGCTTGGCTAGTCACCCTGGACCTAAAAGAGGCCTTCCTCCACATTCCCATCAGGGAGTCCTTCAGAAAATATCTTTGTTCAGGGCAGGATTTCAGAACTTTCAATTCTCTGCACTTCCCTTTGGCTTATCTACTGCTCCCAGAGTTTTCACAAAGTGCCTGGCTCTGGCCATTGCTTTTTGCAGACAAAGAAATATTCAAATTTATCCCTACTTAGACAACTGCCTTATTCAGGCAGACAGCCAGGAAAAGCTGCTCAAAGACCTGGCATTTATAAAAGACCTACTAACCACCTTAGGGTACACAGTCAACAAAAAGAAATCCAAACAGGTACCTACCCAAAGGATAATCTTCCTGGGAGCATGCCTGGACACAGCATCCCAAATGGCATGCCAACACCAGAGAAATAAAGTTTCCTATCAGCTTACTTCTCTCACCTGGCCACCAGACCCCAACTTTCTGCAAGGCAAATCCTGCAAGCCCTGGGATTCTTGGCATCTTGCATACTCCGTATTCCATATGCCAGACTGCGTATGAGGAAACTTCAGTGGTACCTAAAGAGCCTTTGGTGTCAACACTCTCAAGATCTGGAAACCCTTTTACCTATTATTCCTTGCCTGATGTAGGAATTTCTTTGGTGGGCAACAGCCTCCTCCTACAATAAGGGACTGCCTTTCTCCCCATACCCTGCTGCCCAGACTCTCACCACAGACGCATCAGACTACGCTTGATGTGCACACCTGGACGGCAGGTGCATACAGAGCCAATGGAACCCACAGTAACTCCCCCTGCATATCAATCTAAAAGAGATGATGGCTGTGCAGCAGGCCTTAATAGCTATCGAACCCTTCCTCTCTCCAGGGGCTGTCTGGATCCAAACAGGCAACACCACGGTGATGTTGTACATCAACAAGCAGGGAGGGACTCACTCCTACCCGCTGTGCAGGGTGGCCATGACCCTTTGGTTCACAGCCTCTTCCATGCATCTACACCAGTTAGCACAATACCTGCCAGGCTCTCTCAACTCCCAGGCAGATCAATTAAGCAGAAAGCTGTTGGACCCCCATGAGTGGCAGCTCAACAGAAGGACTTTCTTACTAATAACTCAAAAATGGGGCACCCCGGAGGTCGACCTCTTTGACTCCCACACCAACCATCAGCTCGACAAATTCTGCACCAGGGAGCATCACTGCATGGCATGGAAAGGAGATGCCCTGTCCTTCCCCTGGGTAAACGTCTCGGTCTATGCCTTTCCTCCCCTACCTCTCATTCCCAAGGTACTGATCAAAATAAGGGAGGAAAAACCAAGGACCATTCTCATAGCTCCAGACTGGCCCAGACAGCACCGGTACCCCTTGCTGTGTAGCCTGTCCCCCTGCTCCCATGGAATCTTCCTCAGGTTCCCAACCTCCTAACCCAGAGGGCAGGGGAATTCATGCACCCCCATTTGCAGACACTCAGTTTGGCAGCTTGCCTTATAACCTGACCCCTGACCAATCTGCCCTCCTCAGTAAACTGATTCTGGATGTTATTCGAGAGGCCAGATGCCCTAGCACCAAAAAGTCTTGTGCAGATAAATGGAAAAGGTTCTGCACCTGAATCCAGGCTAAGGGAGCCAATACGGCACAGCCCTCCATCCCTCTCATCCTGGACTACTTAGCTGACCTACTACACAGTGGTCTCTCTTTGTCCTCTATAAAAATCCATGCCTCTGCTATTTCTGCTCATTTTCCCACTGAGCAGCCTCTTTTTTTACACCCTGTGATCAAACAGCTCCTCAGAGGGGCTAACAACTTGAGGCCCCCAGAAGGGCACCAACACCAGCTTAGGACCTTAATTTTGTCTTGGAAAAGCTCACCCTGCCTCCTTTCAAACCAGCTTCTTTTGCTGAACTAAAATGTCTCTCCTGGAAGACCGCCTTCCTCCTGGCCATCACTTCAGCCAGAACAGTTTCTGAGCTGCAAGCACTCATGGCTGTGGAACCCTTCATCATCTTCCATGCAGACAGGGTATCCCTCAGAACTAATCCATCCTCCATGCCGAAGGTATTATCCAGTGTGGCTATCAACCAATACATCCATTTTCCCAGCTTCTTTCCTAACCCTCAAAACAAGGGGGAAAGGATTCTGCACTCTCTAGATGTGCACAGACATCTCAGATACTATCTGGACAGGACTAAACCCTTCAGAAAATCTGATCAACTACTGGTTAGCTTTGCTTCAGGGGCAGAGGGCAAAGCCATCTCCAAGCAAACCATTTCCAAATGGATAGCACACTACATTCATTTCTGCTACAAGCAGCATGGCAAGCCTCTGCCCAAGGGGGTTAGGACCCACTCCACCAGAGCAACTTCCACCTCTGCAGCATTCCTCACAGGGGTCCCCTCCAGGGACATCCTGGAGGCTGCCACCTGGATATCAGTTCACACCATTACCAAACATTACCACCTGCCTCTCTTTTCTAAATCCAGGGCAGGCTTTGCCTCTGCAGTTTGCAGGGCATGCTAGCCAGCCCCTAGCTTCTTTGACTGCCTCCACCCATTTCTTCAGCTTTGGGAATCTACCCAAATGTGATGACTGCAACAGTGAAACACGAAGAACATAGTACAGTTGTGTACACTTACCATAAATGTAGATGTCCGAGTGTCTTCACTGTTGCAGTCCTGGTCCCCCCCCCCTCCTTCCCCCTTTTTTTCTTTTTGTTACCTTCCTCCCATGTTGTTCTCCTTTTGGTATTTTTTTTTCTCCACTGGTGGGGTCCTGCCACCAGAGCCTGGCCTCCTACTTTGGGGGCTCCTGACTGGTTAGGCCAAGAAAAACTGATGTAATGGCATCGGCTGCCTTCCTTTATACCTCTGACGACCTGACGTCAGTCTTCAAGCGACAGCAACCTACGCAGAAATACTAAGTCTCTGGTATTCAGGCCGGCTGAGGGCTATCCCAGCAGGATAACCTAAATGTGATGACTGCAACAGTGAAGGCACTCAAACATCTACATTTATTGTAAGTGTGCACAACTGTACTTTCCACTGTATTCAGCATTCATCAGACCTATCATTGAGCACAATGTCCTCTTTGGTATGTACCTATCCAGGCATATCCAACAATTGGAACGTCTACAGAGGTTCCCCACTAAAAAAATACAGGATTTAAGTAAAATGTCCTATGCAGACCACCTCAAGGCCCTATCCCTGTATTCTGTCTCCTACAGGCTTTTGAAGGGAGATCTATGCCTGGCATACAGGGCATTTTCAGACCCCACTCTGGTAGGCGTCCTGCATATTCACAAAACAGTACCAGAATTACCCATTCTAATGACTTAAACCTTGCCTGTGATATAACTAGGACCTGCTGGAGAGATAGGTATGTATTACAGAGACTACCCCAAATGTGGAACAGGCTCCCCATCCATGTGAAGCAGAGTTCCTCCCTAATACAATTCAAGTGCAACTTGGACAATTGGATGGGAAACTGGAAATTCATCCCTAGTTTGGCACCTCTGTCTGTGATACAAATAGATAACCTGTAAATGGTTTATCTCCCAGGCCCATGCTTACACTTATCAAGGGTATCAAAACTCATCAGAGATTTGGGATGCATGGCTATGCTTAAAAAGGCCCTTGTGGTCGTTAGCTTAGTAAACAGGTGTTTATTTTCTGGGTTTGGGGAAGCTTGGAAATTAGCTATCACTTAGTAGGAGGTAGTTAGGCTTAGAAAAGTTCTTAAAGGTTCTGGAGTTAGATGGGGGTTCTTCCCTCCAATATTCTCAGATCACATACCTGAATCTGCATCATCCCTCAAATCTACCATGAACAAGTCCTCAGGGCTTTATCTAAGGCCCAGAACAATACTTCTATGGGACCAGACAGTATACCAGGCTGCCTACTAGTTAGCCTGAAACATGACTTTTCAGATCCCCTACAGAGGTTATTCATATCACTTTCTTGACGGATGAATGGAGGACAGCAAGTCCAAGTCATTCCCTTACACAAAGGGAGGGTTTCAATGAACCCGGGTAATTATAGATTCATAAGCCTAACCAGCCTCATCTGTAAGGCTGTAGAAAAAAATCACTATTGAATTAGTAAGTAGGGGGGTATAGGTAACTTGACTTTTATCCCAAACGTGTTCGGATTGTCAAGGCCAGGTTCTGATTACTTAACCTGGTTAACTTTTTGAAAACGTTACTGTAACAATGAATAAGGCAATCAGTGCACACCACATATCTCAACCTCGTGAAGGTGTTCAACACCATCCAACACTCGGGTATCATAGTTAAGCCCTCCAAATTAAATCTAAATCCCTATGTAACTGGTTGAATAGCAAATTGGTCAACAGATAGAACCCAGGAAATAAGGATAGGCTGCTCTAACTCCTCCAAAAGACCTATCACTAGTGGTGTACTCCAGGTTTCAGTCCTTGGGCCACTCCACTTTTGCATTTACTTCTTGGAGGTCAGAGCTAATGTTAAGAGTTTGTGGCTGACCAAGTTTGCAGATGATAGCTAAGTTGGTGTCATCATAAACTTCCCATATGGCACCATGATCTTCCAGAATGGCCAGTCTCAGACCAATAGCAGATGTCAAAACCATGGACTAAAACTAAATGCCAAGAAATGTATGATTGTGTCATTTGGCAAGCATACCTCTCTTTGTAACTGTCATATTGACAATGTACTCCTAATCAGAGATATAGGAAACCCATGTCGGCAGGTGGTTTAGGAATGTGGCTGTATCATGCATTTGTTTAATAGTAGCCAGTTACATTTTGGGGAGGCCATCTCATGTGTAGAAAGCATACAGGTGCCTCTGGTTCATCACAACTGATCCCCCTACATTTTGGTGCAAAATCTTTTCTGTCAGTGTGGCAGGCCTTGCTGTGATCTTTTTGTTTCCTCAAACATTGCCAAATGCAGTAACTCCTTTTCCCATAATCTCTGTAGTAAGGGAGATTCCAGGGATGCTTTGGTCGAGAAATGGTCCATCTTTTCTCCATTTCTACTGATGATGAGGTTCACAAAGAAAGCCAGACAACACAAGTAAAAGGTCATTGTTATAGTGTCATTTTGGTATTGTGTAGTTTTCCCAGCTTCTTCCCTGCATACTGGAGCAGTCATTATTATTGTATCCTGTCAGGACAGTTATTTTCTCACCCAACAGCCAAGCTTGTAGCTAGACATTCATTCCCTTTGGTTAATGGCATGACTATTCCACTACATCAGAGGCTAGTAACATTTCCTTCCTCTAGAGTGGTACAGATAATCTCCTCCTCTCAAAAAATCAAGACTTACAAAGACATATGGAGACTGTTTTCTATCTGGGCCAACCTAAACGTTTTTGATTCTTTTTTTTTACTTCCACTGTATCTGATCTAGAGTATTTAACCAACTTTTCAGTCTTGGACTTCTGTCAAAGTTCACTCAGCAGATTAGTCAATACCCTGGTGTAAGTTATAATTTTCATTCTTGGTTGCTCTGATCTGCAAAACCCTTCTCAAAGATTCAGTCTGTTTTGAGACCACCATTAAAGGATGCACTTCCACCTAGGGATCTCTGTGTCGTGCTAAAAAAGTAACTTTTGACTCCTTTTGAATCTTTCTGATGGCCATTAATTCTCACAGGGCTATTTCTAATTTTACAGGTTCTGTCAATTGATCTCCCTTATTTGATCTTTCATAAAGGTAGGGCTTTCCTCCATTCCAATCCCTTTAGCCATGGGGAGCACCTCTTTCTCTGTATGGCTGTGTACTGTGAGTTGAGATATATCCACAAGGCAAGTTATGTAACAAAGGATTTACAGCTGTTTGCATCCAAGTGTTTTTTTTTTTTTTTTTTTTTTTTTAAGAGAAGGAAACAAAGTATCAAGGATCACCATAGCCAGATAGCTCACTGATAATTCACAATACAATAAGCCTTTGCTTCAACTCAGATAGCTCATTTGCTTTCGAGCAGTCATTAGACCCTCCCCAGTTTTTTTTTGTCAGAATTCAACCCTGGTCTTGTGTCAGTACTTTTCCAAGCCACTGTAATCTGGATTTGATATACAGGTCCACGTCTTCATGCTGTAATAAGGAGATGTTCTCTGGAAGGTTAGCTTGGGACTCTCTGCTGCTGTTACTGAAGATGGACCTCTTTTTGTATACGAAAGTTATGCACTTAACCATGGTAATAGATTTTGGAAGAGCAGGTCTGTCATTGGTAATGTACTCAATTTTTTTAATTTCTCCAAATCTTTTGGGTTTCTAATACTATGACAGGAATGGACCCCCATTCCTAAGTCAAGTATGATTAAAGTTCCTGAAATTAGTATTGTTTCAATCTTTGATCGCAGCCAAAAGTGTTCTTCCCAGCACCTACAGTGTGCCCAGTAATGACTCCTACAATTCGTACAGTTACATGTATCGGTAACAAATCTATATACGATTGTAAATTCTTTTTTATAAGACCTGTTGCTCCTACTACTATTGGAACTGTTTGGGTATCCTTTTTTCACATTGCTCTCGTTTCTGCCTGCAAATCCTGATATTTTACAACTTTGTGTCTCTCTGTAAGCAAGAGACTGCAGTCACTGGATGTGGCGATTTTAATGATCAATGCTACTTTCGTCTTCTTTTCATGGACCACTATATCTGCTTTACTTGCATCTGTCTTTTGAACTGTTGGTAATGGGTGCGCCTATGTGATATAAACTTCATAATTTTCTATGATGCTTTGTGGATTATCTTTGCTGTGTTTTTCAGCCACTTCAGTACGATAATGTTTGCACAATCCCCAGTGCAGCAGTCTTGCCACATTATTATGCCTTTCAGTATACAGTCGTTCCGCCATTAGTATGTCACAACCAGCAATGAGGTGTGCAACTGTTTCCAGTTCTCTTTTACAAAACCTACATTTGTCTGTTTCTCCCACATGTTCAATGGACTTTATAAACCAATGTGTACGTAGCCCACTGTCTTGGGCCACCAATATTAACTTTTCATCTCTTGTTTTGAATTTACCTCTCCTTAACTATTCCTGTGTTCAGTCCAGATCAATATGAGGCTCTTCCAGAAGTTTTCTGTACTTACAACTATATTTATGCATTTCCACATTTCTTGTCTTCTTATTTGATCCTTCACCTTAACTTTCTTTTGTTTTTGGCACATTCAGTTGCTGCCTGATTTTTATCTACTTTTGGTTTGATTACCATTCCTGCTTGACGCTGTTATGCTTCTGCTAGCCTAAGCAAGAAAGTCATCTTAGATTATTCTCCTCGAGTTTCAAAACTTTCACTATGTTTGGGTCTTGTGAGGTCAGCAGATGTGTGCACTCCCACGATTGCAGATCTGTACATGTAATCAATTTTAAGGAGGCCCATACCTTCTTCAGCATGGGGAATGTATATAATCTTGGTGTCCATTAATTTTTATAAATCATTTGGTGAGCATGAAGTATCCTTCTTGTTTTCCTGTCTGTAAGTTAGGGCAGGAAGAACAAATTGGTTTATGGCTTGAATTTTGTTCCTAGATGTCACCGCTGTTTTCAGGATTAACTTAAGTCATCTAAGATATTCCTTACTAAGTTTTTACTCGCATTAGTTCATGTTTTACTGCTGATACTTCATCAATTCACAAATATTTATACAGTCCCTCTTGCTGAAGTTCTTTTATGTCACATTGTTGTCCCAAACCGATGTTTTCTTTTTTTTTTAAAACATTTTTTATTGATTTTCATGAAATAAAATAATACAAAACTGATGTTTTCTTGGTGCTGCAGTTTTACTGCTTTAAAGGTTGCTTTTGCACATTTATCAAGATGAAATGACATTCTTATATCATCTGAAAAAGTTTTAACAACTTGCAGATGTCCTTCAAGGATGCATCTGCAGTCCTTACATATGGGTTGTCCTGCCTCAGGCAGCCCTTCGGTTGGCCGGATTCCAAAGTCTGGGTCCGGCGTCGGCTGATGTCACCCTTTTCCCCGACGTCAGAGCGCCTGGGGTATAAAAGCGTCAGCCGACTCTATCTTCCTCAGTCTTTCTTGCCACGCGGTGCCCGAAGCAGAAGCAGTTCGCAAGTGCCGGTCGGCCAGCTCCTGTGATTTCAGCTACCGAAGTCTTCAAAAAAGCTAAGTACCCCGTTGGGGACTCTTTCTTGCCTCAGCCGATGTCAGATCAAACGGTTAAAGTTAATAATTGTAAACCAATACACAAACCACGAACTTGGAAAAAAACAAAAAATAGTGATGCTGTGATCAAATCACGCCAGTCTCTACTAAAAATAAATGAAATTTATTCCGTTCTGTTAGCGCTTTCGTGCATTAACAGATAGATGCACTTCTTCAGACAACATTTAAAAAATGACTAGAATATATATAGGGAAACCAATTTGTTCACACACCCAACAGCTCATTGTCAATTAAATACTTAAAACAATTAAAGCACTATCTACTTTAAAAAAATGTATTAAGTGCTATTTGTTAAACACAAACTCAACCATTAAAAATCATATATATATATTATATTATAAATGCAATTTCATCATGTTTTATAAATAATTTGAAACATGTATTATTGAACAACATTCTAAATATTTCCTAAGACACATTTTTAGTGACACATAAATATGTATTATATTGCCACTTTTTAAAATTTAACACTACTAATCTATCGTTGTAAAGCCTTCAACTTCAGAAGGCATTTAATTGAACAATATTCATTTATACCTGGATATGCATATGCTTCAGTTTTGAATTGCCACAGTAGTTCCTGCTCTTCAAGCCTCAAATGCCAAGGTCCACCCCTAGGGTTTTTATGGACCTTATGTACTACATTAAATAAAAAACTGTCGTTGGGAAAAACTCATTGATATGTTTTGCTAATGCATTTGTAGGCATGTTCCTAGATATAGCATATATGTGTTCGTATATGCCTTGTTTTAACTGACGCTCAGTTTTCCCCAAATAAAATGCAGAACACAGTTTGCAGGAAGCCAGATACACAACACCAGAGCTTTCACAATTGTATTTATCATTACAATAGTATTTTTTATTTTTAATCTCAAAAAAGGAACCTGTTTTTATATACTTGCAATAATTGCATCGTCCACACTTCGACATTCCCTTATTAGGTTTATAACTAATATTAGTTGATTCTAATAACATCTTAAGAGAAAGTGCTTTTTTATAAACCACTACTGGTTTATAACCTAGTATAGAGATTGAATTTATATCATTAGACACTAATTTCCAGTTGTTATTTAATATTTTCCTAACTTGAGGGGCTAGGTCATTAAACTGAGTCAAAAAACTAACATTGTAATTAGTTTTAAGTTGATCGGTACTTTCCATTCCTTGACTACTTACATTTGTTTCACATACTGAATTATTAATGTTTGTAGAACCAGATGTCAGTATAGGATTCATAAGTCCCTTGTTTCTTTTTATACTGACCTCATTAACGATAGATTAGTAGTGTTAAATGTTAAAAAGTGGCAATATAATACATATTTATGTGCCCCTAAAAAAATGTGTCTTAGGAAATATTTAGAACGTTGTTCAATAATACATGTTTCAAATTATTTATAAAACATGATGAAATTGCATTTATAATATAATATATATATATGATTTTTAATGGTTGAGTTTGTGTTTAACAAATAGCACTTAATACATTTTTTTTTTAAAGTAGATAGTGCTTTAATTGTTTTAAGTATTTAATTGACAATGAGCTGTTGGGTGTGTGAACAAATTGGTTTCCCTATATATATTCTAGTCATTTTTAAAATGTTGTCTGAAGAAGTGCATCTATCTGTTAATGCACGAAAGCGCTAACAGAACGGAATAAATTTCATTTATTTTTAGTAGAGACTGGCGTGATTTGTTCACAGCATCACTATTTTTTGTTTTTTTAAAGTTAATAATTGTTTATCTTGTGGGGAAACAAATACCTCATAAGGATTTCCACTCTTACTGCTTACCCTGTGCTTACCCTGCCTAGGCCCAGACCACGACGTCTCGGCCTGTTCAGCCTGTGCTTCCTTCAATAAACGCACTCTTAGGCGTCGAGCAGAGTTTGCAGAGGAATTTTTTTGGGAAAATTTCAATTATATCATGCCGTCGGAGCTTCCGACACCTCATTTACCCAAAAAACGTAAGGATAAGGACCGACACACGCGGTCTGCGGTTTCGGCCGACTCAACGCCTAGGCCTACCGCGAGTGTTTCGGTCTCTACTGAAGCCGAATCTCTACCGCTTCAGACCGACGACACCGAACAGCCGGTAACTTCTGTACCGGAGGCCATCACTGAGTCGGTCATAGAATTTCCGTCTGAACCCAGTGTTCAGGAAATATCCAACACCATTTCTGTTGATAAAACTACTCCAGCACGTGGGGCAGCCAGGCCCCCTGTATCCATGTCCATTAAGGCCTTTGCACGGGCTAAAGCTGCTAAACAGCCAAAATCTCTCCCTCCCAAGGCTATACCTCAGGGATCCACTACCGGTTCACAAATTCTAACCTTGGCTGAAGACCTTATTTCCTTAATCAGGGGCTCTCAACCACCTCCAGGCAAAAGGCCCAGGGTTGAGCAGACTGATCCCCAGTCTTCTGATGAGGCCTCAGATGACTCTGCCCTTTCAGACTACCAGGAGGAGGCCCTTCCGGCCTACGAGGATTCTGATGCAGAGGAATCTATTCCCTCAGCCTCCCCCCCGAAGAGTTTTCCTTTGGGGAGACCCTTCACTCCATGAGAGAGCATTTCAAATGGCAAGGCCAGGAATTCTCTGATTCCAGGAAGAGGTTAAGGACTTTTTTACATTTACCTCAGCATAGACCTTTGGCTATTCCTCCTGTTTTAAATGTTATAGAAGATGTGTACTCTGAGTCTAGTATTTCCCCTGACTCCCTTCCTATGGCTCCTGTCAAACCTGACAGGTACTACAGGGTCCCGGACTCACATCTATACCTTTACAAGGGCCACTCTGCTGACCCAGAAACTATTTCCCAGGGCCCTAAAGGGGTTACAACCACCACTGCCAAGAATCCACTTCCTTCTGAAAGGGAATCCAGGGCTTTAGAGAGATGGGGTAAAAAAGTGTATACTTCTTCCACACTTTCTATGAGAGCATTAAATTGTCAATTCCATATGATACAGTATCAAGAGTATCTGTTAGATGAATTGCATAAAAAACTAACCTCGCCTGAACCCCTAGACCGCAAGGCGCTTCAGGATCTGGTGCATAACTCTCAGCAGGTTTGCAACCATTTCTTACAGTGTGGTTATGATGCATTGGAAGCTTCATGTAGGTCAGCAGTGACAGGTGCAGTCATACGTAGACATGCTTGGCTGAAGGAACAAACACTGCCAGATCATGTTAAAGCAAAGCTTCTGGATGCACCACTGGAAAAACAAAAGTTATTTGGTTCCACGGATCAAGAGGTCTTAAAGAAATTTGAGGAAAAGGCTAAATCAGTACAAACAGTCAAAGATTTTCTCCAGGACCAACCACCAAGATTCAGCAGAAATTGGCCTTCTAAGAATTGGTCCTTTCCAGACACAGACAGATTTCAAAGAGGCAAGAACAGGCGTGCCAGAGGTAGGGGGCAAGCTCGAGGCTCCTACAGAGGATGTCAATGGCAGCCTCCTAACCAGAGAGGTAGTGCAGGACCTACAACTACTGCGCAAGGACAAACTCAATGACTTGACTTTGACTCCGCCAACCAGGGCTCAATTGGAAGCACCTTTGGGCGGAAAGCTATCTTTATTCTCAGAAAATTGGCACAGTATTACAAAGGACAAATGGATACTACAAATAATAGACAAAGGATACAGATTCCATTTTCATACATTACCAAAAAGACAAGGCATGCCAAACTTGCCACCAAATCAAAGGGCAGAGGCTTTCAAGCAAATTTCCAAACTACTACAAATGAAGGCAATAGAGAAGGTTCCTTACACAGAACAAGGCCAAGGATTTTATTCCAGACTATTCCTTGTTCCAAGAAAAGAAAAGCAATGGAGGCCTATTCTGGACTTGTCCGCACTGAATACTTATCTCATCGTGCCAAAATTCAAAATGCTGACCTTACAGCAACTCCTACCCATGCTGGGCAAGGGGTCCTGGCTGGTAACTCTAGACCTCAAGGAGGCATACCTGCATGTCCCTATCAGACAAAGTTGCAGAAGACACCTCAGATTTCTTGCAGGTTCAGAGCATTATCAGTTCTCAGCATTGCCCTTTGGCTTATCTACTGCGCCCAGAGTTTTCACGAAATGCCTGGCATCAGTAATTGCACATTGCAGACTTCAGGGGATTCAAATATACCCATACCTGGACGACTGCCTTATACAAGCGGACAGCCAACAAACATTGGTAAAACACTTGGACTATGCCATCCGCCTACTACAGGCCTTGGGATACACAGTCAACATTCAAAAATCAAGACTTGTTCCATCCCAACGAATAATTTTTCTGGGTGCAAAGCTGGATACAAACACCCAAATGGCTTTTCTCACAGAAGAAAAACAAGAACAATTACCGGATTATTTCAGAAATCTGACAACTCAAACCCAGCTGACTGCAAGGAAAATCCTGCAGGCCCTGGGTTTCATGGCATCTTGCATTCTTCTGATCCCACAATCAAGGCTGCATATGAGGAAACTACAATGGTACCTAAGGAGTCTATGGTCTCAGCACAGTCACAGCCTAGAAACCTTGATCCCCCTCATTCCATGCCTCCAAAAGGAATTTATGTGGTGGGCACAAGCAAGCCAGTCAAACATGGGCCTGCCTTTCAGCAAGCCACATATCAGCCAAACCATTACAACGGACGCCTCAGACCATGGATGGGGAGCGCACATGAAGGACAGATGTATTCAGGGGCAATGGACACAAAAGGAATTGCGCCTGCACATCAACCAAAAGGAAATGCTGGCAGTGATGCATTCAATCGAGGCCTTCGAACATTTCCTGCATCAAGGTCACCTGCTAATAAAGACAGACAATACCACAGTCATGTGGTACATAAACAAGCAAGGAGGTACCCATTCCTACCCTCTTTGCAGGCTGGCAATGAATCTTTGGGAACTTTCCCTAAAACTCAATATAGAGCTGCATTCCCAGTTCGTACCAGGAAAGGACAATGTACTGGCGGACAGCCTAAGCAGAAACACCATGGATCCACACGAATGGATGTTGCATCCAGACATTTTTCTTCAGAAAGCACAATCATAGGGAAGGCCGGACATAGATCTTTTTGCCTCCCCCCACAACCATCAACTGAAGAAATTCTGCACAAGGACATACCATCCTCAAGCATGGACAGTGGACGCCCTCTCCTTCAGCTGGAATGCTCTAACAGTATATGCATTCCCACCTCTTCCATTAATGACCAAGGTCTTACTGAAGATCAGGACAGAGCAACCAAAAGTGATTCTGATAGCTCCGGACTGGCCAAGACAACACTGGTACCCACTGTTAAAGAGCATGTCACGCACGAAACCGTGGCCTCTACCACAATGGCCACTTCTTCTGACACAGCACATTTACAAAACTCTGCACTCCAGCCTAAAAACCTTGCAGCTGACAGCCTGGAAAATACCTTAACTCCTAGCCAGGATAAACTATCCAAGAGGGTAAAGGATATCATCATGGAAGCTCAGCGGCCTTCCACAAGAAAGGCATACTCAGCAAAATGGAAAAGATTTTGAACCTGGAGCAACGCAAAGGGTCAGGATCCGACAGTGATGAGCATTCCACATATCCTTGAATACTTGGCAGAAATGCTCCATAATGGCCTTTCTTATTCATCCATAAAAATTCATGCTTCAGCTATTTCAGCAGAGTACAACACTGATCCACCTGTATTTTCTCATCCTCTGCTAAGGCAGTTTCTAAGAGGGATAAAAAACATCAACCCTCCAAGGAAACCACCAGTGCCTTCATGGGACCTTAACTTCATGTTGGAAAAATTAACTCTACCTCCCTTTGAACCAGCAGCATCTTCAGAATTACAATTCCTGTCTTTGAAGACTGCCTTCCTTCTGGCCATAACCTCAGTAAGAAGAGTATCTGAGTTACAGGCCCTCATGGCAGTACAACCATTTCTAATTTTCCATCAGGACAGAGTCTCTTTGAGAACCAATCCTTCATTCATGCCAAAGGTGGTATCCAGGGTCTCACTGAACCAAGCTATCCACCTGCCTACTTTCTTTCCAAACCAACAAAATAAAGGAGAGAAACTTCTGCATTCCCTGGACATTCACAGACAGTTGCGCTACTACTTGGACAGGACTAAGACTTACAGAAAAACTGACCAACTGTTTGTAGCATATGCTGCTGGTGTACAAGGAAAAGCAATTTCCAAACAAACAATTTCAAAATGGATAGGAAGTTGCATTTGATTCTGTTACTCTTTTCATGGAAAAGCTGTGCCAGCTAACATCAGACCTCATTCCACCAGAGCAACAGCCACCTCCACAGCCTTCTTAAGAGGGGTGGCTACAAAGGACATTTTAGAAGCTGCTACATGGAGCTCTGTGCATACATTTTCCAAACATTACAACTTGCCCTTATATTCCAGATCCAGAGCAGGCTTTGCTACTGCAGTCCTGCAGGGCATGTTAGGTACACCATCCTTTTCTTAGGTCCTACCACCCCCAGCTTGGCTATGGTATTCTACCCATATGTAAGGACTGCAGATGCATCCTTGAAGGACATAGTACAGTTTTGTACCTACCATAAATGTAGATGTCCGATAGGTATGCATCTGCAGTCAGGTTTTCCCTCCCTCCTACCCCTCTGTGGTATTCTTTGGGTGCCTATCCCTCATTTTAGCTAGCTGGGGTTATCTTTTATGGTGTATTTGTTTTTTATTGCTGTACATGTTTGGAATTTACTAATTTCTCCAAAATTTAGCCTTCTTTAGAGGGCACCTGGCATCTGGGGCAAGAAAAACTGAAGAAGATGGCGTCGGCTGACGCTTTTATACCCCAGGCGCTCTGACGTCGGGGAAAAGGGCGACATCAGCCGATGCCGGACCCAGACTTTGGAATCCGGCCGACCGAAGGACTGCCTGAGGCAGGACAAACCCATATGTAAGGACTGCAGATGCATACCTATCGGACATCTACATTTATGGTAGGTACAAAACTGTACTTTCAGTTCCTTTTCTGATGGGATATACAGTTTTAAATCATTGACAAATAGAAGATGAGAAGTCTTTACACTTTGTTAGTTTCTAGGAGCCAAGTTATAGCCATGGCTTAAGCTGTTAAGTAGACAGCTTACTGGTTTCAGGGCAAGACAGAATAGCAGCGGTGACAGAGAGTCACCCTGGAATATCCCCCTTTGAGTTTTTATCCCTGAAATAATAATGTGCCCTTTATCATGGCTTAATTGCACAGTGGTTTGCCAATGTTTCATGGTCTCTGTAATATAGCCGATCAGTGTAGTATGTATCTTATTACATTTTTAAGCACTCTCTTTTCCATGAATGTGGAATACTATGTAATGCTTTTTTATAGTCAGTCCATGCCATTCTTAAATTCTTCCCCTTTTTACAGTTCTCCACTATGAGTTTATTTAACAAATGATCCTTTGTTCCATATAACTTTTTCATCTGAGGTGTTCTGCAGTCTATATGCAAACGACCTGAAATTGCGTAAACTGATTACATGTGTCACAGATAAGGCATGTCTGCAAAATAACTTGACTAAATTGACCATTTGGGCTCAGGAGGATAATATGCTGATAAGTACATCAAAAGCTAAGCATATGAGATTTAGTAGGCATAAATTTAAAGGTGAATATTTAATACGGCACACGGTGATTGAAACTGTAGACTCATTTAAGGACCTGGGTATATGGGTAGATTCAGCTATGAGTTTTTCTAACCATATCAACCAATTTGGTTAATGATAGCTATATAACTATAGGTTGTATAAAAAGATTTGTAAAGTCTAGGAAATCAAAAATAATGAAGCCATTGTTAGACCCAAACTTGAGTATGGAATAACAATATGGAAACCCTATAAGAAAACAAGCATGGGTAAACTGGAAAGAGTACAAAAGAAATATACCAAGGCTATCCATGGATGTGAAAATTTAAGTTATTATGAAAGACTGAACTTGTACAGGGTCTCTTACAGATATCTAAGAGATCTTATTCAGGTATATAGGGCATTTAGTGACAGCTACCTCTGGGAATGTTTGGGGTTAAAAAGTTCTAGAGGATCATCAGACAACCTGTGTAGGAGAACCGAATTGGAAACGGTCACACACCTTATTGCTGGTTGCAACTCTCTAATGGCAGAGGGGCTGTATACTGAAAGGCATCATAATGTGGCGAGATTGTTACACTGGAGATTGTGCAAACATTATGGTATCGAACTGGCTGAAAAGCACTGGAAACATGAGCCACAAAGCATCATAGAAAATGATGAAGTTTGTATCACATAGCATCACCCATTACCAACAATTCAAAAGATAGATGCTAGAAAACTGGATAATAGTGGTCAATGGAAAGAAGACAAAAGTAGCATTGATCATTGAAATTGCTACATGCAGTGGCTACAGAGAGAGACACAAAGTCATAAAATATCAGGATCTGCAGGCAGAAGTGGGAGCAATGTGGAAGAAAGATACCCAGACAGTTCCAATAATAGTTGGAGCAATGGGTCTTATTAAAAAGAGTCTACAATCCTATTTAGATATGTTACCAATCCATGTAACCCTGTATAAATTGCAGGAGTCATTACTGGCATGTGAGTGCTGCGAAGAGCACGTTTGGCTGACATCAAAGATTGAAACAATACAAATTTCATGAACTTTAATCATACTTTGTCTTAAGAATGGGGTCCGTTCCCGCCATGGTATTAGTAACCCAAAAGATATGTAGAAATAAAGAGATTCTATAGGAATGAGTGTACTAATTGATTCTCTTGACAGAGTAGCTGATGAATGGAACAAACTACCAAATTACATTAAAGCAAGTACTAGTTTAGATATTTTTAAGAACGGCCTGGATACTTATTATGGGAACAAGTATTTTGGTATATTGGCAAGCTAGAAGGCATTAATGCATTAATATTTGTATGTATGACTTTCTTTTATTGCCCTTTTGTTCTATTGCCACAATTGAGTTTTCTTCTAAATGACTCTAAACTCTGTCGGCATCAATTCCAGTGTATAGTTTATACGTCAACTGAAGGCAAGTTATTGATCTATAATTTGTAGGGTAGCTTGCAGGTTCACTCTTAAATAGGGGCATTGTTTTTCCTGTTGTTATCCAGGATGGTGTCTGTTCAGGGTGTACATATAAATAGATGTTAAGTTGTCAATCTCGCCTTCATTCTTGCTTGATGGGTTCGGAGCCGATCCCTCGGCTCCGACTCGGCACTTGCTTTAGCTCGAGAACTCCTTTTACCAGCTCGAGGCAGCCCCATATCCCATGATGCAAGGCAGGAAGTACCCAGATCTCGTTTGCCGCTTGGGAGGTCTTCTCTTTACCAGCTCCTGGTAAGTAGTTCACATTTGTGATATTTAAGCCCCTTCTTTTAGTTAAAACTAATTTTTTGATAGTTTAATTTTAATTTTAACCTTTTTCTGACAGAAATCCCTGTCTCTTTTAATTTTTTTTAGTCAGTCAATTTTCCCTATCCCATCCCCCCCCTGTTAGGGTGTGTGTGTTGGTGTTTTTTACTAAATACCTCTTGGTATTAGTTTAATTTATTTTGACTGGTGTGTGTGTGTGTTGTGTTTAGGCACCATGTCTAAGGAGAGGGTTTCAGGTTTTAAGAAGTGTGACTCGTGCTGTCAGAAGATGTCTCTGACAGACGGTCACACTTCTTGCCTGTACTGTTTGGGCCCTCTTCACCTGCAGGACTCCTGTGCTATTTGTCACTCCTTCAGCCAGAGAGTCCTGCAGGAGAGACGCAATAAGTTGATTCTCAGGGGTCTTCTTAAGCCGGAGGGCTCTCCGCTAAGTCGGCTCCACAAAATCAACCAAAACTGCCAAGGCCCAGGCTTCTGTTTCTAAGCCTGCGGCCTCGGCCCGACTTCGATAGAGTCGAGATCGGCCCGCTGGAGCCGATTCTGATCCACAAAGCTTTCGGCGCCGATGGCTATCGGTGCCGAATCTGCTTTTGACCACTGTGGTGTCGGCTCCGATCGGCTCCGACACCCACATGACACGGGCATCGGTGTCGGCTCCGATCGGCTCTGACACCCACGTGACACGGGCATCGGTGTCGGCTCCGATCGGCTCCGACACCCATGTGGCACAGGCATCGGTGTCGGCTCCGATCGGCTCCGCCACCGTTACCTTGGTAGCTGTATCGGCTCCGGCTGGAGCCGATACATCGAGACGTTCTGCCGGCTCCGAGAAATCGGTGCCGACAGGATCAGTAGTATCGGCTCCGATGGCCCATTCCAGGAAGAGGTCGAGGTCTCCTTCCTTGGAGCCGATACTTTCGGCTCCGCCTCTTCTATCGGAACGGAGCCATCGGAGCCGATCTTCAAGGTCATCCAGGTTGTCAGATCATGACCTAGAGAGAGTGGTCAGTAGATTGCTCAAGTCACAGGTACTGGCCCAAATGCTACACAGTCCGTCTCAGCAGACGACTGTTGGTCCACACCCCGTTACAGTTCCTCCTTCGACTCTACCCCAGAGTTTGGAGTTGGAGTCTTCGGCATGGTTACTGCTACGGCTGGAGGACGGATACCTCCTTCTGTCCCTTCAGCCCCTACTCTTATCTCCTCTTCCTTAGAGGGATTCGGTGGTCGGGCTTCCATGGTCTCCTCCGAGGGGGTGAGTGGCATCGGACCCTTGTCCGAGCCCGCTCTTCCCCTTGGAGCCTCGGCCTTGGTGAGCTCGGCTCCGACATCTGCCTTGGAGGCTTCCCTTTCGGTGGCCCCTGGAGTTCCTAGCTCTTCGGAGCGGGTTCTCTCGGACCTGCCTGGGAGGGGAGCATTCGAGGTGATGAAGAGTGTACTGGCCACTGGTATCAGTCAGCAGTCTCTTCCTGTAGCTCCTCCCTCTATTGTACCTGTTGACATCTCTGCCACTTCTCTTGCTACAGGACCCAGAGATCCTCCGCCTCAGGTTTCCCCATTGGGAATTTCCCCCTCTTCCGAGGATTCTCCTGATGTTTCGGGAGATCCTCCTAGGAAGAGGACTTGTAAGAGGAAGCATGTAGACTCCCCTGAGTCTGTCACTGGATACTGACTTTGATGAGTCAGAGGGATCCCCTAGATCCTCTCTGAGGATGTCTCCTTCTCAGACATCCTAGAACTTCTGAAACAGAGGGGAAACTGGCCCACCAACAATCCCTCTGAGGATGAGTCAGTATACCTAGAGGCGTTTGGATCTCGGCCCTCCACCTCCTGGGTGTCTCCGCCTTCGACCCCTGATGCAGGTTATTGCACGAAGGCGTGGACAGCTCCTGACTCTGTAGAGCCAGTCCCTAGGAGGCCTTCTAAATTTATCACTGCCCCTAGTGACAAACAATTCCTTACCAAGGGTGTCCCCGCTGATGCCATGGTGGTGGCTGCGGCCACCAAAAGGAACTTGCAGATCCTTCCGTGCCCGTCCATCCTCCTAATAAGGACTCTAGGACCATGGATAGGTACGGCAAGCGGATGTTTTCCTCAGCGACCTTTGCTATGCTCGCTGAATTATCTTTGTCACTTCACCAGACTCCAGAGAGATATCCTGAAGGAGCTGGGAGAAGTAGTTCAGGATCCTACAGCTGCAGGGGCCCAAGAAAAGATTGCTTCGCAGCTAGGAACCCTCAATTCCATTGCTAACTCCTCCATGCGGCTGATATCTTATGCTGCGGATGGAGCGAGTAGAGCCGCAGGCACAGGTGTGGCTCTTAGACGCCAAGCCTGGATGCGGCTATGTGATTTTGCGGATCCCTTTAAGGCGCCCTTCACAAATTCTCCCTTTGATGGGTCAGCTTTGTTTGGCCCTCAGGTGAAGGAGACCTTGACCAGGTGAGAGCAGGACGGCAAGACTCTTTCTGCTGTTAGAGTCCGTTTTTCCACCCCTTCTAGGCCTTATCCCAAAGGACAGAAGGGTGGGAAGATGTGGTTCCAGAATCCCAAGGAGTCACGCCGGATTCACGTGGTCAGTTTACCCCTAGAGGCAGAGGGGTAACAACAACAGACGCCCGCCTAGAGGCAGAGGGGTCCAAGAACCAGGGCAACAGGGAGTCTCTTCCTGAGAAGCCCTTTCAGCATCCCTGAGGTGTTGCCCGGCTGTCCCTCCTTGGAGGCAGTCGGGAAGATTATCACTGTACCCAGAAGCCTGGCATTCCCTCACTCAAGACAGATGGGTACAGTCGATCATATCCAAGGGTTACATAATTCCTTTCGAGGAAAGTCCCTTCCCCTCAAGTTCCCTTCCAGATGTACCACCCGGTCTAAGGGACATTGCAGAGTTAGAAATCGCAAAACTACTGCAAAAAAGAGCTATTCAGCCAGTTACAATAGACCATTCAGAGCCCGGAATCTACTCAAGGTTCTTTTTGGTCCCCAAAAAGACGGGAGACTGGAGACCAATATTGGATCTCAGCAGACTCAACTTGTCTGTCAGGAAGACAAGATTCCGAATGGTCACTCTTCAGTCAATTCTGCCCTTCTTACAGAAGGACAACTGGATGTGCTCAATAGATCTTCAGGATGCGTACTATCACATCAAAATTCACAGACGCTCCAGGAGATTTCTCCGCTTTCGCTGGGGTCCAGTCATTTCCAGTTCAGAGCCCTGCCCTTTGGTCTCACTACAGCCCCCAGAGTGTTCACCAAATGCATGGCAGTGGTCACGGCTCACCTGAGACGTCAAGGATTCCAGGTGTTTCCAGATCTCGACGACTGGCTCCTGTCAGCCACCACCAGGCATCAGCTTATACAAGCCAGGGATTACACAATAGACCTTTGTTCTCATTTGGGCATCTCAGTCAACTTCAAAAGTCATCCTTATCGCCCTGCCAGTCTATTACCTTCATAGGCTAAACTTAAACACTGTTCGGATGTCAGCTACCCTTACAGAACAAAGAGTTTCAGACATTCAGACTCATGTCAGGATCATTCTGGCCAGCAAGAAGGTACAGGCCAGAATGGTTCTAAAGGTATTAGGTCTCATGGCTGCGGCCATCACTCTTCTTCCCCTGGCTCGATTCTACATGCGCCTCCTTCAGTGGATGCTGTTCACACAGTGGTCATACCAGCAACTCCCAATGCGTCACCAGATTCTGGTGACAAACATGCAAAGAACATCTTGCTTGGTGGATCACATCCTCTCAGGTTCACCAAGGCAGGTGCTTTGTACCTCCATCCCCGATAGCCACTGTCACCACGGATGCCTCCCTGATCGGGTGGGGGGGTCATTATCAGGGCAGGATGGTTCATGGGACGTGGCAACCGTTCGAGTACCATCTGCACATAAATGTCCTGGAGATGAGAGCAGTGCTTTTAACGTTGCAAGCCCTCAACGACTTTCTTCCCGTAGGGACAATTGCAGTCCTCACAGACAACATGTCTGTAGTTTGGTATATCAACAAACAGGGCGGAACCAAGTCCTACCCCTTGTGTCGAGAAGCGCTCAGACTATGGCAATGGGCGATCTCCTCTCATCGGTTTCTGGTAGCAACGCATATCCCTGGGAAAACCAACATTATAGCGGACAGATTGAGCAGAGCTATTCTCATGCCTCACGAGTGGTCTCTCAAGCAATCCATAGCGGAAGAGATTTTTCTGGAATGGGGTCCCCCATGTTGAGTTATTTCTGCTACTCCCCAAAACAGTATATGTCCAGACTTCTTCAGCCTCTTCCTCTATCAGGCCATCCCCCAGAGACGCTCTGACCCAGGATTGGCCCCAGGGACTTCTTTATGCCTTCCTCCATTTCCTCTGATCCCTCAGGTGATCCAGAAAGCTACCGCTTTGAGAGCCAAATTGATTCTCATTGCCCCTTACTGGCCTCGACAAGTTTGGTTCCCTGCTCCTCCATCGTCACCTTTTGGTGCAGCCGTGGCATCTGGACCCAGTGCCAGATCTACTGATTCACCAATCCGGTCAGCTGCACCGGTCAATCCATTCTCTCAACCTCACAGCATGGTTGCTCCACTTCCTTCCTTAGCCAGGCTTCCTTTGATCTCTAACCCAGTTAGAGATATCATAGTAGCTTCACTAAAATCCTCTACCAGGAGGATTTACACAAGCAAATGGAACGTTTCTCTTATTGGGCTAAGGCCCAAAATATTGATCCTTTTACTGCCCCTGTTCAGGCAGTTCTGGACTTCTTAGCAGAGATTTTTCATGCAGGCTCCTCTTCTTCAACAGTCAGAGTTCAGTTGGCTGCTATTTCTAATTTTCATGTCGGGATAGCAGATCATAATATTATGTCCCATAGGCTCTGCAGGGCCTTCTTGAAAGGAATTTTCCTACTAAAGCCTCCAATCAGGAATCCTCCTCCTCAGTGGGATCTAAATTTAGTGCTGACATCCTTGATTCTTCCCCCCTTCGAGCCAGCTGTTTCTTGTTCCCTGAAATATCTTTCTTGGAAAACTTTATTCCTAGTGGCTATTACATCTGCCAGGAGGGTGTCTGAACTTCATGCTCTTTCAGTTCGATCCCCCTATTTGATTTTTCACAAAGACAGAGTATCCTTGAGAACTAATCCATCCTTTTTACCTAAGGTCGCTTCAAAAAACAATCTGAATCAATCTATTGATCTCCCCGTATTTTTTCCTAACTATTCAGATAGAGCTGAACAAAAGCTACATTATCTTGACGTCCACCGTCAGCTCAGATATTATTTGGACAGAACAAAAAAATTTAGAAAATCTGATCAACTTTTTGTTTCCTATGCGGATAATAAAAAGGCCTACCTGTTTCTAAAGTGACTTTGTCCAGATGGCTTTCTTCGGTCATCACTGAAATTTATACGCTCAGGGGAAAACAGCTGTGCTCAAAACCTAAAGCACATTCAACTAGGAGTTTAGCTACTTCTACAGCTTTTCAAGCTAGACTGCCTTTGGACACTATTTGTGCAGCGCCACTTGGGCCACTCCTCACACTTTTGTTTCCCATTACAAATTGGACTTGGCCTCCAGGGACAGAGCCAGTTTTGGCTCTACAGTCCTCAAGAGTTTGTTCCATTGAGCCACCCAGGATAGAGGTGCTAGGGACGCTGTCCCATCAAGCAAGAATGAAGGCGAGATTGACAACTTAACATTAAGAAGTTATGTACCACCATAACGCTCCATGTTAGTTGTCTTCTCGCCTTCTTTCTTACCTCCCTCCTTCCCCTGGCCTGGACAGACCTTGTATAAGAAACTATTATGCTAAAGACCATTCAAACCTGGTCCTTTTTCCATCTGTAAGTTTCTTCTTCCTTTGGGAAGTATTTTATGCTTGGTGTTATTGCCCTTTTGTCAACAAATGAGATCTGGGTACTTCCTGCCTTGCATCATGGGATATGGGGCTGCCTCGAGCTGGTAAAAGGAGTTCTCGAGCTAAAGCAAGTGCTGAGTCGGAGCCGAGGGATCGGCTCCGAACCCATCAAGCAAGAAAGAAGGCGAGAGAAGACAACTAACATGGAACGTTATGGTAGGTACATAACTTCTTATTTTTACTCATGGCTAAATCATCATGCAAAAATGTTAATACTTTTAACTATAAGTTAGGTACTGCATCTGGGTCTGGAGTTTTCCAATTAGAGGCTTTTCTTAAATCTCTGTGGCTGTTACTTCATCCCATTTCATATCCTGTACCTTTAAACTTCTTATTCTTTCTTTTACTACTTCTATTAATTTAACATCTTTGTTATGCTCCACAGGATCTTCATAAACACTTCTCCAAAATATATCTATTTCTTCTTTTTTTGGTGGTCTTTCATTTCCTTTTAACTTGTTTCCCAGTTCTCTATAAAACTTTTTTTGGGTCATCAATAAAATGCTTATTTTGTACTTTTCCTTTATATTTAATTGCATATATTTAAGTTTTTCCGCCTGTGCTGAGATTTTGTTTATTTGCAACAGTACATGATAGATCCTGATCCATTCTAATATTGCACATTGCTTTTAAACACGTCTATTCTGTATTCGATACTTCCATGACAGTATTTGAGTTCTTCCTTTCCTTTCTCTCACTACCTTATCAGTTATTAATTGAGCTGCACTGTAATATGTCCTGTTTACTTCTGTTGTATTACATGGATCTCTATGGACGGTCCTAATTACTGTTTTCATTTGTGTTATCAAATTTCTGACTTTTTGGGTTTTATTGACCTTCTGCAGTCTCTTTCTTTCATTGATCTTAATATAGCCATCTGTCTCTCTTAAATCAAGCAGCTCTTCTCTTAGCTCATTTTCTTCTAAACTGAGGGCACATATTTTGTTTACCATTTCCTGCGGGCATTCTATACAAAGTTCTATAGCATCTTCCTTTGGCACATTCTCTTCAATTTCATCCTGTGCCATTCATTGCTCTGTCATATGGGAACTCACTGACCTATCACTCCTCAACATTGACTACATGAGAATTTCCACAGTTTCCTGTTCCTTCCCTTGCTGTCCAGCTTTAAGCGAACACCTTTATAGCCTTTCCTCTGATGCAACAGGTCTAGAGACAGGATAGTAGGCATTTTTGTATGCTTTAAGTGGCTCGGAATGGGTCTAGAGAAGACTGGCTTTGTGGTGGTGCGTTGTGGGATGGAGACCATTGTAATCCTGGAAAGTTCTGTATGCTGAGCTTTCGTAATGTATTTTGGCCTTCTCACTTTTTAGTAGGCTTACAGCCAAAGAGACCAACTAGAAGCTCAGTCATGTCACCAAGTATTCATAGGAGACAAGCAGCATCCCTCTTTAGATAGATTTTCACTACATATCCCAGGTGAGAATATGCAGTCACCTCTCCAGTCATCTAGAATGATTTTAAATGTTAAGGACTATGTAAGGACAGCCTGTTCCACGATGGGGAATATATCGGGTTAGGTATCTGTTTTACCATTTAGTGTTGTTGATGCGATAGTACAGGTTTAGGTCCCTAGAGCAGGTGTTTGCTATACCACTGTTTTTAGTTAGATGAAGGATACAAAGAGTGCTGGCTCATTTGTCTCACAGAAGGCTAAGCAGAGATCACCTCTCAAGAATTTGTATGACCCTGAGTAGAGGGGCAGAGATTTTAATCTGTCAGTGTAGCTGAGGGTATTGATTTGAGATCATTTTTGTGAGGGAACTCTGAGGTCTGTCAAGTTGATTTAGGTGCCTAGTGAGGTATATGCTAAAAGGGGCATTGTATTCTGTTATAGGCCTGATAAAGAAGGAATCAAGTGAAGCTATAACTTTGTCCCTGAGAGGATACCGCAAAGGGTAAAGACAGAAAGATTTTCTAACTACCTCAGAGCCATAGCAGTCAAATGAGATTATCATGATGATGACTTTGTCAGACTTAAATGGAATAATTTATTTATTTTTATTTGTTGACAGAGCATAGCCCCTTTTCACTAGAGGCCCAGGGAGAAGAGCTTCACAAATTTGTAAAGAGGCATTTTGCATTGTGTACTTACAAAACGAAAAAAATGTGTTTCAGGTATGACACTTGTTAAAAATATAACACTAATTATTAAGCAGAAAATTTTGCAACACTGAGTTGCATTCTGAGAAGTATGACACAGCATAATGTACTCGCTGTAAATACAATGACACTATATATGTGGTAAGTGGAAGTAATGCTATATTTACCAAAGAAACTACACTGCATTTCTTGTAATTGAGGATGAGCCCATGATTTACCCACCAAACATTTGTTTACTGGAGCCCTTGCTGGGATTTTGAGTTTCAGAATGGGATTTGATAACTCTTCCCAGTTTCCAGGCATCAGCAAACTTGGTAAGCAATAGTCCATGGATATCGTCTATCATGCCAGAATAGTATATACCAAAGAGAAGTGGGCCCAGGACAGTGCTCTGTGGAACAATATACACCACTTTTACTCCAAAGCAGTCGGTCATCAAAGATGACTCAGCCTTTGCTAGGGGAACATTTTCAGGAGGGATAAAAGTGTAAGTTGTGTGGGGCACCAAGGACAGATGCAAGCACAAATTATAAAGGAGATGCTTACACCGAACAAAGCAATCAACTCTCTGAATCATCTTTGGTCCACTGGATCTCTTCAAGTTGTTACAGATAATACTACACTCATGTGGTACATCAACAAGCAAGGGGGTACCAGGTCGTATCCCCTTTGCAGAGTAGTCATGTTAGCTTGGCATATAGCTTCATAGCACAGACTCACTCTACAAGCATCCTACATCCTATCAAAGCAAAACTGTGTCTTAGATAATCTGAACAGGACAACAGCAGACCCTCACCAATGGAAACTTGATGGGGGGGGGGGGGGTCCTCCAGTGTTTGATTCATCTGTGAGGAGTTCCTCGAGTAGACCTTTTTTGTCTCTCTCTAAACAATCCGCTAGCAAAATTCTGCTCCAGAACTCCATGCAAGAAGGCCTGGAAGACAAATGCCTTTTCTTTTCCATGGACAGGAATGTTCCTGAATGCTTTTCCACCCTTTCCACTGATATCCAATGTATGTCTGAAGATTCAGAAGGAATCTCCCAAGATCATTATGGTGAGTCCCTTTTGGTCCAGGCAGCTGTGGCTCTCTTTTCTTTTGAAAATGGCCAAGGGCAAATAATACAAGCTTCCTCACAGAATGGATCTAGTCACTCGAGAACAGGCGTGATTGATACACCAGACCCCAGTAAACTTCAGCTGACTGCCTGGATGACGGGGTCTTAATTCCTTTTAAGCACATGTTTACTGAGGATGTCCAGCAGGTACTAGTGGAGAAAGGAAAGCCTCTTACAGAAAATTGTATATTAGCAATTGGAAAAGGTTTTCTTTTGATGCATTTATTCAGTGCTAGTGTTTCCTCTTGCTTTACAATATTTGTGTGAGTTACTATCCTTTGACCTTTTTTACTCCTCTGTCAAGGTTAATTTATTAGCTATTTCAGTACGTCAGCCCATGGATCCCTCCTCTTTCAAGGCAGTCTCATTATCAAACTATTTTTGAAAGAGGATTTATTTGAGACCTCTAAGAAAACTGGTGGCTCTTCTTTGGCATCTTAACTTTGTGTTAGAGAAGCTAAAACTTGCTCCATTTGAACCAGTTCATCAGTCTGACTTTCTTAATGTGGAAGACTGTATTTTACTGACTGCTCTGACCTCTGCAAGAAGAGTATCCGAGTTGCAAGCTCTTTTGGTGAGTTGACCCTCTCTCACTTTTCACAGCGACACAGATTTTTTGAAAACTAATTCTTCATTTATGCCTTCAGTGGTATCCAAATTTGCTTTAAGCCAAACTATCCATCTTGCCATTTCCTTTCCTGAACCTGAAAATGAGGGTAAAAGGATACTCCATACCTTGGATGTCCACAGGCAACTTGGGTTCTATCTTGATAGAATATAGTTTTTCTGATATGTGGATCAGTTCATTTCTTGTGAAGGTAGGAAGAAGGTATAATATGTGTTAAAACAGACATTTTCCAAATGGTTGTCTCAGGCTATTACTTTTTGCTATTCTCACCAGAACAAAATTATTCCAGGCAAGGTGAAGGCCCACATCGGCTTCATCTGTGTTTTTTTTTGGAAAGGGTTGTATTCTAGAAGTATTCTAGAAGCGGCAACCTAGTCCTCTGTACTTGCTTTTACAAAGTATTACACACTTGATTCCTTCTCTAGATCTAGGTCAGGCTTTGCTAGGACCATTCTCCAGGGTCTGCTAGAACCTTCTCCTTCCACGTCCCAAATGTTATAAGCTATGGTACTCTACCCATATAGCTAAGGCTACTACAACAATGATCAATATGGTTAAGATGGTACAGTTGTATAATTAAACTTTTCATAACAGTAGATGTTTGAATGAGCACTGCTGCAGTAGCTACTTTCTTCCTCCATCCTCCTTTTTAATTTTTGAATTTGCCAGGGTATGTGTGTAGATTTTTTTTTTTAAACTTCTAATTATGGTCTCTCAGGGCTCAGCCTTCCTCTCTCAGTTGGCATGAAAGCTCTGAAGGGCTAGGCGCTGAAACCTGTGATTTTAGGCAGCTCAACTCAATCTGCCTAATGATTTGAGCAAGTGGAAGGTGCCCTGAAGCTTTTTAGGCTGGTCAGCTGTTATATCCTTAGCAGTATACAACCAATATATCTAAGGCTTCTGCAGCAGTGATCATTTGAACATCTGGTGTTATGGTAAATTTACTTACATAACTGTACTTTCCTTTGCAAATTATACCTGTGAGATTAGCAAGTCTGTAATTCCCAGGTTTGGTGGGGAGACTGAATTATTGCAAGGGCACCACAAAAGGTGATGTTCTTCGTGTTTCACTGTTGCAGTCATCACACTTCGGTTATCTGCCTGCAGGTAGCCCTCAGTCGGCCCAAATACCAGAGACTTAGTATTTCTGCGTCAGATGCTGTGGCTCCAGGACTGACATCAGGTCATCAGGGGTATAAAAACAGGCTAAGTCTCTGGTATTCGCGCTGACTGAGGGCTACCTGCAGGCAGATAACCCGTGTGTGATTACTGCAACAGTGAATACACTTTAACATCTACATTTATGGTAAGTGTACACAACTGTACTTTCTACATACATCAGGAATGTAACTAGTGGAGAGATCCAGGTTGGTGGAGGGGTTTTGCAAGGTAGGACTTAGCACTTCTAAACATAATTCATGGATATTGTCAGTACCCATGGAATTGGTATTTTTAATTTTGGAACATGCCAAAAAAACTTGCCCAAAGTAACTTCAGGAGGGGAGTAGAGGTGGAATGGGGGGAGAAAGATGGGATGGTGAGTTATTTGAAGGTGTGAGAGATTTTGTCTGCAAGTACCATTAGAGGTAAGTATAGCACAGAATTGTTGGCTATTTCTAAGCTTTGTAATGTAGCTGAAGAAGGCCTTATGGTTATCTTTTGAGTAGGATGCAACCGTAAGTTCATAGTTGGCTTTGAATTTCCAAATGATAAGTTTGAGATACATACATACTTACAATTTTGAATCAATTTTTGTAATGATAGAGTGGACATCTTTTACAGATGTCCAAGAGTTTTCTTTTTTATTTCTGTTATAGTTTGTTGATGCGGTAGTTCCACGTTATGAGTTTTAAGTTAGACTAGTCTTTTGTTTTTTTTTTGGCCTCCCCAGACCTCATTGACACTGGCCCGCCCCTCAGTGTCCCATGTCCAGACTGGGTCTACCAGCATTCTGCTACCCCCACAGACTTGCTTCAGTGTTGGTGGGGACCAACATTAATATTAAGGCTGTCTTGGTGGCTTGGCCACCTTTGCTTCAGTCTGTTTATTTTATATGCCCTACCCACTTTTCCCACCCCCTCACTCACTGGTTGTGTCTGAAAGAACTCCCCTCTTTGGGCCACAACTCCCCTTGAGGAAGTATCACCAGTGAGCGCCCTCCCCACAGAATGGTTGTATCAATTACTCCTTGCCCTGTCACCTGAGCCATTAATTGTACCCAGGTTGATTGGCCCATAATTAGGGACTTATCCTTCTAGTCCACTGGAGTGACCTAAACTTAAACTAGTCTTGGTAACTACTGCTACAAAGGATTAATCTGTTCTTATCTCCCAGATTTGTCATTATAGTAAGTGCATTACTTTCATTTATAGATATTATCATTTATTTTACACACTGTTTACCACAAGCTGAGAGCTGGTGTGGAAAAATGTATTGCACTTGTTGGTATGCAGATTAAATTAAGACATTACTTAAAGTGAATAATGAAATGGTTAGAGTATATTGCACTCTAACTTGGTTGATGCCTTTGTGATATGTTCAGTTCAGTGTATTTCACTGTTGTTTTGTAATATTCAGGTGTGGAAGTAGAATTCTGTGTAGATTCTTTCAAGGTTATTCCTGAATTCAAAATTTGTCCTTAATTTTTGTTTTGTTTTTTTGTGATGCATGTCTTTATATAAAATGTGAAACTTTTACTAAAAAAGCAAAACCAGACATGCTTGAGCTGAGACTTACTCAAACTGCCAGGAGTGGAAGATGCTCACTCATGGATCACTGTTGCGGTAGCCTAAGCCAAATAGTTCCTACCCCTGAGGGATCGGCCTGCTTTCAATGTTAAAAGGTGTCTTCTATGTGCTCCAGTTGTCAGGATCTCAAGCAGAGTTCCATATAAGGATAAATGGAGCACAGAAAGGTTCAGAGCTTTTTTTTTCAGCAGAAGTGCTCCTTTAGTGATCCAACTAGCGGTCCTCCAAGGTCAATATAAATGCTGTTTTGGGGAAACCTTATAATTTTGTTTTTCTGACAAAAAAACTTGTGGTTTTCTGACTAAAATATATGCTTTTGCTAGGTAACATATTGCTTTTTGGATTGCCATTGGATTTCTGAGAGAGTGTATGTGTAAATGCTTGTATGAACTCTACACTGAGGAGAATTCTATTTTTTGACAGAATTTTTAGTTGTGGGTGTATTTGTGTATTGGGGACAGGATGCTGTGCTTATGTGAGACTGTCAGTGGTGTTCTCACTTTAGATCCACTTGTTATGTACTGTACACATGACAGAATCATCCAGGCTCTATCAACTTTCAAGGTCTCTTTCTCTGTTTACCAATGGACCAAACCCTGGTCTCAGTAGTTTCACCTTCCCCTTCCCCTGTAAATTGGAATAATAAAAAGAAAGTTTTTCAGGGAGAGTTTGGGTATTAGTCTGGCTCCTGTTATGCCTCAGCTGCTGGTGAGTGACCTTCTATGGCTACTTATCGTCATCAGACCACTCATCTTCTTCCCCACTGTTGTCATGGTGTAGCATATACATCCAACAAGGACTGAGGGATAGCCACATCTTCTGAGGTAGCAGGGATGCCCATTGTGGGCAAGATAGGACTAACTCTCATCAATCTCAGGGGAAGGGGCTAGTGAAGGTTCTTCACGTAGCTAGGATAGGGACCTGTTTTGGGGACTGGTGTGTCTGCGGAGAGACTGTCCTTTTCTAGGGAGTTACCCAGGAAAGAGGAACTTGGTGAAAACACTTTCTAGTCTCCTGTTACTATTTCTGTGAGCAGAGATGGTTTGCTGAGATTAGCCAAGGAACTTCTTGGGGCTTTTTCCTTGCCTTCTGTTACCTTAGACAGGAAAATGAAAAGCATTCCTTTTCTTTCTGACATGAATGTGTAGTCAGAAGAGCGGGTATTAGAGAGAGAGGTTTGTACCTTACGAATGTTCTCACAGTCTGAACATTCTGATTCTGGGGAAAATATGGTTTCAGATTTCCCTCCTGAAAATTTATCCTAATGAAAGCGATTTTCCTATAGCTCCGTTGGAAATTGCAAATTCTGCTTATATTCCTTTTCTGTTGCCTGCTTTACATAATGTTTTTCCTCACAAATTTTTTTTTTTTTTTTGCTTACCCGATGATTAACCTCCTGGTGTTAGGTTATCTGACATGTTACCCAAGGTACCTCAATCCCATAAGCATTTGTTTTCAAATCCTAAATCTGACCCAGCCATGATTTCTATATCCAAAATTGCTTTTGCAAAACAGTTTACTGCTACTATATAACCCAATTTCTTCAGACAATAGTGGGAAGGCAGTGTATAAGCTGGGGAAGAAAATGTATTCTTTTGAGTACTTTGACTTTCGGAATTTTAAACTGTCAAGCTCATATGCTGTAGTTTTTACTTTTATATAGTTTGCGACCATGCAAAAGTCGATATTTAATCTTTCATCTTCTGAGGTAAAACATTCATTGAATGTTGCTATTACATCTGCTTCTCAAGTGACTTAAGCACGTTTTAAAGTGTGCTTATGATGCCACTGATGCCTCCTCTACAGCAGCTCCTTCTGGGTTAATGTTGAGAAGATTAGCGTAGTTTTGTTAAAATCTTCTGAACATGTTAAAACTGAAGTTTTAAATTCTCACTTAGATAAGGAATTTCTCTTTGGGCCTTCTGCATCTGAGGTGTTAAAGAAGTGTGATGAAAGGGGAACGTTTAATAGAAGCAGTGACTTGGATTTTTCAACCCTCCTTTTTCACAGGAAATAGTAATTCCTCTACCACTTCAGCTCCCTTTTTCAATAATCCATTTAAGCAGTAAGATGCCAGCAAACAAAATTTTTAAAAAGCAATGGCAAATAGGCTCTAAAAGCAAAGGAAAAAGACATCAAAAAGTCAAGGACAGTCCCTCTCAGTCAGCATGCCTGCCTTATTTTTCAGTCCCACTCCCCCCAGCAACCTCTCCATCTGTATTCTACCTCTGTGGCATCAGATTGTCACAGGCAGATGGTTCTGAAGTTCCGAAAGTAATTCACCTCGGTTACACTGTGGAATCCCTCCTCCTTTTTCCAGGAGATTCCTCCTTGCCTAGTGAATCAAGTTTCTTGCTTTTCAACCATTTTGCATCATATGCTGGCCTAAGGATTTCTATAACTAGCACCTCTCTATCACTTGGGCAAAGATTTTTAGTCAAGGATTTTTCTAATACCAAAAAGGGAAATCTCTTGGAGGCCTGTAGTGGACCTTTCCTTTCTAAATCTTATTGTCAAGATTCGCAAGTTTAGAATGTTATTCCTTCAGTCCCTTACTTCTCTAGCCTTCATGTCAAAGCTAGATCTAAAAGATGCCTATCATCATTGCATTCCCATTGATGAACAGGTCAGGCATTTTTTATTTTAATGTAACCTAAGTATAATAAACCTTATCAGTTCTCTGTCTTACCCTTTGGACTTTCCACAGTACCAAGGGTGTTCACAAAGTGTCTTGCTCCAGTCGTTGCTTATTGCAGGGTTCAAGGGATTCACATCTTTCCATACTTGGATGATTCTTTATCTTTGCAGACTGTTTTTTTCTGTTTGTCAAGAGTCTTTGCAGACATCCAGAATCTTGTACTCCGCCTGGATTTTCAAATCAGTCTTCAGAGATCTTCTCTCATCTCTTCCCACAGAAATGTATTCCTGGGATATCTTCTGGATTCTACCCTAGGAAGAGCCTTTCTTCTACCAGACAAGGTAGTGATGTTTCAGTAGTTCTTTCAAAGTTTCCAAAATCAAAGCCATGCAAATGCAAGGTGGGCATGGCTTCTGTGATTTACATGCTCCTTCTAACCAGATTTCCCATAAGAAAAATACCAATGGCACCTCATATCAGACTGGACTCAGCATCTTTGTCCTTTCAGATGCCAGATGTTCTTCGTGTTTCACTGTTGCAGTCATTACATTTGGGTAATCTGCTGGCAGGTTGTCCTCAGTCGGCCTGAATTCCAAAGTCTTGGGTCCTGCGTCGGTTGCTGTCTCCTCTTCCATGACATTGGGTCGTCAAGGGTATAAAACATGCAGCCGACGCCATTTTCTTTAGTCTTTCTTGCCACGCGGTGCCCGAAGCAGAAGCATTTCCCAAGTGCCGGTCGGCCGACTACTGAAATGTTCAAGTTTGAGTTTCAGAACCGAAGTCTTCACTAAAGCTAAGTACCCCATTGGGGAAACTTTTCTTGCTCCTTACCGATGTCAGAAAAAGTTAATAATCGTATTACTTGTGGGAAGCAAATACCTCATAAGGATTTCCATTTATACTGTATTCCTTGCCTAGGCACTGATCACAATGTGCCTGGCTGTCAGTTTTGCGCTAGAGTTAACCAACGCACTATTAAGCGTCGGTATATTTTTGCATCAAGGTATTTTGGAAACAGATTTAACTAACCAGAAATGTCACTGGATAGCAATCCGACTACCGGAGTTCATAAAAAACGCAAAGAAAAGGACAGAGAAAGGACAGAGAAAGGCAGTCGAGATCCAAAACCAACAACAAAGCTTTTCCTAAGCCAGTCGCCGGTTCGCCGGTATTCAGTGAGGCACTTTCTCAATCCCTGATACCTTCGAGTCGCAGGCCTCTACCGACACCCACGTGGAGTCCGGCATGCCGCAAGATACTCTAGGTATTGGACCGACGGATGTATCTCCCTCAGATGGGTCTGGAGCCGCTGAGCAGGCACCGGCTTCTGAGGGTGTATTCAGACCTCAACATTTGTATATCAAACCAACGACAGCTGCAAAACCAAAGACAAAAACATCTTCTAAAACTAAAAAACTGATGCATGAGCCACGTGCACAGGCCTCTATGCCTAAAAAACAGGTGATCAAAATGGCTGAAGACCTTATTACCTTGATCAGGGGTACCCATCCCTCTCCAGATAAGAGGCCTAGGCAAGACACTGATTATGAATCTTCAGATCAGGTTTCTATTTTTTCTGATTCCTCTTCTGATCAGGAATTATCTATACCTCCATATGAGGATTCTTTTGCAGAGGAGTCTATACCATCTACATCTCCTCCTGAGGATTATTCATTTGGAGAAACCTTGCATACTTTGAGGGAGTATTTTCACTGGGAGAGTCAAGACTTCTCAGAATCAAAAAAAAGGCTCTGGGATTTCCTTCTTCTCCCTCAGCACAGGCCTTTAGCCATTCCCCCTGTTTTAGACATTGTGGATGATGTGTTTTCGCACTCAAGCTTGACCCTGACTCCTTACCTCCAGCTCCCAGTAAGCCTGACAGATATTACAGAGTCCCTGACTCACATAAATTTTTATTTAGAAACCCTGCTGTTGATCCTGAAACTATTTCACAGGGTCCAAAAAGAGAGTTAAGACCTCAACAGCATAAAATCCTACACCCTCTGACAGACATTCAAAGGCACTGGACAGATGGCGAAAAAAGGTTTATACATCTGCAACCTTGGCAATCCTGGCCTTAAATTGTCAATTTCATATGCTTAAGTACCAACAACATGTTATGGGATTGCTTAAACAGAAAATTATGTTGATTTCAGAATGTGCAGAAAATAAAGAATTGCAGGGTTTATTGCATGCAGCTGAACAGGTTGGAAAGCATACTTTGCAATGTGGTTTTGACTCCTTAGAGGCCTCCTGCAGGGCCGCAGTTACTGGATCTTTGATTAGGAGGCATGCCTGGTTAAAGGAACAAAATTTGCCTGATCATGTTAAAGCTAAATTGCTAGATGCACCTTTACAGCATGATTCTGATTGGTATTAAGGCAGAAGAGGTTTTAAAGAAAATGGAAGACGAAGCTAAGTCTATGCAAAGACTTATTACAAGTGCAGCCACCAAGATTCAGTAAACACTGGCATACAAAAAAATGGTCCTTTCCTGTGTTAGACAGAGCTCAAAGGGACAAATCCAGACGCCCTAAGGGTTGCAGATACCAGGCACAAGTTTCATACAGGTCAAAGCAATGGGATGCTTCTACCTCCAAATCTGGAGGAGTTAAAGCGCAAACCTACAGAAAACAATCCCAATGACTTACCTCTGCCTACACCAAGCACTTATCTTTTAGCAGGACCCATAAGGGGGAAAATTAGCACTTTTTGCTCAAAATTGGCAGGTAATAACCCAGGACAAGTGGGTACTAAACACAGTATCACAGGGATACAGATTCCATTTCCACACTCTGCTAATGGCAAATGGTTGGCCAGATCTGTCATAAAATCAATGGGCAGATGCACAGAAACAGATTACATCCCTCATAGATATGGGGGCCATTCAGCCAGTACCAGAATAGGAAAAAGGACAAGGGTTTTACTCGACTGTACTTGGTACCCAGAAAGGACAAGGCCTGGCGGCCAATACTGGATTTATCGATTTTGAACACATACCTGGACATTCCAAAATTCAAAATGCTGACTTTGCAGCAGCTTCTGCCCATGCTGGGCAAGAATGCTTGGCTGGTGACATTAGACCTAAGGGGCATACCTGCATGTTCCAATAAGACAATCATGCAGAAGATACCTCAGATTCAAGGCTGGCTCAATGCATTATCAATTCTCTGCACTGCCCTTTGGCTTATCTACTGCGCCCAGGGTCTTTACAAAGTGCCTGGCACCAGTAATTGCATTTTGCAGACAAAGAAGTATACAAATATGTTCTTACTTGGATGACTGTCTCATTCAAGCAGAGAACAAGGACATTCTTCTTGGACACCTGGCGTTTGTGAAAAGGCTTCTAACATGCCTAGGGTACACAATAAATGAAAATAAATCACAACTGGTACCCTCTCAAAAGATAATATTCCTGGGTGCAAGCTTGAATACAACTGCCCAGATGGCTTACCTCACGCCAGACAAGCAAAGGCAACTGACTACTTACTTCAAACTGATGGCAACAAAAACCCAGTTATCTGCAAGACAAATTCTGCAGGCTCTGGGCTTCATGGCATCCTGCATTCTACTGATTCCATATGCAAGACTGCGTATGAGGAAACTTCAATGGTACCTAAAAGGTTTATGGAGTCAGCATTCTCACAGTCTGGAAGCAATGATTCCTCTCATTCCCTGCCTACAACAGGAGTTTCTATGGTGGGCAAAGGCATGTCACCAAAACATGGGACGGGCCTTCACTCTACCCCCTGCCAGCCAAACCTTAACAACAGACGCATCAGATTATGCTTGGGGGGCCCACATGGCAGGAAGATGCATTCAGGGCATATGGACCCCAAAACAAATGCATCTACATATCAACCAGAAAGAGATGCTAGCTGTTCAAAATTCCCCAACAGCCTTCAAGGACTTACTTCATCCAGGACAACTACTGATAAAGACGGACAACACTACAGTCATGGTATATAAACAAGCAAGGGGGCACACACTCTTACCCCCTTTGCAGATTAGCCATGGCACTGTGGGACACGGCTTTGACCTACCAAATACATCTTCAAGCTCAATTCCTGCCAGGAAAACAAAATACTCTGGCAGACGATTTAAGCAGAAACCTTATAGATCCTCACGAGTGGGAACTAAATCCACAAGTCTTTAACAAGAGAAATGAGGGAGCCCAGACATAGATCTATTTGCCTCTCCTCAAAATTATCAATTGAAAAGATTCTGCACAAGGACTTATTACAGACGAGCATGGAAAGTGGACGCCCTATCCTTCAGTTGGAAAAATCTATCAGTTTACGCCTTTCCTCCTCAGCCTGTTCTCCCCAAGGTCCTCCTAAAAGTCAGACAAGAGAAACCAAAGATGATACTGATTGTCCCGGACTGGCCCCACCAGTACTGGTACCCAATCCTAAGGAACTTGCCTCAATACCCAGCTTGGACCTTACCTCAAAGAGCTCTACTACTGTCCCAGCAGAACAATCAGATCCTGCACAATCAACTACAGACACTGAACCTGGCAGCATGGCTGATCATGCAGTTATAAAAACAACACCTCTCAGTAAAGCTGTGATGGATGTAATTTTGGAAGCCAGAAGGCCTAGTACTAGAAAATCTTATGCTGACAAATGGAAGAGATTCTGTGCTTGGAATCAAACACAAGGAACTGATACAGCAGAACCAAATATTCCTCAGATATTACAATACTTAAATGAGATGCTTGAAAAAGGCCTATTTTTCTCATCAATTAAAATCCATGCCTCTGCCATTTCAGCTCATTACAATACAGAGCCACCAATCTTTTCTCATCCTTTACTAAAGCAGTATCTTAGAGGAGCCAAAAAGTTAAGGCCTCCTAGAAGATCACCATTACCTTCATGGGACCTCAATTATGTGTTGGAAAAGCTCACCCTGCCCCCATTTGAACCAGCTGCTACCGCTGATATAAAGTTCTTATCATGGAAAACATCTCTGCTACTAGCAATTACTTCAGCAAGAAGAGTTTCAGAGCTACAGGCCCTCATGGCTGTAGTGCCTTTTTATCACATTTTACCCAGACAGGGTGTCTCTGAGGACAAATCCTACTTTTATGCCTAAGGTGGTTTCCAGTGTGGCTCTTAACCAAACAATTTGTCTGCCAAATTTTTATCCAAATCCGCAGAACAAGGGGGAGAGAATTCTTCATTCCCTGGACGTACACAGACAGCTAAGATTCTACTTTAGCAGGACTAAAGCTCTAAGAAAAACTGAGCAATTACTAGTGACATGCTGCAGGATCAGAAGGAAAGGCTATTTCAAAGCAGACAATTTCAAAGTGGACAAGCCACTGCATCCGTTTCTGCTACTTACACCATGGTAAACCTGTGTCCAAGGGCATTAGGTCTCCTTCCACCAGAGCTGCAGCTACTTCAGCAGCCTTTCTCAGAGGAGTACCAACCAAAGACATTCTAGAGGCTGCTACTTGGAGTTCTGTTCACACCTTTACAAAGCATTATCATTTGCCTCTCTACTCTAAGTCCAGGGCAGGCTTTGTCCCTGCAGTTCTGCAGGGCCTTATAGCCGCACCTAATGCTGTTTAGCTCCAGCCACCCAACCATAGCTTTAGGATTCTACCCAAATGTAATGACTGCAACAGTGAAACGCGAAGAACATAGTACAGTTGTGTACACTTACCATAAATGTAGATGTTCGAGTATATTCACTGTTGCAGTCCAGGTTACCCTCCCGCCATCCCCCTGTCATTCTGGAGATGTTCTTTATCTCACATTGCTGCAGTCCTTACACTTGGGTAGTCCGCTGTCCTCGGTCGGCCCGAATATCAAAGTATAAGGCTGACGTCGGTCAAGGCGCATTTGACTGACATCAGGACGTCAGGGTACAAATGCGCATGACCGACGTCATATCCTCAGTCTTTTTTGCCGCATGGTCCGATGCAGAAGCAGCATTGCAAGTGCCGGTTGGCGTTCTGAAATTTTTCGATTCCGGAGTTTCAGACCGAGTCAAAGTTGGCTAAGTACCCCGTTGGGGAATATTTTAGTTTTTTCTTGCCTCAGTGGTTTACCGGATGTCAGAAAAAGTGAACAATTGTATTTCTTGTGGGAAACAGATACCGCATAGAGACTATCATACTTTGTGTATTCCTTGTTTAGGGCCTGAGCACGACGTTGTTGGGTGTCGCTCTTGTGCTAGATTCAATAAGCGCACTATAAAGAGGAGATTAGACTGTGCCAGGTTAGTCTTCGGGAAGCGGTGCAATTATAAAATGCCGTTGGATGCTCCGACGCCCGCTTCTTCGAAGAAGCGCAAGGACAAAGCAGTTAAGCCTAGGCTAGAAGAACTGTCTGTACCGGACGCCGGTTCTTTAGAGGTGTCTGTGGAACCGGTGGTTCCACCGGAGGTTTCTTTGGGATCCCAGGGAGAGACTTTGTTATTGCAGGATGTGGCCTCTCAGGAGGCAGGTCAGGGTGATGGGGCTTCTCAGGTTACTATACTCCCCTCCCTGCCTAGGGTGGTTAGGCCCTCTCCTTCTGTTTCCAAGGCTTCTCCCAGAGGCAGGCCAGGTTTAGCTTCAGTTGGGGTCTCCCCTAGTTCTTCTGGAACTGTGCCCAAGAAGCATATGCTTAAAATGGCAGAAGATTTGATTACTTTGATTAGGGGTTCTTCGCAGGCACGCCTGGCTGAGGGATCAAAATTTATCTGATCATGTTAAAACAAGGATTTTAGATGCTCCTTTACAATCTGATGTGTTGTTTGGTTCTCCTGTTGAGGCAGTTTTAAAGAAAATGGAAGACAAGGCTAAGTCTATGCAGACTGTTAAAGATTTTTTGCAGGTTCAGCCTCCAAAGTTTAGTAGAAATTGGCCTACTAAGGGGTGGACGTATCCTTCTTATGATTCACAGTCTAGGGGTAGAGCTAGACGTGGTAGGGGCAGAGCTCAGGGCTCTTTCAGGCCTAGAACAGGGAGTTCTCCTGCACAGTCTTCGGGTGAGGGCAGGGGTCAGTCCTTTCGTAAACAGACCCAATGACCTACCTTTTCAGCTGCCAGAGCCTTCTCGTCTGGCAGCACCTTTGGGAGGAAGGTTGGCACTTTTCAAAGAAAATTGGAGTTTAATTACCCAAGACAGATGGGTATTGGATATCATACACCACGGTTACAGGTTTTATTTCCATACCTTGCCTCCTTTCAAAGGCATGCCAGACGTTCCTCCTCAACAAAGAATAGAGGCGCACAAGCAAATTTCTCTGTTACTCCAAATAGGGGCCATACAGCCGGTCCCTATGCCAGAAGTGGGCCTAGGATTTTATTCTCGCCTGTTCCTAGTACCAAAGAAGGGGAACACGTGGAGACCAATTTTGGATTTATCTATCCTCAACACTTATCTGGACATTCCCAAGTTCAAAATGTTGACATTACAACAGCTTTTACCTCTGCTGGGCAAGGATCATTGGATGGTAACTTTGGATCTCAAGGAGGCTTACCTTCATGTTCCTATCAGACTAAGTTGCAGGAAGTATCTGCGTTTTCGAGCTGGGACTTCTCACTATCAGTTCTCTGCATTGCCCTTTGGCTCATCTACTGCGCCCAGAGTGTTTACGAAAGTTCTGGCTCCAGTGATAGCGTTCTTCAGGCTAAAAGGAATACAGATCTATCCTTATTTGGACGATTGCCTGATTCTAGCTCAAGGAAGGGACGAGCTTCTTCATCATTTGGAATATGTGATAGCAGTGCTAAGATGCCTGGGGTATTCTGTGAACGAAATAAAGTCCAGTCTAGTACCCTCTCAGGACATGTGCTTTCTGGGTGTAAGACTGAATACAGCATCCCAGATGGCCTTTTTGACCCCGGACAAACAAAAGAATCTTTCTCTTTACTTCCGTCAACTATCTCATCAGTCCGGGCTGACTGCAAGGACAGTCCTTCAAGCCTTAGGGTTCATGGCATCTTGTATTCTGGTGCTTCCCAATGCCAAACTGCATATGAGGAAGCTGCAATGGTATCTCAAAAATGTATGGACACAGCACTGCCAGGATCTGGACACTGTCATTCAAATAATACCTTGCATTCAAAAGGAATTTTTGTGGTGGGCTCAGGAATGTCACCTAAACAAGGGACTCTCTGTGACCCGGCCAGAGGCGAGTCAGATTTTAACGACAGATGCCTCAGACAAAGCTTGGGGAGCTCATCTAAATGGAAAGTGGATACAAGACAAGTGGCCTGCCAGACTACAACATCTACATATCAACTTGAAGGAGATGTTAGCAGTCCAGTTTGCATTAATGGCTTTCAAGGATTTACTTCTTCCAGGGCAGGTGTTGATTCTAACAGACAACACAACTGTCATGTGGTACATCAACAAGCAAGGGGAACACATTCTTATCCTCTATGCAGGCAAGCAATGATTTTGTGGGAGACTGCTCTCAGTTTACAGCTCAATCTTCAGGCAAGGTTTCTGCCGGGAGCACAGAACTCCTTAGCAGATGTGTTGAGCAGACGAATTATGGATCCCCACGAGTGGAATTTGGATCCTCATGTATTTCAGAAATTGACAGTGTCATGGGGAACTCCAGACATAGATCTGTTCGCTTCTCCACTAAACCATCAGCTGCCAAAGTTTTGCACGAAAAGGTTTCATCCCACAGCTTGGAAGGTGGATGCTCTTTCTTTCAATTGGAGCAATCTTCATGTGTATGCCTTTCCGCCTCTGCCTCTCCTCCCAAAGGTACTTCTAAAGGTCAGACAGGACAAGCCAAGGATGATTTTAATAGCTCCAGATTGGCCTCGACAGCACTGGTACCCATTACTGAGAAGTCTGGCGAAGCCTCCATGGCCTTTGCCTTCGATTCCACACCTGTTGTCCCAGGAGGACAGTCATTTGCTCAATGTCAAACTTCACTCTCTTCATCTAACAGCCTGGCATATTCTGTTTTGAACCATAGAGGGTCTCAACTTCCACAACAAGTTTTGAATGTGATTTTGGAAGCTAGAAGGCCTAGTACAAGGAAAGTGTACGCAGATAAATGGAAGAGATTTTTATTTTGGAGTGCAGCAAAGGATTTTGATGTTTCTGAGCCTAATTTAAGTGTGGCTCTTCAATATCTTACTGAGTTACTGGACAAAGGTTTGTCCTTCTCTTCTATTAAGGTTCATGCTGCAGCAATTTCAGCTCACTATGATTGTGACCCACCATTGTTTTCTCATCCTTTGTTCAAGCAATTTCTTAGAGGGGCAAAGAATATAAGACCCCCACGTAGAGCTCCTACTCCTGCTTGGGATCTCAATTTTGTGTTGGAGAAACTCACTCTACAACCTTTTGAGCCTGCAGCTACTACTGAGTTGAAATATTTATCATGGAAGACTGCTTTTTGTTGGCCATTACCTCTGCAAGAAGGGTTTCTGAATTGCAGGCCCTTATGGCGTTGAGCCTTTCTTAATTTTCCATAAGGATAGGGTATCTTTACGTACTAATCCTTCCTTTATGCCTAAAGTGGTTTCTAGTGTGGCTTTAAACCAAACTATTCATTTGCCTACTTTTTATGCAAATCCCCAAAATAAAGGGGAGAAGATTTTGCACACTTTAGATGTACACAGGCAGTTGCGATATTATTTGGACAGAACTAAAGGGTTCAGGCAGTCTCAGCAGTTATTTGTTTCTTTTGCTTTGAGTTCTCTGGGCAAGCCTGTGTCAAAACAAACTATTTCTAAGTGGATTGGGTTGTGCATTGCTTTCTGTTATTCCCATCATGGCAAGGAGATTCCAGCTGGGATTAGGCCTCATTCCACTAGGGCTACTGCCACTTCGACAGCTTTTTTGAGGGGGGTGGCAACCAAAGATATTTTGGAGGCAGCTACTTGGAGTTCAGTGCATACTTTTTCTAGGCATTATCACCTACCACTTTACTCTAAATCCAGGGCTGGTTTTGCCACTGCTGTTTTGCAGGGCATTTTGGCAGCTCCTGCTTCCTTATAGTTTGGCCATCCTCCCTTTCCTCTGCTTTGGGATTCTACCCAAGTGTAAGGACTGCAGCAATGTGAGATGAAGAACATAGTACAGTTTTGTACCTACCATAAATGTAGATGTTCGAAGATCCACATTGCTGCAGTCCAATTTACCCTCCCTCCTTCCCCTCTGTAGTTAGAGGTGGTTGTGTGGGTTGGGTTGTAAATATTGTGTATATTATATATATTGTACATATAATTTGTGCAAGGGTGGTTGGTTGTTTGTTTGCTGTCTTTTGGTTTTGACCTTTATTTTTAGGGTCTTCTGACATCTGGGGCAAGAAAAGACTGAGGATATGACGTCGGTCATGCGCATTTGTACCCTGACGTCCTGATGTCAGTCAAATGCGCCTTGACCGACGTCAGCCTTATACTTTGATATTCGGGCCGACCGAGGACAGCGGACTACCCAAGTGTAAGGACTGCAGCGATGTGGATCTTCGAACATCTACATTTATGGTAGGTACAAAACTGTACTTTTATCTTTCCTTCTCTATCTTCTACAACCTATGTGGTATATTTTCTTGTAGATGAAGGTAAAGTTTATATTGATGCATGTATGTATGTATGTGTATATGTATATATATATATATATATATATATATATATATATATATATATTTTTTTGGGGCACCTGACATCGGGGGCAAGAAAAACTAAAGAAAATGGCGTCGGCTGCATGTTTTATACCCCTGACGTCATGGAAGAGGAGTCAGCAACTGACGCAGGACCCAAGACTTTGGAATTCAGGCCAACCGAGGGCAACCTGCCAGCAGATCACCCAAATGTAATGACTGCAACAGAGAATACACTCGAACATCTACATTTATGGTAAGTGTACACAACTGTACTTTCTGAGGTTTGTAAAAAGGGAGATTCTTAGGGGAATAGACCAGATCTCTTGCATTTCAGGTCTCCCACTCACCATTCTGATCCCCATACAGTCTACAGCTACAGATGTATTAGATTTGACGAGAGGTATGTTTTTAAATGGGTAAAAAATACAAACTCTTTGGAACCCTTCAGACAGACAAAAGCACATATAAGCCAGAGAGGTGTTGGCAGTGTTCAGTGCTTTGAAAGCCTTGCATCATCTGGTTCATAGGACCTCTGCAGGTATCACAGACAACATCACAACGATGTTGTACATAAAAAAAAAGGGGTAGTATATCTTACCCTCTTTGCAGAATGGGTATGACAGCCTTGGAGATAGCGTCACTGTTCATTTTGACTGTACAGGCTTTATACATTCCATCAGAGCAAAACCTGATTGCTGACGACAACAGGACCAGGACATCCCCTCAAGAACATAAACATCATCCTGGTGTCTTCCAGTAGTTGATCCAGTTGTGGGGAATAGCTGAAGTTGATCTATTTGTCCCCTTTCAGAACAGACAGCTAGAGAAATTCTACTTCAAGGCTCCTTAATGAGAAGGAATCTGGAAGACTGATTCCTTCTCATTCCTGTGGACTTGAATGTTCCTGTATGCTTTTCCACCCCTTCAAAAATGGTGGTGGTGGTGATGATACACTTTTGGTCTACACAGCAGTGGTTATCCCTACTTTTCAGTCTGGTCAAGGGCAATTACCACAAGCTTCCTTACAGACCGGGTTTGCTTACATTAGAAGGAGAGTATTTAATTACACCCTGACCTGAAAAATCTTCAACTAACTGCCTGGATGATAGACATTTGGTATGATCATGGTACATTCTATTCAGAGTATATGCAGCAGGTACTAGAAAATTATTTGCAAATGGAAAAGATTTTCATAGTTGGTTCCAGTCCAGTAACTTGGACCCTCTCCAGGCCTGGCTGACTCTATTTCTTGATTATTTGTGTTAGTTACTGTCCTCTTGAACTTTCTTATTTTTTTGTCAAAATACATTTGTTGGATATTTTTGTTGGTTAACCCTTTGATCTACCTTTTGTAACTATAAAGGATATTGGCATATCTGTCCACCTAGGAAACCGATCTCAAGTTTGTACTTGAAAAACTTTGTCTTCATTTGAACCAACTCATCAGGCTGATTTGAGGTTCTTAACAGGCTGATTTGAGGTTCTTAACAAGAAAGACTGTTTTACTTGTTGCTCTGACATCTGCTAGGAGAGTATCTGAGTTGCAAGTACTTATGGTGAGTCAACCCTACCTCATTTTTTACAGGGACAATGTTTATTTGAGAACCTAATCCTCCATTTAAGCTTTAAGCAGTTTCAGAGTTTACTTTAAATCAGACTATTCATCCTCTTGCCGTCTTTTCTGAACCTAAGAGTAAGGGAAAAAGATTCTTTACACTCTTGATGCCCATAGGCAGCTCAACAATTACCTATTTATTTAAAATTCAAGTCTTCAGGAAAGCTGATAAGCTGGTTGGTCTCCTATGGGATAAGTAGAAATCACAGCCAGTGTCAAGGCTGACCATTTACAGGTAGGTGTCTCATGCTTTTTGTTACACTCACTATAATAAGCCATATTCAGGCAGGGTTAGGACCCATTCCACAAGGGCTTTAGCTTCTTCAGTGGCTTTCTAGATTAGTGTGCACTATGAATACATAGGTAAATGCTAGGCTAGCTACCCTTGTGGGCCATTTTAAATCTAGCCAGTTTCCTTCAAGGGTGAGAATCAAACCATGCACATTGTGTATGCAATGTAAACACTTTAACCATTATGCCAACCCCCAAACACTCTATTCTAGAGGAGACAGCTTTGTCCTCTTCACACATTTACAATGCATTACAGATTGGATTCGTTTTGTCTGCGGTGGTGATGGTGCGGTAGCGTTGTCACCTCACAGTAAGGCGTTGTCCTGTTCAATTCTCAGCTAGAGTGTCTTGTGTGTGGAGACATGCGTGAATGGGCGTACCTTCGTTGAAGGTTGTGCGTCAGGGCCGGCAACTCGGCACATAAAAATCTACTGCCAATCATTAGCGGACCGGAGTTGTGGCGACCCCTAACCGGGTAAAAGCCAAAAGACACAACAACATATTGGATTCCTTTTACAGGTCCAGAACAGGCCCTGCTAGGACCGTGCTCCAGGGGCTCATGGAGTTTGTGTATTGGCCTCCCCTCTTTATTAGTTTTTCTAAGCTATGATCATGTACTGTTTTAGCTTAGACTACTGCAGTAGTGATCTGTGACTGAACTTAGTACCTTCGTGTAAGTAAACTTACCATAATAGTAGATGTTCTAAAAGATCAATGTGAAGTTGTTAAATCTCGCCGTTTATTCTCACTGATGGGTTTGGAGCCGATCCTCAGCTCCGACACCGCTGATAGCAATGCTCAAGGTTTGCTAGTAGCTCGAGACCAAGCCCCTTATCCCACAATGCACTGCTGGAATTACCTCAGATCTAGTTTGCCGCGGCAAGAGAGATCTCGGTGATCCAGTTAGCTTGGACCATTTTGATAAATCACAAGTTTTAAAAAACTTTTTTCTTCTCATTTTGAGAGATATTTCATATTTAGTGTGTGTGTGTGTGTGTGTTTCTTGTAAAAAAAAATAATAGTTTAAAGTAGGTTAGATTGTAGTGATAGTGCCCTGTGTTGGCTTGTTTTTTTAGTGTTGGGCCCTTTCTTAGCCCTATTTAGTTTAACAATTTTTACTTGTTCTTACTGTATTGTTTAGTGTGGGCTTAGTTAGCCCTGTATTTAACCATGACAGGTTAATTTTGTGGTGTCTCTCTTATAAAATGTTGGATAAGAGAGAAAAGTCTCACCCCAAATCGGGGTTTAAGAAATGTCCAGATTGTGGACAGAAAATGTCCATCACGGACGGACATGTCCAATGTGTTTACTGTCTGGGGGCTAAACACCTCCAAGACTCCTGCAGTATTTGCCACTCTTTTTCATCTAGGGTTCTCTTGGAGAGATGGAGAAAACTCATAGATAGGGGGTTGCTGCAGCATACTTTTTCTGAGGCGTTGGGTAGCCAGGAAGGTGCCAGCACTTCTTCTAAATCTTCAAAATCTTCTGATTCTAAACAATCCAAGAAGGCAAAGAGATCAGAGGGTACAGGGTCATCAGTTCCACAGTCCTCGGAACCCAGTGTCCCTTTGATTCGGAGCCAGCTCCCAGTCTTGGAGCCGGTCTCTGAGGTTCCCTCATCTCCTCTGCTCCAGTCAGCACCTTTGGTGCATTCCTCGAAGTCTTTGGTCAGCCTGTCTGATATGGACATGGATCGGCTAGTGCAGAAGCTTCTAAGGGCACCAGGACTTGCTAAATTATTGTCGGCCCCGACCACTTCATCGGAGCCGAAGACCATGGAACTGGATTTGACTACTCCTTCTCCGAGCCGTACTGGACTCTGTGCCGAAGGAGCCCGAACCGATGCTTGTCGAACCTTTGGAACTGAGACCCGCACCAGTGTTATCGGTTCCATCTACTCGTACGTCCTCGGCACCGACCGAGGACGCTAGGAGCCGACACTCTCCTGTCTGGTCCGGGGAGGATAGTCAGACCGATTTGTCGGTGCCGACTCTTCCTCTTGGGGCTTCGGCTCAGATGAGCTTGGCTCCTACCTCGGGCTCTAAGCCCATGGTTTTGGTGCGAGAGGATCGGGCATTCCCTCTGAATCAGTCTACCCCTTCTCGTCGGAGCCATGGTACTTTTGATGCCATGAGGAGAGTCCTGTCTCCTAAGGCATCGTTGGCACCAGTTCGGGCTTCCTTCTCCCCTCAAGCTCCTGTGTCCACTTCTACGTCTGTCAGTCCCCCTAAGCGTAAAGACCCCGAGCCTCAAGTGGCCCCACAGGGTGTCCCCTGCTCTTCCAAGACCTCCCCAGATCTCCCCACTGAGGAGATGCTCAGGAAGAGACTGTGCAAGAGGAGGCACTTAGACTCCCCACAGGAGTCTTTGACATCCGGCATGGACTTGGATGAGTCCAAAGGGTCCCCTCAATCCCCCTCTGAGGATATCTCCTTTGCAGAGATATTAGAGCTCCTTAGTCAGAGGGGCGATTGGCAGCCCAAACCCCGTACTGAGGACGAATCAGTGCTCTTGAAGGCTTTTGGGTCTCAACCTTCCACTTCTTGGGTGATTCCGCCTTACGATGAGCTCATGGAGCTGATCTCTCGTAAGGCGTGGTAGTCACTGGAGGCCAGGGAACCTGTCCCTCGGAAGCCGAATAAGTTCATCTCTGCCCCGGTGGACAAAGCCTTTTTGACTAAAGGATTGCCTGTTGATGCCATGGTGGTAGCTGCAGCCACCAAAAAGGAAGTGTCTGAAACATCCGCATCTATCCACCCTCCTAACATAGATTCTAAGATCATGGATAGATATGAGAAATGCATGTTTAGTTCAGCGATTTTTTTCTCTGCGATCGCTGAACTAGTTAACCCATTTTACGAGACTGCAAAGAGATCTCCTGAAAGAGCTAGGAGATACTCTCCAGGGTACGGTAGCTGCAGGGGTTGCCGACAAAGTCAACACACAGCTCGCTACCCTAAACTCAGTTGTAAACTCGTTCATGCGTCTCATATCTTATGCAGCTGATGGTTCGAGTAGAGCCACTAGTTCAGGCATTGCTCTGTGGAGACAAGCGTGGATGCTTCTCTGTTACTTTGCGGAACCCTTTAAGTCTTCCTTTATCAACACCCCATTTGATGGCTCATCACTGTTTGGGCCTAAAGTAAAGGAAACTTTAACTAGGTGTGAGCAGGAAGGCAAAACCCTATCTGCCGATGGACTCCATTTTTCTACCCCTACTCGGCCCTACCCCAAGGGCCCTAGGGGAGGGAAAATGTGGTTCAGAAAAGCATAGGGAGCCTATCAGGACACACGTGGAGAAACCCCCTCTAGAGGCAGAGGAGGGGATTATAAAGGAAGATGCTGCCCGCGTGGCAGAGGGAGTCTGCAGCAACAGGGTGACAGAGGCCAGTTCTCTGGTCAGCCCTACCAGCGCTCCTGAAAGGGGGCCCGGCTGTTCGGCTCTGGAGGCATTCGGGGGTCACTTGTCTTTGTACCCAGAAGCCTGGCTAAACATAACATCAGATACATGAGTACAAAGCATCATTTCCAGAGGATATTTCATACAGTTCTCTTCCCCACCTACTCTTGTAATCAGAATCCCAGATGTTCCACCCAATCTCAAGGAACAAGCAATCGTAGAGTTCCAAAAATTGCTAGAAAGAGTCATCCAACCAGTCCCAGCAGACCAAGTTGGATTCAGAACTTACTCAAGATTCTTTTTGGTACCAAAGAAAACAGGGGACAGGAGACCTATCTTGGACCTCAGCAGAGTCAACCAATTTGTAAAGAAAGAGAAGTTCCGTGGTCACGCTTCAGTCCATTCTTCCCTTCCTAGGGAAAGGCGATTGGATGTGCTCCATAGATCTCAAGGACGCGTACTATCACATAAAGATGAACAGACACTCCAGGGGTCACCTGCGTTTCCGGCTGGGAGCCAATCATTACCAGTTTTGAGCCCTGCCCTTTGGTCTCAACTACAGCCCCCCAGGGTGTTCACCAAATGCATGGCAGTGGTCACGGCTCACCTGAGGCGTCTAGGATTCCAGGTGTTTCCATACCTGGACGATTGGCTCCTCACTGCTACCACCAGGCATCAGTTGACTCAGGCAACACAATATTTGCTGACACTCTGCCATCAATTAGGAGTTACAATCAACTTTGAAAAGTCTGCCTTATTGCCATCGCAGCATACTGTTTTTATAGGAGCAGAGTTAGATACCCCAACCACCACTCTACGTCTTCCAATCGAAAGAGTCTCACTTCTTCGCCAACACGTCATCTCACTGGTGTCAGAGAACAAAGCTACAGCAGCAGAGATCTTGAAGGTACTAGGGTTGATGGCGGCAGCAATTCTGGCTGTACCACTTGCAAGGATGCATATGCGAATCCTTCAATGGCTCCTCTTCACTCAGTGGTCCTACCAAAAGCTACCGATGCACTACATGATTCTCATCACAGAAACTACTGATGCACTACATGATTCTCATCACAGATTCTTGCAAGAGAGACCTTCAGTGGTGGTTGACGTCTCTTCATGTTACAATCGTAAGACCCTTTGTCCCCCCCCCCCCCAGTAGCCACTGTGACCACGGACGCTTCTCTGATAGGGTGGGGGGGCATTTTCAGGGAAAGACTGCCCAAGGCACATGAATGGATCAAGTGTCACATCTGCATATCAATGTTCTGGAGTTGAGAGTGGTACTTCTGGCGTTGCAGTACTTTCAGGACTCTCTTCTTCTAGGGACAATTGCAATTCAGACGGACAACATGTCAGTGGTCTGGTACTTGAACAAACAAGGCGGAACCAAGTCTTACCCCCTTTGTCGAGAAGCACTCCTGGTATGGCAATGGGCTGTGTCGTCCCTCCGTTTTCTGATAGCAACGCACATCCCGGGGAAATCCAGTGTGATAGCGGACAAGCTAAGCAGGGCAATACTGTTGCCTCACAAGTGGTCTCTCAACCAACGAGTTGCGGATCTGATTTTCCACAAATGGGGCCAGCCTTGCTGTGACCTCTTTGCCAGTCACATCAATACCAAATGCATAAGCTACTTTGCCCTAATACCACCTCTGGGACTTTCCCCGAGAGACGCACTCGTACACGATTGGCCTCCAGTTTTCCTATATGCATTCCCACCTATTCCATTGATACCCAAGGTTTTACAGAAAGCAAAGTCACTGGGAAGGACAGTTATCCTCCTAGCTCCCTACTGGCCTTGACAGATTTGGTTCCTCTTCCTTCACCATCATCTACTGGAGGATCCATGGATTCTGGACCCAGTTCCGGACCTTCTGACACACCCATCAGGGGACCTCCATCCTTCACTGCAGTCCCTAAAACTGACTGCTTGGCTAATCCACTTCCCTTAATTGCCAGGCTTCATTCGCTCTCAGATGATACAAGACAAATCCTTTTGTCTTCTCACAAGCCATCCACCAGGAAACTGTACCGCAGTAAGTGGAACAGGTTCTCAATTTGGGCCAATATACAGAAAATCGACCCTTTCCGAGCTCCTCTATCATCCATTTTAGAATTTTTAACAAAGATTTTTAAAGAAGGAGCAGCAGCTGCCACAGTTCTAGTCCAGTTAGCCTCCATAGCAAATTTCCACCTTGGATTCGATGGGTTGAATGTTATGAGCCATAAGTTATCTAAGGCTTTTCTTAAAGGTGCCTTTCACATGAGACCTCCTGTCAAAATTCCTTATTCTCTCTGGAATTTGAATTTTATGCTGTCTCAAATTATTCTCCCCCCTTTTGAACCAGCATCTTCTTGTGATCTCAAATATTTGTCCTGGAAGATTATATTTCTGGAAGCCATTACTTCTGCCCGCAGAGTGTCAGAACTTCAAGCATTATCTGTTAGGCCTCCTTACATGATTTTCCATGCTGATAGAGTATCTCTCAGAACAAACCCCTCATTTTTGCCTAATGTCTGTTCTGAATCCAATATCAATCAGGTCATGGAGCTGCCAGTCTTTTTTCCCAACCACTCTAACAAATTGGAATACATGCTGCACAAACTTGATGTACACAGACAGCTCAGATTTTATCTTGACAGAACTAAGGATATTAGAAAATCAGATCAACTTTTTGTATCCTTTTCAGAAGCCAGAAAAGGTAATCCAAAGGCTAAAACAACTTTATCTAAATGGTTATCAGATTGTATATCCTTTGTTTATGCAAATGCTAGCATGCCATTGACACACAAACCTAAGGCTCATTCTACCAGAGCCGTTTCTACGTCTTCTGCCTTTCAAGCTAAATTGCCCCTTGACAATATTTGTGCTGCAGCCACTTGGTCTAAGCCTCATACCTTTATCACACATTACAAAGTAGATAACGCTTCCAGGGATAGGTCTTCCTTTAGTTCCACAGTACTGAAAAACGTACTTCCATGAGCTACCCAAGAGTGAGGTTGCTAGGGATGCTACCCATCAGTGAGAATAAATGGTGAGATTTAACAACTTCACATAAAGAAATTATGTGCTTACCATAACGTTCCATGTGAGTTGTTTATCTCGCCTTTATTCTCACATCCCTCCCTCCTTCCCCCTCCTGGCTGACAGTTGACTTAGAGGCTAGTACCATCCTGGTTATTCAATACTTCTTCTTCCCCTTCAGGAAGTGCTTCCTTGTAGAAATAAATAAAAGGGTATATATACTTGCAGCAAACTAGATCTGAGGTAATTCCAGCAGTGCATTGTGGGATAAGGGGCTTGGTCTCGAGTTACTGGCAAACCTTGAGCTTTGCTATCGGCTCCGAACCCATCAGTGAGAATAAAGGCGAGATAAACTCACATGGAACATTATGGTAAGCACATAACTTTTTTTTATTGCAGTAGCCTCTATTCTGTCCAGCCCCCCTTTTTTGCTTGTTTTCTGTTTTGTGTTGGCAGGATGTGGATGTGTCACCCTTTTCTAGATAGTATACTTTTTGTTTCCTAGCATTGTTCTGTTGGAGATCTTCTCTCTCTGCTGTGCAAAAAAATGCTCTTAAGCTTTTTGGGCTGCAACTTAGGTGGCTGTGTGTGAGCTCCTGACAGTTAGAACATGTGGAATGTGCCCTTTAGCTTTGAAGACTGATTGGTTCTCAGGGGTAGGACCTGTACCTCTCAACTGTCCAGATTTTTGCTTCATATTTTTGATGTGTTCGTCATATAATTTGTGCCTTTTTGGAGATTTGTGGCAAATCAATGAGGAATGAATTCGCTAAATAATGACAGGCATTTGCGTTTCAGACTATATATCCTTAAGAAAATGTTTGGTAACGCAAGATTTTTTATTCTAGTGACTTTCTAAGTCTCTGAGAGCAATATTTAAAATTTGTACCTATTTTAGGGGCTTTGTCCCCCATTACTTTTGGCTTTGTTCAGCTTTTTTGTGCTGAGAGGTTAAGAGGTAAGGACTCCATGTTAAAAAAAATAAATAAATAACATTAAGAATTTACCTTATTTGCCTTCAGTTAGGAATAACACTTCAGGGTGTGCAAACAAATTTTATTTAACAGCGCTGGGAGACTACCTTCATAGAAATTTGTAAACCCGTCACAATAACAAATCAATGACTTTAGAAATGTTCTCATTCCTTGTGATTCTCACCTTTGACTTCATGTGAACACCTTTTACATGACCCACGTGCTCCAAGGATCTTGTTTTCTGACATTGGATATTTTACTTACCAGCAAACTTACCCTAGCAACAACTCACTCCCAGCCTGGAGGAATCAGGCTAACAAATTCCTTTTACACTAGCAACATGCCTCTGTTCCTTCAACACTTTCTCCCGTTAAACATTAAAAGAATGTAGTTGGAACACAATAGTAACTTCAGCTTATGAAACCATATTTTACCACAGTCCTGCATACAAATTGTTTGTTTTTAACAATCACATTATAGAATCATTAACAAAACTGGCAATCAATGTACATTTTAATAAGACTGATCTTGTCCCATAACAATCTCTCCCTTTGACACTATCGGTGTCATACAGTACATGTAATTATATTTTTATTTTTCTTAGCTTAATAAAATAAGCTTCAGCATCATAGCATTTATCATCTACGGTGATAGAATTTTCATTATCTGGTATGTGCAGTGGCATTTCACATGCAGGCGAGGTTAAACATCTTGTAATTACAGCCTTCAAAATAGAAAATATTAAAATGATCAAAAATATAATAGAGTAAGATTACAATACCCTGAACTATACTAGTTCCCAGGTTCCCAAGGACATTCCCCAACCATCCAAAAAGTGTCCATTGCTTTGATGTGCTGTCCAAATCCTTGGCCTTTTGCTCCATGAAGTTTGCCAGTGTTTCCTGTTCATCATATTAGTCGGTAATATATGAACAGCAACGACTTCCTGTGAGGGAATATGAGCCCCGTTTTGCAAAAAGCATTATATCAAGTGCCAATCGATTTTGTAACACCACATTACACATTTCAGTCATTTCTCGATTTGCCATCCTGATGTGATACGAAATTTGGTTGACTACCTCCTGAAGAATTTGAGCAAGCACAGTGACTTCAAACATTGTCCTTTGCACTTCCATATTCAGGAACAAAAACTGAAAATACATGCACTGCCCGGTGGATTGCTCGCTTATTTCTCAGTCTGCCTGCTGAAGGATTTTCGGAATGCTGAATAGCAGGAGAAATATAGCCCACAAAGCAACATCCAGACCAGTTTGTAGGCAACTAGGAGTAGGCACAATCACCGCAGATGCAGTAATGATCCTTTATCATGCCCATGCCATGACCCCAGTCATAGTTTTTTTAAGTGCAAAGAGTCTAACACACTTTCATGCCTGGTGTCATTACATTTGTTGGTCCCTACCGGCACAGTCCCATTTCTGGCATAACATGTGTCCCCATGACGTGTGGTTGTAAGTTGAAAAGACACAACCTTTGAATGAGAAATTAGCCACATTATGCCAAGTTAGATTGATGTCACTAAGATCCTTTTCAAATGACACTTTTGATGCAGGGATGGGAATTGTAGGAATCCCTGCCTTAGAATGATGAGGTGTATGCAAACATACCCAACAGTTTGTTACGTTCAAGTCTATAGCATATTGCTGAAGAACCAGCAGGAAACTGTTTTCTCTCGACCAGTTTATAAGAGGAAACAGCAAGAAAAAAACGGAGCAAGGCTACCTGTTGTCATTGGATTCATCAGGGACGGCTACTGACGTTGACTTTCCTCACTGGGCAGATTCGTCTGTCGCACCTTGATCTCCCTCTTTTGGCTATAGTGATTTGTCTGGGACCCCCACACAACAGGTTTGCATGCAATGAGATGAATGGATCCATGGTGGTAATCCTGCACAGCGAGCAGCAGTCAGGGTTGTTAACAGCACCTGGAAAGGGCCTTTCCACCTCGGGCTTAGACAGTTCTTTGTCTGGAAAGTTTTGATGTAAACCCAGTCACCCAACTGCAGTTAATGAAAGGGATGGTCAGGAGGTTGGGGAACGGCTGCTTTTACTGTTTGATAATATTGCTGCAAGAAATAAACAAGTTTCCTACAGTAAGAAATTATAACATCATCTGACAAAATTAATTCTGTATTTCCCATGGGAGAGGTAACTGGAAGGGCCTTAGGTCTCCCCATTATTATTTCATACGGACTCAACTGCCTGGTAGCATTCAGCGAGGTTGTCATACTCATTAATGCTAAGGGGAGGGCTTTAGGCCACTTTAAGTGGGTTTCAGCACAAATCTTTGTAAATTTTAAGGGTCCTATTAACCTTCTGTACTAATGCAGATGACTTTGGATGGTTGATTCACTGAAGACTCAACTTAGTATTAAACATTTTGCATAGCTGTTTCATTAGTGAAGTATTAAAATGTGTTCCCTGGTCACTATTGATAGTACACAGTATACCAAGTCTAGGAATACAATTCTACATGACTTTCTTGATAACTGTGACTGTGTCAGCTTTGTGACATTGATAAGCTTCCACCCATGCCAAAAACATGCACACCATCACCAAAATAAATTGTAAGTTATGAGTCCTAGGAATCTGGATGAATTCTAGCTGCACATTAAGAAAAAGTCCACAGGGTGGTGGTAAATATGCAGTCTTAATGTTTGCATTTTTACTGACATTATATCCTTGACATATGGCACAGTTATTTATGTACTGAATTATCAGAGGAGACATGAGGGGCATATTAACTTTGGGTAATTTGATTAAATAAAGCTGTGTTACCTGCATGGGTCGGTCGATGATATGCCCTTACCAGGTAAGCAAGTAAAGAGGCAGGTGCCACCAGTCAGCCATCTCAATTTCACCACAACCCATCGACGGATTTGCTGCATCTGTCCTTAAGCCACCTGTGAACTTCTCCCTGTGATGCTTCAGCTTGAAAGGCTGACTGCTTCTTAAAATCAAACACATCAATACTGTTGGAGTTTGTCATAGTTAACATGCACAGATCTTTACAACAATCTTCTACTACTTGTTTAGTAGCTTGGCCTGCCAAATTGTTGCCCTTTGTCATAAAATCTCTGTCCTTTTGATGGGCGCAACATTTGATTACAGACAGCCTCCTAAGTAGGAAAAGTGTATCTAACAATGATTTTGTGTGGCCTTAATTTTTTATTTGATTTCCCAATGAGGTCAAACACCCTTTCTGTTTCCAAAGTTGCCCAAAATCATGCACCACCCCAAAAGAATAACGGCTGTGTGTAAAAATGTTGGCCACCTTGTCTTTAGCTAACTCACAGATTTTTTGCACATTCACCCTTTTTACTTTCTCTTTTTTACCTCTCTAAGCAACTGTTTTTTTTCCACTGGCTGTTGCCCATGTTCTTAAATTTCAGTGCATTGTACATTTTTTAATGTATGCTACATCTGACATCTACTGTGTTGCTTCTCTCTTAATTTCTCTCTTTGTTTTTGTTTATTTTTGTTATTTGCAATTGTTGCTCTCAACCTAATTTCTTTATCTCTGGACTTCTGGTTTTTATTTGTTTAAAGTCTTTGAATGAAGTGTATTATTATTATTATATGTATGTATTTTTTTATTATTTTTATGATTCTGTAATTTTTCTTGTTTTTTGTATAATCTTTACATCTTTACAATTTTATTTTGAATGCGGAATTTTTTGCTTCCCAGGTCACCGCTGAAAACGGGCTCCTTGGCCCAGTCAGACTCTACCCGGTTAACAAATGTAAATAAATAAATAAATTTGAGCAGAATGAGCACTCTCTAATCTTTGTTGCAACAATATTGCATCTTTGGTGCAAACGGATATCCCTGCAATCAGTTGTCCCCTTTGATGTCTTCCACAGGAGCCATCCACAAACAGATTTACTTCAACACCGGGTATAAGTGTGTCCTTTAAGTCCTTCCTAGGGAAAAGCAGATAGTTACACGCACGCACGCACACACACACACACACACACACACACAATCATGCTCTTTACCATCCTCAGCAGTAGGGAACAGAGATGCAGGATTTAGAACTGGATAACGGATTAGAGAAATAGATGGATCAGAAAGAAGCTTACATTCATATTTAGTTAGATGTGCAGTCGAGAGTGGTTGAGTTTTAATTTTAAGCAAAAAAGATGATACAGAATGAGGGACAGCTAGTGTAAGATCATGCCTGAGCACCAGTGGTTGTGCAAGGTTAACTAAAATGACAGCAGCAGCAACTACCCTTAAACAGGGTGGAAATCCTTTTGCAACAGACTCAAGTGCTGTAGTTTAACAAGCTAATGGACGATAGCTGTCCCCATGTTTCTGTGCAAGCACTCCCTGAACAAATCCATTTCTTTTATGACAGAATAAAGTAAAAGATGTGGTAGTGGTCGATCTCGCCTTCATGAGGTCTTCCACTTACTCGTGGCTAAACCTTATCCCTGCATGCCCCAAGAATGTCCCTCAGATCTCGTATGCCGGTAAACGAGATCAGGTGTTCTCTGCTAGCTCTGGCCAAGTATAAGCTTTTTGTTATTCTAGTTTAAATAGTTATAGTTCATTGTGCTAATTATTATATCCCGCCTCCTTTGTGCTTTTTTTTCTGCTGATTGGTCATCATCTTTCATTTGCCCTTATTTCTCCCTGTCACAGCTTTCCATAGTAGCCTGTTTAAATTAGAGGGATCCTTTTTTCTCATATTTCTTTACTTAAATTCTGTTATTTCTGCTAGACACGTAATTTAAATTGGAGAACTGTCTCCCCCACTTAGCCCATCCCAGTTAGAGGGCTTTTTCCCTTCCCTTATCTTCTGTTGTTGTTGCCTTAAAAAAAAAGTTTTATATAGATATACGCATTGTTCTTTTTTTTCTGCATGTCTTATAAGGATTCCAAACAGTCAGGTTTTAAGAAATGTAAGGATTGTGGTAAAAAAATGTCGATAACAGACAGGCACACAATCTGTGTTTCCTGTTTGAGAGCTGTCCATCCCCAGGAGACTTGCTCTATTTGTCATTCTTTAAACCATAGAGTACTCCTGGAAAGGAAAAACAAACTCATTCTGAGAGGACTGTTGAAGACCCCCTCCTCAGAGGCTGTTCAAGAAGGTCCGGGTTCTTCCAAATCTCAAAAAATCCCCTTTCTCAAAATCTGACAAAGGGACAGAAAAAAGATCTTCTTCTTCAAGCGTTCCATCGGAGCCACCTAAAAAATTGGCAAAAATTTCATTGAATGATCTGAAGTACACCAGATCTGAAAAATCATTGGCACCGACACCATTGGTTTCAGCACCAAAGGAAATTGAAAGTCGGTGCCGGTCCCCAGTTTTGGAGCCGTTCTCTCCAACCCTCAGGTCTCCTGTCTAGCAGCCTTCAAAAATCTCAAGCCCCCTCTACTCGGTCTTCCAGGAGCCTGTCCGCCGATGATGTGGATCGAGTGGTACAAAGCCTATTAAGGACTCTGGTGCTGGCCAAATTATTATCGGAAACAACCCCGAAGAATTCTGATCCGACTGTATCCTCCCCTTCTGCTTTGATTCCTCCTCCGATCTGATCTCGGACTTTGGAGTCGCAATGTCCGGAGCTGATACTGGTGGAAACTCCAGAGCCGAGACCTATTTTGGCATCTTCAGCCACGCCCATTGCTCTGACATCCTTGGCTCCATCGGAACTCGAGGAGCCTAGGTACTGATGCTCTCCAGTTGGGTCTGGGGAGGCGAGTCAGTTTGGACAGTTGTCTGATCTGATTTTGCCTCTTGGGGCATTGGCTCGGGTGAGCTCTGCTCCTACCTCAGTCTGAGAGCCATCGTCCTTGGTTCCAGGGGCTCTCTCAGCTTCTTCTGATCCAGGGATATCCTCGAATCAGGGATGGGGGACGTTTGAGGTGATTTGGAGAGTGCTGTCTCCTTAGGCAGTTCTGCTGTCTTCTCCAGATGTTCTTCCCTCAAAAGGCACTGGTGTCCGCCTCTATACCCTTGCATTTACAGGGACGCTGAAGTCCTAGGACTCAGAATGCCCCTCAGGGTGCCCCCCACTCTTCTGGAGCTTCTCCAGTGTCCCCTCTGAAGAGATTATGTAAGAGGAAGCATTTAGACTCCTCAGAGGAGTCTGTAACATCTGATACAGACTTCAATGAGGCTGAAGGGTTCCTACGGTCACTTTCTGAGGATGACTCCTTCGCAGACATATTAGAAATTGTGAAACAAAGAGGTGGCTGGAAGTCCATCAACCCTTCGGATGAGGAGTCTGTATACCTGAAGGCCTTTAGATCTCACCCTTCCTCCACTTGGTTGTCTCCACCTTTCAATGAGCTTATGGATCTAGTCTCTCGAAAGGTCTGGGAGTCTCCAGGTTTAGTGGAACCTGTTCCTACGAGGCCAATTAAGTTTATTAATCCCCCAGCTGACAAAACTTTCCTGACCAAGGGAGTCCCAGTAGATGCTGTGGTGGTGGTGGTAGCCACCAAGAAGGAACTTTGAGACATCTTTATCTGTTCATCCACCGAACAGAGAGTCTTGCACGACGGATAGATATGGAAAGCACGTTTTTTTCAGCAACTTTTGCCCTCAGATTGCTGAATTACCTTACTCATTTTACAAGATTACAGAGAGACCTTCTGAGGGTGGCCTAATGGTTAAGGTGTTTGCCTTACAAACACAAGGTGCAGTGTTTGAGTCTCACAAGGGATAATTGGCAAGGCTTAAAATAGCTTGCAAGGGCAGTTAGCCTAGTACTAATCTACGAAAGAGCTAGGAGATGCTCTCCAAGTTCAGTGGCTGAAGGGGTTTCAGATAAGGTTTCCTCTCGGCTCTCTTCCTTAAATTCAGTAGTTAACTCCTCCATGAGACTGATCTCTTATGCAGCAGATGGAGTGGGTAGAGCAGCGGGTTCAGGAGTTTCCTTAAGGAGACATTCCTGGATGCGCTTGTGTGACTTTGCAGAACCTTTTAAATCTTCCTTTGTGAATGCCCTGTTCGATGGCTCATTTCTCTTCGGGCCCAAGGTCAAGGACACACTAACCAGGTGTGAAGAGGAAGGAAAAACTCTGTCTGCCGTAGGAGTCAGTTTATCCCTACCTACCAGACCATATCCCAAAGGTCAGAAGGGTGGAAAAATGTGGTTTTGAAAATCTCAGAGCTTTCCAGGACACACATGGTGAAAGCAGAGGGGGTCCGCAGAATCAGAGCGACAGAGAATCCTTTGGTAAGCCGTTCAAGCGCTCCTGAAAGGAGGCCCATCTGTCCATCTCTGGAGGCAGTCGTTGCTGTTTATCTTTGTACCCAGAGGCCTAGCAAAAAATAACAAAAGACAGATGGGTACAGAGCATCGTATCCAGAGGTTACATCATTCCCTTTTCCCTCCCCGTCCCAAACATGAAAAAGATCCCAGACATTCCACCCAGTCAAAGGGAACAGGCAACATTAGAAATTCAAAAGTTGCTAGACAAGAGTCATTCAAACATTCCCCACAGACCAAATAGGATCCGGGACCTCAAGATTCTTTTTAGTTCCAAAGAAAACAGGGGACTGGAGACCAATTCTGGATCTCAACAATCTAAACAGATTAGTAAAAAAGTCTCAAGTTCCGGATGGTAACACTGCGGTCAATACTCCCTTTTCTGGGACAAGACAATTGGATGTGCTCGATAGATCTCCAGGATGTTTACTACCACATAAAAATGGACAGGTGATCCAGGAGACACCTGCACTTTTGGCTGGGATCCAGTCATTACCAGTTTTGAGCTGTGCCCTTTGCCTCACTACAGCCCCCAGAGTGTTTACCAAATGTATGGCAGTAGTCGCGGCTCATTTGAGACACCTAGGATTCCGGGTGTTTCCATACCTGACGACTGGCTCCTAACTGCCACCAGCAAGCATCTACTAATAAAAGCATGAGACACCGCTCTGCTCTCACCTGGGAATTACAATAAACTTCAAGAAATCTGCCTTGCTGCCTTCTCGACAAGTAATATTTATAGAAGCAGAATTGGATTCAACACATGGTAGCCAGACTCCCTCCAGAAAGAGTTCAAGTTCTACTAAGGCAGATCTTAAGTCTTCTCATAAAGAAAAAGGTTCAATCAAAGATAGCTCTGAAAGTCTTGGGGACCATGGTGACAGCAATAACTCTGGTTCCATTAGCAAGACTACACATAAGAATTCTTCAGTGGCTACTGTCCTCCCAGTGGCTGATGCAGAAATTACCAGTGTCCCACAAGATAAAAACAGACACTTGCAGGAAAGACCTTTGTTGGTGGCTTTACTCCACTCAGGTGAAGCTAGTTCGACCCTTTGTACGTCCCCAACCATCGGCCACGATGACCACGGATGCTTCTCAGGGTGGGGGTGGGGCATTATCTGGGAAAGACTATCCAAGGCACCTATCAGGATCATGAGGCCCATTTGCACATCAGTGTCCTAGAGATGAGAGAGGTGCTTCTGGCATTGCAATCATTCTAGGACTCTCTTCACTAGGAAGTATTGCAATACAGACAGACAACATATCAGTTGTATGGTACATAAACAAACAAGGAGGAGCCAGATCTTACCCCCTTTGTCAAGAGGCCTTGAGAGTATGGCAATGGGTGACCTCCTCCCTGTGTTTTCTGATAGCAATGCACATCCCGGGGAAATTCAGCGTGATAGCAGACAGACTCAGCAGAGCTGATGCCTCACAAGTGGTCCCTAAAACAGGAAGTAGCAGAAAAGATTTTCCTCAAATGGGGCTAGCCTTGCTGTGACCTTTTTGCGACATCCATGAATACCAAATGCAGCAGCTACTTTGCCCTTATCCCCCCTCTGGTGGAGTCACCAAGGGATGCACTTGTCTACGATTGGCCCTCAGGTCTCTTCTTAGCTTTTCCTCCCTTTCCATTAATACCCAAAGTTCTGCTTAAAGCCAATCGCTTGGGAAAGGACTTAATACTCAACGCCCCATATTGACCTTGTCAAATCTGGTTCTCCTTCCTGTGGCCTCATCTTCGGGAGGAGCCTTGGATTCTAGACCCAATTCTGGACCTTCTGACTCATGAGTCGGGAATGCTCCATCCTTCCCTTCAGACCCACAAATTGACAGCTTAGCTGCACCGATTCCAACAATAGCCAAGTTTCCTAATTTTTTATCGTCCGTTAAACATATACTGATATCTTCTCATAAAGCATCAACAAGAAAGATATATAGAAGCAAATGGAAAAGATTCTGTTTATGGGCTTCTCAGAACCATATCGATCCCTTTACTGCACCAGTCACTTCCATTCTAGAGTTTTCCAGCAAGGTTATTCGACGAGGGTGCAGCTGCATTTACCATAAGAGTTCAACAAGCAGCTATTTCTAGTTTCCATGTCGCTGAATCTGGTCTCAGCGTAATGTCTCCTAGACTGTGTAAAGCGTTTCTAAAAGGTACTCATTTACTTCGACCTCCTATCAGAGACCCCCCCCCCCCTTACACCATGGGACTTAAATTTTGTCCTGTCCTGTTTAATTTTTTCCCCCTTTTGAGCCATCATCATCTTGTGAACTCAAGTATTTGACATGGAACACTATTCTATTGATAGCTGTAACCTCTGCCAGAATGGTGTCAGAGCTGCAAGCCTGGTCAATAAAGCTCCCTACTTGCTTTTACACAAGGATAGGATATCTTTAAGAACGAACCCTTCTTTTTTGCCAAAAAGTTTGTTCAGAATCTAATTTGAACCATAGAGCTTCCAGTATTTTATCCAAATTACAAGAATAAGGTGGAATACATGTTGCATCAGCTAGATGTGCATAGGCAATCATGCTTCTATTTACACAGGACTAATAACTTAAGAAAATCTGACCAGCTTTTTGTATCTTTCTCAGACTAAGAAAGGTACCTCAGTTTCTAAAGTGACACTATCAAAATGGCTTTCAGATTCCATAACCTGCATCTATAAATCTCAGAACAGAGATCTTCCCCAGAAGGTTAAAGCCCACTCTACAAGAGCCATTGCAACCTCCTCCACCTTTCTAGCTAGATTACCAATTGATACTAGTTGTGCTGCAGCAACATGGGCAAAACTGCATACCTTCATCACTCATTACAAAGTCGATTTGACCTTCAGGAACAGGGCCTCTTTTGGGTCCACGATTCTGAAGAATATTCTACCTTGAGCTACGCAAGAATGATGGTGCTAGGGATGCTGTCCCATCCTGGTAAGAATGAAGGTGAGATTGGACAACAACACATGAAATTATGTACTCACCATAATGTTCCATGTGTGTTGTCCATCTTCACCTTCATTCTTACATCCCACCCTCCTTTTCCCCCTGCCAGTTTTTACTCCTGGAAGACTGAGTTAGGACATCATTGTTCTTTGACCTTCTTGACTGCACTCTGAGATATTATAAAGTAATTTTTTCTTATTATTACTATCACTGCAAACAAGATTTGAGGGACATTCCTGAGATAAGGTTTAGCCACAAGCTAGTGGAAGACCTCGAGCTTGTGCAGAAGGCTGAGTCTGATCCAAACCCATCCTGGTAAGAATGAAGGCGAAGATGGATAACACACATGGAACATTATATTGAGTACATAACTTCTTTTTTTATCAGTCTTGCAACCCTAAAGCTGGGGCAGTAGCTAAAGCTTGTTTTAAATTCTGAAGGGAGAGGCTCCAGTGTATCCTGCTTTAAATGATTTGTCAAAGGTTTAGCAATTTCTGCATAGTCAGAAATCCACTGTCTGCAGTATCCTGTCATACCTAGGAAAGATCTAAGCTGTCGCTGAGTAGTCTGAAGTGGGGTCTTAGATTCTGCATCAATAAGAGATGGTAATACCTGTCTGCTACCCTGAGGTATTAAATGGCCAAGGTAACGTACCTGAGGTGACCACAGCTGTAGTTTATCTTTCGACACCTTGTGTCCTTTTCTGCAAGGATAGTCAGAAGATGCAGGGTGTCCTGCTGACACTGCTGAAAGGAATTTGATGCGATAAGTAAATCATTTACATATTGTAGTAACACAGACCCACCCAGCAATGTCACATTTTCCAAATCTTTTTTCAGAATTTGAGAAAATGATAAGGAGATTCAGTGTATCCTTGTGGTAACCATGTCCATGGATATTGCTGTCCCCGGTAATAAAAGCGAATAGAAACTTGACTCTCAGGGTAGATAGGTAGGTATAGGAAAGAATACTGAACATAAATCTGTCACAGAAAAGCAGCTAGCTGCAGGTGGTATGCAACTCGGTATTGTTGCTGGATTTGAAACAACAGGAAAAGTAGGCAATACTGCATCATTCACAGCCCTTAAGTCTTGTACACATCTATAAGTATCCTTTCCTGTTTTTTTTCACTGGAAAAATAGGAGTATTACAAGTGCTTTTAGCTGGTATTTTTATTCCTTGCTGTATCAGAGATTGAATTACAGGTTTGATTTCCTGCTCTGCTTCTGGCTTTAGAGATATTGTGGAACTCTAGGGAGAGGTTTTGATGGATTTATTTTTATTTTTACTGGTTCTGCTGATTTTAGTATTTGTAATTCATTTGCGTGTTTAGCCCACAAGTTGGCAGGTATCTGCTGTAGTAACTTTTCATCTGCCTGTATGCTTCCAACAGGCAGTTCCTCAGCTTCTGCTAAAACTGGTAATATGTCCCCTTCTGATTCTGTTGGAACATCCAAGTACACCCTTTGTAGTGTACAGCAAATAGTACAGCCCTGTTTGCACAGCAGATCTCTCCCTAGCAGATTTACTGGTGCAGTAGTACTCAAAAGGAAAGAATGCCTTTCTTCGAATGGACCTAAAAATAGGTTTAGGTTCTGAGAGAGAATACATGACAGTGGCACTTGTTACTCCAACTGCCTTTACTTTATGCTTTGATACTGGTATTTGACTATCTGAAGTAATTTTTAACACAGACCTAGTGGGCTCCAGTGTCCACCAGAAATGGAATTTTCTTTGAATATATTTCTTCCTTAACATAATGTTCATTTTGATCTATCGGCAGTAGAGGATTAAGATTTATTTAGCAAATGCAACTTAAAAAAAACAAAAAAATAAATAAAATACCACCAAGACCACCGATCCATAAAGTAAGCAAATTTAATGAAACACTTAGCGCCTTGGCTTACACAGCCTTCCGAGAGTAAAAACACTACAAAATACTGTTTGCTTATGTACAGCATATTGCACAAGACGATTAATCAATTAAGCATACAATTCAAATCACATACTTCCAATTACATTCTTTGTTGAGTCCCTGAGGCTCCAAAGTACCAAATTTTAAAATCAGCAGTTTCTTTTTTTAAGAGTTTGTTTTTTTAGAGACACACATTCACTTATGCCAACTTACAATTTTTCCAAGACACAAACCCTAAAAGAATTAGGGTTAGAGTTGTGTGCTGTCAAAAAATTACTCCCAAGGGGACTCTCTAATTTTTTATTTTTTGTGTCCCTAATATGTTCTTGCAACCGGACCGTAAAACTCCAGTAAGTTTCCCCTATGTAAAACTTCTTACATCCACATCTCAACACATACACTAACCTCTCTGTATTACAACTGTATTCATGCCTAGCTGTAAACTTGATGCCATTAATATAGGGAAAAGAGCTTACTACATATTGACAGCTGGAACAACCATCACATGGAACAGTGCCTTTATTTATGCCTAAGCTCTGACTGACATTAACATCTGGTAAACAAAATTGGTTATGTACCAGAATGTCAGACACATTCCTAGCTCTTTTATATGCAATACTCACAAAATCAGGTAGTATAGAGTTCAAAATGTTATCCCTTAGGAGCATAGGCCACAAACTGCGTGCTTTAACTATTTCCTCAGTTATAACATAAGTTGTCACTAAGAAAACTTTCTTCTGCTCTCCATTGTTCACAGCTGCATTGGTAGACTGATTTCCACCAATATAAACATTATATATTCCACTAGCATGGACATAATGAGAATCTCCCTTAGAGTTAACAGAATACCTCATGTCTATAAATTTTTGTTTAGCTTCCCTGACCAGCTGAACATCATAACCTCTTCTAATACATTTTTTCTGCTTCAGCTAGCTGTAAATCAAAGCTCATATCAAGGCTACATAGCCTGTGAATTCGTAAGAATTCATTATAGGGCAGTACCTTGACCAAATGTTTGGGGTGTCAACTATTCCAATATAAAAATACATTTCTATGTTCAAATTTCCTATGGAGACTAGTAGTAAATCCATCTAGGCTTGTATCCAAAAAATTCACTTGTGGGCCAAGCTGCATACCATCAAAGCTTAAGCCCATAGTATTAGCTTGTAAGTCATTAACAAACCCAAGGGCCTCTGTCTGGCTTCCTTGACATAAAAAAATAAGATCATCAATAAATATAAAATAACCTTAGACCTGAAAAAATCATGTCTATAAATAAAATCATCTTCAAGTTTAGCCATGACTAAACTGGCATACATGGGGGCGAAAGTCAAGTGTATCATTAAATTTGCTTACTTTTTGGATTGGTGGTCTTGGTGGTATTTTATTATGATTTAAGATTTATTTCTTGTTTTATTTCCCTGACCTAGTCAATATGGTGCTTCCTAACTTCTTCCAGCGTGAGGAAGTGATGGAGGAAAAGCTGCATTATTATAATTTGGTTGCCATTCAGTCAAAGTATTTTGGACTCTCTGCATTCGCCTGTGTGGGTATTCTCGCCAATGTCCTGCTTCTCCACAACTGAAGCAAGATGTGTCAGATGAAGCAGGAGGGGCACTGTCAGCTCTTTGCTGCCAACAAGCTGTACTTTGTTCCCCTTGGCCAGCACTTTTACTAAATCTCCTAGCAATTCTTCTCCCCCTTCCCCTGCTTCTGCTTTGACCCCTCGGGGTTTCCAGCTGCCTGATTTCTAAAGTTAACAGCTTATCCTCAGTATCCTTTCTTCATTTTTCCTGATGTTCTGTACAGTGATTTGCAGCACTTAAGATTCTAAGTCTTTTCCCTGCCAGTCTATGAGCACTTGCTTTCTTTGATTTTGTACATGCCTGTATTTTAGACCAGTCAGTCCTAACTTGACACACGTCCATAATTTTGTTTAACAATGCTGCCAGTTTATCTATTAATGCATTCCCTGTGAGAGTAAAATCCGTTATCTCAGCCTTTTCCAGTAACTGCTTTCTTATTTCATCTGAAGTAATTACCCCAAGCAGCTGATTTAAATCTGTTAAAGTAGGATTGTAACATTCTATTAGTTTTTAATTCCTTCCTAAACTTTAATGGGTCTTCCTTAATATTTGGAAAACTTTTAGACATAATATGCAAATTAGCATGGGTTCAAGGACGATGGTTCATGTTTCACTGTTGTAGTCATCACATTTGGGATATCTCTGCCAGGGTAGCCCTCGGCTGGCATGAATACCAGAGACTTAATATTTCTGCGTCAGTTGCTGTCGCTTGAGGACTGAAGTTAGGTCATCAGTAGTACAAAGTAAGGCAGCCAACGCCATTACGTCAATCTTTCTTGCCATGGAGCCCGAAGCAGAAGCAAGTTGCACGAGTGCCAGTCAGCCGCTACCTGGGTTTTGGTTTCCGAATTGAAATTGAAGTCTTCTAAAGCTAAGTACCCCATTGGGGATCCTTTTTTCTTGCTCTAACCGATGTCAGAAAAAATTAATAATTGTCTCGCCTGTGGAAAGCAAATACCACACCAAGACTTTCACTCTTGTCTAGGCCCAGACCATGATGTCCCCCGTTGTCGCTTCTGTGCTTTGTTCACTGCCAGAACTACCCATCGCCGGGCCCTTATTGTTGTCAGATATTTTCGTTTATAGTCCTTAAATTCTGATATGGCTTCGGTAAGCCATCCAACAGCAGATGATCTGAAAAAAACGTAAAGATAAAGACCGCACAGGTCCAAACCTACCGACGACGCTTCCATTAAGCTAGTCTTCAGTTCTCTGGTACTCAGTGAGGTGCTTTCACAGACCCTGATGCCCACTTCATTTGATTTGCAGGCCCGCTACCGAGACCCTTTCAGAGTCCGGTATACCGCAAAACTCTTAATCGTCTAAGGATCCTGCAGTCGTCTCTACCTTAGATGGGTCTGGAGCTGCTGAGCAGGCACCGGCTTCTGAGTATGTCCTTCGCACCACCGAATCTCGACAGAAAACATTTTCTTTCGTGACTACCGTTCTTTTGAAAACACCTGAGTTCCTTAGGCACAGGGTTCGAACCACACCCAAGAAACCAACTACCCACTCTCAGGAGCCTCCTTCTTTGCCTCAGTCTCAAATGCTTAAAATGGAGGAAGACCTTATCATGCTGATCAGGGGAAGCCAAGCCACCCCCTTGAAAAGGAAAAGAGATCTGTCCCCAGTAGTTTTGTCTGAACAAGAGTCAGATTAGTCTGATCCACTTATGATGATTCTGATGCAGAGGAAGCCATTCCTTCAGCCTCCCCCCAGAGGATTTTTCCTTTGGGGAAAAGGGAGCATTTCCAGTGGGAGAGTCAGGACTACACTTATTCTAAAAAGAGACTCAGGGAATTCCTAGATGTTCCACAACATGGACCCTTGACCATCCCCCCAGTCCTGGATGTGGTGGATGATGTTTTCCTTGAATCTAGCTTGATTCCTGATGCCCTACCTCCTGCTCAAAGAAATCCAGACAGGTACTACAGAGTCCCTGACTCATACAAATATCTTTTAAAATTCCAACAGCTGACCCTGACATCATTTCTCAAGGGCCAAAAGGGATTAAAGCAACCTCTGCTAAGAACCCCCCCTCCCCCCAGACAGGGATTCCAGAGCATTGGACAGATGGGGTAAAAAAAGTATACACCTTAGCTACTCTTGTTATCAGGGCACTAAATTGTCATTTCCATATGCTTAAATATCAGCAACATACCTTGGAACTCCTTAAACAAAAATTGTCTTCTTTCCTGCTTGGGCAGAATCTAAAGATTTACAAGACTTAATGCATTCTGTAAGTCAAGTAACTAAACACACTTTGCACTGTGGCTTTGATGCCCTAGAAGCTTCTTGTAGGGCAGCAGTCACTGGATCTGTCATTAAAAGACATGCATGGCTTAAGGAACAACCCCTGCCAGATCTAAATTGTTGGATGCCTCCTTGCACAAAGATAGCTTATTTGGCACTAAGGCCGAAGAGTTTTTAAAAAAGATGGAAAAAAAAACTAAATCTATGAAAACAGTTAAAGATTTCTTACAGGTCCAGCCCCCTAGGTTTAGCAGGCATTGTCCCTCCAAGCACTGGTCCTTTCCTGCTCCGAGTAGACAGGCCCAGCGTAGGCCCTGTGGAAACAGACCCCCCAGACAGCAGCCCCAGGGAATGCAGAGATCTAAGCAGTGGACTACCTCCACTATAAAACCAGGGAGTTCTAAACCACCCCCTTATGGTAAGAACTCGCAGTGACTCACCTCCTCTCGACCTCCCCTCTGCCCACCTTCACTTAACCCTAGGTGGAAAACTCTCCTTTCACTCAAGCACCTGGGCCACCATTATCAAGGATCAATGGGTTCTGAACATTGTGTCTCAGGGTTACATATTCTCCTTCCACACCCTTCCAACCCCAAAAGGGTTCCCAGATCTACCATCAAATCAGTGAGCAGAGGGTCAAAAGCAATTCCATTTCCTCCTGTCTTTGAGAGCAGTAGAACACGTTCCTGCAGAACAGGTAAGCCAAGGCTTCTACTCCAGACTTTTTCTGGTGCCCAGAAAAGAGGGGACCTGGTGCCCCATCCTCGATCTATCCATTCTAAACACCTTTCTGGTGATCCCAAAATTCAAAATACTCACCCTCCAGCAGCTGCTACTCATGCTGTCCAAGGACGCTTGGCTAGCCACCCTAGATCTAAAAGAGGCCTACCTCCACATTCCTATCAGGGAATCATGCAGGAAATATCTCCACTTCAGGGCAGGATCTCAACACTTTCAATTCTCTGCGCTTTTGACATATCTACTGCTCCGAGAGTTTTCACAAAATGTCTGGCTCCAGCCATTGCCTTTTGCAGACAAAGAAATATTCAAATTTATCCCTATTTAGACGACTGCCTTATTCAGACAGACAGCCAGGAAAAGCTAATCAAGCACCTGGCCTTTGTAAAGACCCTACTAACCTCCCTAGGGTACACAGTCAACAAAAAGAAATCAAAACAGGTGCCCACCCAAAGGATAATCTTCCTGGGAGCAAGTCTGGACACAGCATCCCAGATGGCATACCTTACCCTAGAGAAACAAATTTTCCTGACAGCCTATTTCTCAGTTGCCACCAGACCCCAGCTTTCTGCAAGGAAAATCCTACAAGCTCTGGGGTTCATGGCATCTTGCATACTACTCATTCCATATGCCAGACTGCATATGAGGAAACTTCAGTGGTACCTAAAGAGCCTTTGGTGTCAACACACTCAAAACCTGGAAACTCTTCTGCCTATAATTCCTTACCTCAGAAAGGAATTTCTTTGGTGGACAACAGCATGCTCCCACAACAGGGGACTGGCCTTCTCCCCATCCCCCGCCGTCCAGATCCTCACCACAGACGCATCAGACTATGCTTGGGGTGCACACCTGGATGGCAGGTGCATACAGGGCCAATGGAGCCCACAGCAAATACCCCTGCACATCAGTTCATAGGTAGGTACTAGGCTGTCATCCCAAGGGCCTACGTAAACCTAACCAGCAAGGTTCCATAGCATACGCCACCCAAGCAAGTTATTTTCCTGTGCCACTGTCGAGCAGAGACACAGAAGTGATCCCCGGGGTGTATTTCCTATTTCCCATCCACTCATCAAGATTTTTCTTGGAATGCTAATGAAGAACTTTGCTTGCCATAGATGGGTAGCTTGTTCCAGAGTATAGGAAGTCTCTGGGACAGGAATCTATCCCTCCAGCATGTCCTGTTTATTGTGGTGACAAGGTTTAGGTCCCTAGAGCATGTAGCTCGGAAGGATTGGGATTTCTTTAGGTAGCATGTCCAACAGCTCTGGGTTTGACATAGCTTTATATGTTAGGCAGAGATCACCTTGGAGTAGACGATATGCTATGGAGTAAAGCTGGAGTTTTTTGAAGCAGTCAGTGTAGGGCATTTGTTTGAGGCCAGTAATCCTCTTTGTGAGGTACTTCTGTGGCCTTTCCAGCTGCTGCAGATGTCTTGTGAGGTACATTCCAAAAGGGAAGTTGTACCCTGTAATGGGTCTAATGAGTGACGAGTAGAGGGGAACAATGACCTCTTGGATGAGAGTCAAGAAGATATGATGGCTGTGCAGCACGTATTGATAGCTTTCAAACCACTTCTCTCTCCAGGGGTTCTCCTGATCACAGCCGACACCACCACTGGGATGTAGCACATCAACAAGCAGGGAGGGACTCACTCCTACCCTCTATGCAGGCTGGTCATGACCCTTTGGCTTACAGCCTCTTCCATGCTGCTACACCTGTTAGCACAATACCTACCAGGCTGTCTCAACTCCCTGGCAGACCAATTAAGCAGAAACTTTCTGGACCTACATGAGTGGCAGCTCAACAGAAGTACCTTCACCCTAATAAATCAGAAATGGGGAACCCTGGAGGTCGGCCTCTTTGCCTCCCACACCAACCATCAGCTTAGTAAATTCTGCACCAGGGAGCATCACTTCATGGCTTGGAAGGTGGATGCCCTGCCCTTCCCCTGCGCCAACCTCTTGGTCTGTGCCTTTCCTCCCCTACCTCTCATCCCCAGGGTACTGCTCAAAATAAGGGACGAAAAACCAAGGACCATTCTTATAGCTCCAGACTGGCCCTGACAACACTGGTACTCCTTGCTGTGTAGCTTGTCCCTGCTGCCTCCATGGCATCTTCCTCAGATTCCAAACCTCCTAACCCAGAGGGAAGGGGAAGTCATGCATCCCCAATTGCAGACACTCAGTTTGGCAGCTTGGCTTATTCCTTAATCCTGAACCAATCTGCCTTCCTCAGTAAACAGGTTCTGGATGTTATCCATGAGGCCAGATTCCCTAGCACCAGAAAGTGTTGTGCAGATAAATGGAAAAGGTTCTGCACCTGAATCCAGGCTAAAGGGTCCAATATGGCACAGCCCTCCATCCCTCACATCCTGGATTACTTAGCTGACCTACTACACAGTGGTCTCTCTTTCTACTCTATAAAAATTCATGCCTCTGCTATTTCTGCTCATTTTCCCACTGAGCAGTCCCTCTTCTCACACCCTTTGATCAAACATTTCCTCAGAGGGGCTAGCAACTTGAGGCCTCCCGGAAGGGCACCAACACCAGCTTGGAACCTTAACTTTGTCTTGGAAAACCTCACCTAGCTTCCTTTTGAACCAGCTTCTTCTGTAGAGCTAAAATTTCTCTCCTGGAAGACAGCATTCCTTCTGGACATCACTTCAGCCAGAAGAGTCTCTGAGCTGCAAGCACTCATGGCTGTGGAACACTTCAACATCTTCCACGCAGACTGGGTATCCCTCAGAACTAACACATCTTTCATGCCCAAGGTGGTGTCCAGCATGTCTCTCAACCAATCCATTCATTTGCCCACCTTCTTTCCTAATCTCCAGAACAAGGGGGAAAGGATTCTTCACTCTCTAGATGTGCACAGACAGCTCAGACACTATCTAGACATGACTAAATCCTTCAGAAAGTCTGATCAATTGCTGGTTAGCTTTGCTACAGGGGCAGAAGGCAAAGCCATCTCCAACCAAACCATTTCCAAATTGATAGAGCACTGCATCCATTTCTGCTACAAACAACATGGTAAGCCTACCCACAATGAGGTCAGGACACACTCCACCAGAGCAGCTTTCCTTAGAGGAGTCCCCACCAGGGACATCCTGGAGGCTGCCACCTGGACATCAGTTCACACTTTTACCAAACATTACCACCTGCCTCTCCTCCAAATCCAGGGTAGGGGTTGCCACTGCAGTCTTGCAGGGCATCCTAGCCAACCCATAGCTTCCTTGACTGCCTCCACCCATTTCCTCAGCTTTGGGAATCTATCCAAATGTGATGACTGCAGCAGTGAAACACGAAGAACATAATACATATGTGTACACTTGCCATAAATGTAGATGTTCAAGTGTATTCATTGTTGCAGTCCTGGTTTCCCTCCCTCCATCCCCCTTTTTTCTCTTTCTCCTTCTGTTTCCATTCTTCCTTGTTGTTCTCTGTTCCTTACAAGGGACATATTAGTATTTATTTTCCACTGGTGGGATTCTTACACTAGAACCTGGCCTCCTACTTTGAGGGCTCCTGACAGGTTAGGGCAAGAAAAACTGATATAATGGCGCTGGCTGCCTTACTTCATACTACTGACCTGACATCAAGTGTATCAAGATTAAAAATATTGCCATTTGTTCTCCATCTATTTTGCTTTTTTCCTCTTCCAAAATGCCTTTCAGCATCATCAGTTTAGTTCTATCATGAGTTCCATTTAATGGAAATACCCCAATAGAACAATTCTTAGTAAGCTGAATCCAGTCATGCAAATATTTACAACTTTCTTTTCCATAATTGTGATACATAAAATATGCACGTGTTCCCTTTTCAGGGATTTGATCTTGCTTGCTTATCTTTGTTCCCATTTTATTTTTTTTTAAAGACTTACCTTACAGATCCAGGATCCTGGCAGTTAAGAGGACATAAAATAACTGGCACTCCACACACCATACAGGGAGGGAAGGGTAGGAATTCAGTCATCATGCAGTGACAGAGGAGATGTTTCAATCAGCCTTTTCCCACAGCACCCTCTTGCTTTTGCCCCATCATGAGCTCAAAAGTTACAGCTCCAGCATTATGATCGGGATAACTGGGTGGATAGGTACTGTGTCCAGAACTGCCCATTCTTTCAGACCCTCTGAGGGTACTTCCACACAGTCACACCTACTTTCCCAGCATGCTATGGGCTCATAAATTGGTTGTAACAGCACATTCTCTTATGTCCCAACATGCTGTAGGCTCATGAACTTGTTTTAACTTTATATTGAACCCCCCCTCTTTTGTTTGCTATCTTTCATTCATACATTAACAACACAAAACATCTCTCATACCTCCTACTTTTCAGTCCTGAGGGTACCTCCTTGTGCAATTTGTCCTTTGCTGTATGTGCACATACATTAATAAACTTTTCTAATTTGCTGTGGGGTCCTTCCACTATTACTTTGCATACCTTACAAACAGCTCAGTCCTTCAACAAAAACAGTTATTCACTCATTCTCTTTTTTTCAAAATTGTTTATAAGAGAGAAACCACAAACCTGTTTTTTTTTTTTTTTTTTTTTTACACAAATGATTCCCCTGTCAAGTCTAGTATGTTTGCATACCCTGAATAGCTACATCTCTGAGTATTCCATACAAAACAGTGTGGAATTCACAGAAACATCTGTGATGGGCCCCATTCTACTACTTTCTTTCAGCAATACCAACGTTCAGATCCGAGTTGTGGCACCAAAATGTTAAAGAAAATAAATAAATAACATTAAAAATTTACCTTATTTGCCTTCAGTCAGGAATAACATTTCAGGATATGCAAACAAAAATGTTATTTAATAGCGCTGGGAGACTACCTTCATAGAAATTTGTAAACCAGTCTCAATGAACAAAGGAAACTGCATCTTTTATGCATTTGCTTATTAATTCAACCATGTAATATTCTGACGTTTCAGTAATTTTAACAAATCAATGACTTTAGAAATATTCTCATTCCTTGTGATTCTCGCCTTGGATTTCACGTGAACACCTTCTTTTACATGACCCACTTGCTCCAAGGATCTTGTTTTCTGACCTTGGACATTTTACTCATCAGCAAACTTACCCCAGCAACAACCCATTCCCAGACTGGAGGAATCAGGCTAACAGATCCCTTTTACACTAGCAACATGCCTCTGTTCCTTCAACACTTACGTTTTCCCTGTTAAACATTAAAATAATGCAGTTGAAACACAATAGTAACTTCAGCTTATAGAACTGTATTTTTCCACAGTCCTGCATACAAATTATATTTGTTTTTAATAATCATATTATAGAATCATTAATGAAACTGTTAATTAATATACATTTTAATAAGACTGATCTTGTCCCATAACACCCATATAGCTTAGTTTACTGCAACAGCAATGTATCAGAATATTTACTGTGATGATAAATTTACTTACACAACCGTACTTGCTAATTAGACTTTATAGTGTGAAGTAGCCACAACTCAAGGGAAGAATTTCAGTGGCTTTAAAGGTGATTGTATATTAATAAGCAAGTGGTGTATACTGAATAAAAGCAAAGGTTGTTTGTAGCTTTTTTTTCCCCACTTCTATTCTTTTCTTTTGAGGACATAGTAATTTTTGAGAATGAAATTCAAATTCACATGTTTTGATCCTTTACTTCCAAGTTTGACCATGAATCTTAACTCATTGCTCTGATTTGGAATGTTTGTTGTGGTGCATCCATTGTAAATATTAAACAGAGCTGCACTTCATTGAATAAGACCTTCACTTTGTGGATACCTTCCATTTACTTGATGAAGTCTATCTCTGGTTGAATGATGATAAACTGGGCTACTGTTAAATTAGTGCATTCTCTAGACCAGAGATTGGTGTTGGAATTAGTCACTTAATGTATTAATACTGGTAATACTTTAACTATCTCACTCCAGCAGAGTTCATATAGATGCGTAGATGAACAGATAGATGTGGGGGGCACGGCAGTTTGATGGAAATCTGTTGTGGCACTGCAAAAGAGTATAGCATCTGGACTTTGATATTTACTGTTGAGTCAGTAAAGCAGCACAATGTGAGGGGAGCCTAGAAATGCTGTATTCGAAGACATAAAGCCTTGATACTTTGCTTCCCTTATTGGCCTACCACCCATGTAAATTTTACTTAATGAGATCCAGTGTTGAGCACCCGAATCCCTGTTCAAGAGATACTGTTGTATACCATTGGAGACATAGCTGTGGAAACGTTAAGGTTTGTCTTTCTGTGGTACTCTAGGATTTGCCTTGTGACATCACTTAGGGCTGCTGTGTTTTAGTAAGGGTTGGAATGCATGTCATCATATGTCTGACAGAGGTCAGTAAATTAGTAAGAGTAATCTTGCTCCATCTCCTATAAAGGAGATAGCTGTATCTGGAAAAGTTCATTCTTTTTTCCTTCTTTCCTCTTTTGCTGGCTGTTACTCTTATCACTCAATTTTATTCCCAGACCTGAACTGCCAGTATCATAGATGGAAATAAAAATGCCTCCACTGATGGGCTAACCAAGCCAGGATTTTTATTATAGTGAGAGGCTCTAGGACAGATTATAGCTCTCAGTGGTGTTCCAAGAGGGCTGAAGGAAGGTCTGCATTCAGAAAATATGACTAGGATTAGGTGGTATATGTTGCAAAAGAAGGCAGTTGATGGTGTGGGGTAAGGGGTGGTGAGTCAGTCCTGACTCTCTCACTCTAGTCTGTCGATTTGTGCTTATACATTTGAGAGTGCCAGGATTCAGCTGTTGTAAGGATATTGAGATTGTATTTTGCTTTTAAATTAGGCAGGCTGCAAATCTTTAAATTATACAGGCTTTGAGGTCTGAATGAGAGAGATCACATGAATTTCGAGCATAATGTATTAGAGCCTTGGCAAGTATTTGCTTGCCTGATTGTCTAGAATCCTTAGTGTTGTAATGTAACAAAGATCTCACAATTTGAGACTAAAGATACTTTATTGCTCATAGTTATCTGTGGGTAAAAACTCTGAATTTAATTCTTCATTAAAATATGGCTTTGATATTTAATTATTTGCATTAGAAGTAGCTTTATCACTGAGGTGGTCAGTAGTGATAGACCTGTCTCATTGGTGTGAATGAGAGTGGGACTGATAATACCTTCAAGTTTTCAGTATGGCTGACCCATTTTCTTTTTATAATTTTCAGGTATAAATTCAAGATGCAGTTTATTGGTCGCTTGGTTGGGACGCTGAACAGTGTGACTAATCTGTTCAGTAACCCTCATCGAGTACGAGAAGTTCCGCTTTCAGAGTACAGGGCATGTCCACGGGTGTTGGAAGACGGGAGGATGGTATTGTATCGAAATAGCTCTGCTAAGTCCTGGGACTGCCTGCTAATAAGCCTGGAGACACCGCAGAATGCTTTCAGGTAAAAACAGTCTTTCAGCTAGACTTTTGGCATATTGTTTGTTGGGATGTTCTGTATGAGTACAGCTGATTATGGACTTAGACATTCAGATACCATTCATCCAAAATGGCATTGCAGAACTTTTGGTAGATATGTCAGTAGGCAGAATATCCTCTGCAATCTATAGAACGTTTTTGACTGGTACCTTATAGATATGAAGGAACCAAAGAATGTTAAAAATATTTAACTATAGTCATGGTAAGCAGCATGACGTATGTAAAATTATTTGCCGTGTTCAAAACTTTAGAGCAAGGTCTGCAGCCCAGTAAAGCTTTTAAGGCTAAATAGACTATTGTGAGAAAAATACTGCTCTCAAGCTTTGCAGAGATAGGAAAGACTAACCTTCCTAAGGTTACATGATGCCCAGTATTGACATAACATAGACTGTAGTTCTTTTGTTTTGCTGTAAGGAGATCTTTATTTTGCCCTGTTCTCTTTCTGTAATGCTGCCAATAACTTTTCTTTTTTTAAAATAGTCATGTGTAGTTATTAAGTTATTCATTCATTAATTTGTTCATTCAGTCAGTCATTTCATTAATTCATTTATTTGCTAAATGGATAGGTGAACTGTCTCAGAACTGTCCCAAAGTCCTTTTGCAGCCACAAGCTGGGCACAAGGCATTAATTAGTTCATTACATTCAGTTAACTTTGTATGGCAAGACTCTCGACTGTAAATAGTTTGCATAAATACTTTTGGTATACATAGCTTGACAAAGTAAAGTAAAGGACTAAGTTTGGTGTTTGTGATTTGTGACTAAAACATGGTGTACAATTTTGCAAAAATAAATGTTTAATGAGTATTTGACATCAAAATTAGCAGACACTGCACTACCCTGACATCAATTCAGCACTGTTAGGCTACTGTAGTAATGTTTTATCCATATATGTACAATCATAAATTCAACCAAGTTGAAAAATCATGGGGCTAACTTGGGTGAAACAGTAACTAATAGGTCTTAAAATTACCTGTGTCACTGGCAGTAGTACAGTGGGTATAAAAAGTTGCCAGGCTTTTGTGATATAAAAAATGAGACTGCAATAAATCATTTCAAAAGTTTTCCCACCTTTAATTTGACCTATAAACTCTACAATTCAGTTGAAAAACAAACAAGTCTGTTAGGGGAAAAATATAAAAAATAAAAAAACGTACAATAAGCTGGTTGCGTATATACTGCAGTGGTGGTGCTGCAGTAGCATTGCCGCCTCACAGTTGGACGTTCCCCATTCGACTCTCAGTTAGAGCGTCTTCTGTGTGGTGACATGCGTGAATGGGCATTTCGTTGAAGGTTGTGAGTTAGGCCCGGCAAGCCAGCACATAACAAAAAATCTACTGCCAATCATTAGCGGACTGGAGTTCCGCTGTGGCGATCCCTAACAGGGAAAAGCCGAAAGACACAAACAAACAAACAATAAGCTGGTTGCGTAAGTGTACACACCCTTAAACTAATACTTTGTTGAAGCACCTTTTGATTTAATTACAGTATATAGTTATCTTGGTTTAGGAGTCTATCAGCATGGAACATCTTGACTTGGCAATATTTACACAACCTTACAAAAGAGCTCCAAGTCTGTCAGATTGCAAGGGCATCTCTTGTTTCTTCAGGTCACCTCACAGATTTTCTATTGAATTTAAGTCTGGGCCATTCTAAAACTTTAATTTTCTTCTGGTGAAGCCATTCTTTTGTTGATTTGGATGTATGCTTGGGGTTACGGTCATGTTGAAAGGTGAAATTCCTCTTCATCTTCAGCTTTCAAGTAGATGCCTGAAGGTTTTGGGCTAAAAGTGACTGGTATTTGGAACTGTTCATAATTCCCCCCACCTTGACTAAAGCCCCAGTTCCAGCTGAAGAAAAGCAATCCCAAAGCATGATACTGCCACTGCCATGCTTCACAGTGGGGATTGTGTTCTTTTGGTGATGCAAAGTGTTGTTTTTGCACCAAATGTACCTTTTGGAATTGTGGCCAAAAAGTTCACCCTTGGTCTCATCAGACCATAACACATTTTCTCACATGCTTTTGGGAGACTTGATGTATTGTTTTGCAAATTTTAGCTGGGCCTGGATGTCTTTCTGTGTAAGAAAAGGCTTCCGTCTTGCAACCCTACCCCATAGCCCAGACATATGGAGAATACGGGAGATTGTTGTCACATGTAGTACACAACCAGTACTTGCCAGAAATTCCTGCAGCTCCTTCAGTGTTGTTGTAGGTCTCTTGGCAGCCTCCCTGACCAGTTTTTGTCTTGTCTTTTCATCAGTTTTGGAGGGGCGTCCAGTTCTTTGCAACGTCACTGTTCACCCATATTTTCTCCACTTTTTAACAATGGTCTTCAGTGTGTTCCATGGTATATCCAATGCTGTGGAATTTTTTTTTGTACCCTTCTCCTGACTGATACCTTTCAACAATGAGATCCCTTTGATGCTTTGTAAGTTCTCTGTGAACCATAGCTTTTGCTGTAGCAGGCAACTGAGTAAATGTCAGGAAAAGCCTACTAGGACAGCAAAACATTATTTGGGGTTGATCAGAGTCTCTTTAATTGACGGCAGGTGTGTACTGAAGAAGATTGAATGCTATAATTAAATCAAAAGGTGCTTCAGTAAAGTATTAGTTTAAGGGTGTGCACACTTATGCAACCATCTTATTGTACAATTTTTATTTTTTTATATTTTTCCCCCTAACAGATTTGTTTTTCAATTGAATTGTACAGGTTAAAAGGTCACATTCAAGGTGGAAAAAGTTTTGAAATGATTTATTGTGGACTCACTTTTTGTAACTAGTTTTGGAGGATTTTATCAGGGATTGCAGATTTTTACTGAGGCTGACCAGGGAGCTCCTCCACTTATGGGATTTTACTCTATTCTAAACATCTTTCTGGTGATACCAAAATTCAAAATGCTCACCCTCCAGCAGCTTCTTCCTATGCTTTCCAAGGATGCTTGGTTAGCCACCCTAGACCTAAAAGAGGCCTACCTACATATCCCAGTGAGGGAATCTTGCAGGAAATATCTACGTTTCAGGGCAGGATCTATGCACTTTCAGTTCTCTGCATTTCCCTTTGGCTTATCCACTGCTCCCAGAGTTTTCACAAAATGCCTGGCTCCAGCCATTGCTTTTTGCAGAGAAAGAAATATTCAAATTTACCCCTACTTAGACGATTGCCTCATTCAGGCAGGCAGTCAGGAAAAGCTGTTACAGCATCTGACCTTTGTAAAGGACCTACTGACCTCCCTGGGGTATACTATCATTGAAAAGAAATCAAAACTAGTCCCCACATAAAAACTGTATTCCTGGTAGCAAGCCTGGACACAGCATCCCAGATGGCATTCCTTACTCCAGGAAAACAAGCCTACCTGATGGGCTGCTTCTCTCAACAAGCCACCAGAACCCAGTTATCCGCAAGGAAAATCCTGCAAGCTCTAGGGTTCATGTCATCCTGCATTCTACTCATTCCATATGCCAGACTCCATATGAGGAAACTACAATGATACCTAAAAAGCCTTTGGTGTCCACACTCTTAAGACTTGGAAACTATCATACCAATGATAGCTTGTCTAAAGAAAGATTATTTTTGGTGGGAAGCAGCATGGAGCTACAACAAGGGACTTCCCCTCTCACAACCCCATGCTGTCCAGACCTTCACCACAGATGCATCAGACTATGCCTGGAGTGCACACCTGGACAGCAGGTGCATTCAGGGCCATTGGAGCCCAAATCAAATACATCTGCACATCAACCAAAATGAGATGCTAGCTGTTCAGCACGCCCTGACAGCTTTCAGACCCCTACTCTCCCCGGGGCCTCTATTGATCAAAATAGACAACACCACATTAATGTGGTATGTCAACAAGCAGGGAAGGACTTTTATCCTCTGCAGGCTCGCCATAACCCTTTGGCACATGGTCTCAGCCATGCAACTACACCTGCTAGCACAATTCCTGCCAGGCTCCCTAAATTCTCTGGCAGACAACTTAAGCAGAAACTTGCTAGACCCACACGAGTGGCAGCTAGACCACAGAATCTTCACCCTTGTAATCCAGAAATGGGGCACCCCAAAGGTGGACCTCTTTGCCTACCACTCCAATCATCAGCTCAGCAAATTCTGCTCCAGGGAACCTCGCAGCAAGGCCTGGAAAGTGGATGCTGTATCCTTCCAGTGGATAAAACTTTCGGTCTATGCATTTCCCCCTCTACCGCTCATTTAAAGGGTACTGCTCAAAATAAGGGAGGAAAAAATGAGGGCAATCCTGATTACCCCAGACTGGCCATGCCAGCACTGGTAGCCACTGCTGCGCAGCTTGTCACCCTCCTGCCACCATGGCAACTACCTCAGATCCCAACACTCCTGTCCCAGAGGAATGGAGAATTCATGCATCCCCAATTGCAGACTCTCAACCTGGCACCCTGGCGTATTCCCTGACCTCTCCTCAAGCTGCCAGCCTAAGCAAACAAGTCCTAGATATTATACATGAGGCCAGACGCCCCAGCACTAGAAAATCCTATGCTCCTGGCTAAGGGAGCCGGAACGGCACAGCCCTCCCTACCTCTCATCCTGGGTTACCTAGCCGACCTACTACACAGGGTCTGTCCTTCTCTCCCATTAAAATTCATGCCTCTGCCATCTCTGCTCATTACAGCACAGAGCCACCTGTCTTCTCACACCCTCTCATCAAACAGTTCCTAAGAGGGGCTAACAACTTAAGGCCACCCAGAAGAGCTCCTACCCCAGCTTGGAACCATAACTTTGTGTTGGAAAAGATCACCCTACCCCCATTTGAACCTGCAGCTTCAACAGAGTTAAAATTCCTCTCTTGGAAGACAGCCTTACTTCTGGTCATCACTTCAGCTAGAAGAGTATCAGAGTTATAAGCACTCATGGCTGTAGAGCCCTTCATCATTTTCCATGCTGACAGGGTCTCGCTGGAACTAACCCATCCTCCATACCTAAAGTGGTGTCCAGTGTGGCTCTCAACCAAACCATTCATTTGCCCACCTTTTTCCATAACCCACACAAGGGGGAAAGCATTCTGCACTCTCTAGATGTGCACAGACAGCTCAGATTCTCTCTGGACAGGACTAAATGTTTTAGAAAAACTGATCAGTTGCTAGTCAGCTTTGCAGCAGGGGCAGAGGGCAAAGCCATGTCCAAATAAACAATCTCCAAATGGATAGCACACTGCATCCATTTCTGCTACAAACAGCATGGGAAACTATCCCCAAAGGGGGTCAGGACACATTCAACTAGGGCAACCTCCACCTCTGCAGTTTTTCTCAGAGGGGTCCCCACCAGTGACATCCTGGAGGCTGCAACATGGACATCTGTTCATACCTTCACCAAGCATTACCACCTGCTATCTTCTCCACATCCAGGGCAGGTTTTCCCACTGCAGTCTTACAGGGCATCCTAGCCAGCCCCCAGTCTTCTTGACTGCCTCCACTCTTTTCTTCAGCTTTGGGAATCAACCCAAATGTGATGGCTACAACAGTGAAACATTAAGAACATAGTACACTTGTGCACACTTACCATAAATGTAGATATTCAAATGTATTCACTGTTGCAGTCTTGGTCCCCCCCCCAATCCCCCTTCTCTCTCTCTTTTTTTCTGACTCCTTACAGGGAATGTTTGGTATTTACTTTCTACTGGTGGTGTTCTTCCACCATAACCTCTAGCTCCCTATTTGGGGGCTCCTGACAGGGCAAGAAAAACTGATGTAATGGCGTCGGCTGCCTGATTTTATACCACTGACGACCTGACATCAGTCCTGGAGTGACAGCAACTGATGCAGAAATACTAAGCCTCTGGTATTCGGGCCGACTGAGGGCCCCCCCTGGCAGGATAACCCAAATATGATGACTGCAACAGTAAATACACTCGAACATCTGCATTTATGGTAAGTGTACACAACTGTACTATTCCCTTGTGTATGCCTTATTTCTTGGATGAATGTTTCCATCTCTCAGCCCTTCAGAGAAGGCGTATCTAAATCTGCACCATCTAACTGCATGGTTTCTCAACTTCCACTGATGACCTCAAATCCAGTGTTTCCTTCCAGATTTGATCATCACATATTCCCAGGAACCTCTCCCTAGGAAGACTTCTACAAAGCACATGTAAAGGACCCCATTCCTCTAAGGATCTCTGTTTTATGCTGGTTAAAATCATCCTTTCCCTTTCAGGTCAGCCTCTTCTGCGGAAATAAATTTCTTATCCTGGAAAACACCTTTCTCTGTGTTCATCATTGAATCTTAAAACATTTCTGAATTGCAAGTTCAGTCAGCAAATCCTCCTTTCCTTATCTTCCATAAGGATAGAGATGTTTACATTCATCAGTCCTTCTTTCATGCCTAAGGAGGCCACTATAATGAATCTGTCATTTTATACATTTTCCATTTTTTCCCAGCTACACGAACACAGGAAAATACACCTCACACTTTATGGGTGTACTTAGACAGCTGAGGTTGTATTTGGTTAGAACCAAATGTTCCATCTCTTAATTTCCCATAGCAAATAAGTAACTGGAAAATACGGCATCTAAAGTGACCTTAGTTTCCTGGTTAACAATCTGTATTAAATTTTATCATGAAAAATAAGTGCTTGTCCTGTGTTTCATGGACACGTTCTGCTAGAGCAGTTTCTACCCCTGAAGCCTTTCTTTGTAATGCAACCTTGGGTGATGATAACTTGTAGAGAAGCCCCTGTGTCTTCAGTAAATACTTTTGTTAAGACACTAGAGAAGCTGTGTATTATGTCTAGGATGTAGTAGTAGGTTCTCATGAGTTAGACTGACCAGGATTAGCTTGGGACTTTATCTTGCTGTTACTGATCGTGGAGCTACTTATACCAGTTTTGAAAGTTTTATATGCTTACCATAATGATAAATGTGGTTCAGCAGGAACATGCTTGTTAACATACCCACTGTACTTCCCTCTTTTTCTCATGTCAAAAAGATCTGGAGAAGGAGAGTGCTTTGTGGTGCATTACGGGTGAAGTGAAGGGACCTAGTAGCTTGAGAAAGGTTGAGGTATCAAGCTGTCCTAATGCCTTTCAGTTTTATTCCTGCTGTTAGTGAGGATAGACCAACACTTCCATATCTGTTGTTATGGTAAGTATGTAACCTTCATTTTCTTCCATTTGGAACCTTGTAGAGGCAGGCCTTCAGCCCAACATTGACTAGTCGGGCAGTCCATTAAAGGAATTTCTTGTCTAGATATTACTTGGATGTATCCCTCTTCTTGAGAACTGAATTTCATGATTTATGAACTTGCCAATTCAGTATTTCAATGATCTGATTTGGTGAGTTTGAAGTTTTCTCTTGGAAAATGCCTTTCCAGGTGGCTATCATGCTCTTAGGATAGATGTGGTTCCTTACATGAAGACTTCAAGCTCTTTCACAAAGATTCAATTTCCATTAGGACTATCCCATATTTTCTTTTGAAAGCTTTGTTGGAATGGTCTTTAATCCAATCTATTTGCCTTTTTTTGTTTTGTGAAGACAGAAATGAGGGGTAAAGATATCATCTGAAAGTGTTAATCTTCTTCCTATTCATCACTGATGGGTTCGGTTCCAAGCCCTCGGAACCGAGTCAGCCTAATACCAAGCTCGTGTACACCAAAATCTCTTGAGCTAAGCTGCTACCCACAATGCCCTTCTCCCAGTTACCTCAAATCCCGTTTGCCGCGCAGCCATAGGGAAGCGTTTCACCGAGCTGTCCAGCTAAGTGTTGTGTTTTTTTCAAAATTTACAGTATCTTGTAAGTTTTTTTCTCTCAAAACTCTTCTACTTTGTATCTTAACCAGCTCTACCCACGGGTATCCCTTTTACTTACCATCGTTGGTAAACGCCCTTTTTACCCTTGTGGTATTCCAAATACCATTGTTGGTATTTCCTCTCTCACTCCTTCCTTTCTCTACCTTTCTTAGTGTACTGTCCCAAATTTTTGGTATGTCTGAAAAGAAAGGGACTTCGGGGTTTAATCATTGCACTTCTTGCAATGGTAAACTCCCTAATAGCGACCTGCATGAGGAATGTGTATATTGTTTGGGGGTTCCACACTTAGCTGTGAAACCTTCCTGTCAGATTTGTGTCAGTTTCAGTCAGTGGACGCTGAATGAAAGAAGAAATAAACTTATTCTTAAAGGCCTGCTTCCTTCTCCTTTTTCTGAGGCTATTTCTGCATTGGAGGTCTCAACCCATCCATCTACAGACAACAAACGTCCTCATTCTGACCCTTCTTCACCGGCTGGTGATAAGGGCAAGCCTCATAAACACAAGGCCCATAAGTCTTCCACGGAGCACAGGATCACCTCCTCGGTTCCGAATACCTCGGCTCCAAGCTCGGCTCCAGTGGCCTCTACAGATATTGTGATGACTTCCACATTGGCGCCGCCGTCTGCACCGACTGCTATGGTTCCTGCTGTGGTTTCGGCTCCAACCATAGTGCCTGCCATTACCTTGGCACCAACGTCCCCCATCTCTGTTCTGAGATTGGTACCGACAACCTCTTCGGAGCCGATGACTTCAGCACTGAGCCCGTTCTCGGCACCGATAGTCCCCCTTTTGCCTGTTTCGAAACTGGAATCCTCAGTGTTTTTACTACAACACGGACCCAGTACTTCCCTGTCTTTGGATCCGTTTGCTGGACAAGTCTTTATTCCCTTTTTGGACCGACCTGACTCCCCCTCAGGTGTGTTGGTAAGGTCCACCAGGAGCCTGTCTGAGTTGGATGTGGTGCGCCTGTTTGATCAGCTGCTGACAGCCCAGGGGGATTACATATTTTCCTAGAACCCATCCCACTCTGGGTTTAGAGTCCATTGCCCCTGCGACTCCCATGTATTCTCCTCCCTTGGACCCTTTGGTTCCGAGGCCCATAACTCCAACATCTGCGGGAGGACTTCTCTCCTCGGCGCAGACAGTGACCTTCTGTGAGGCTCTGAGGCCCCTTTGGGTTTCAGTTCCTTTGGAACCATCCCTTCCTCAATCTCATGCTGGGGGGGGGGGTGGAACCCTCGGTTCCAGGTACGGTTACGGTTGTTTCATCGGCTCTATCTTCAGATCCGTGGGTGACTCCCGCTCTGGGTTTGCTTGAGGCTCGGTCCCCGGGAGCGGGCCACGTGGAGTGGGGTGTGACCCTGGTTCCGAGATTGTCTTCCTCAGTTCTGGGCTCCCACTCCTCTTTGAGTGGGCCTGCCTTCCAGGTGATGGAGAGGGTGCTTGCTTCGGGAAGCAATCCTCCTATGTCGGACCTTCCCCCCGCTCCTTCTGAGCTGCAGCTATCACAGGCCACCCTCCCAGGACACTGTGAGCACAAGCCTTAGGAAACCCCTGTGCAGGGTAACCTCCTTTCTGAGTCTTCTTCAGATGCTCCCACTGAAGAGCCCCCCTCGGAAATGGACATGTAAGAGGAAACACATGGACTCCCCGGAGGAGTCCCTCACTGAAGATACGGACTACGATGTGGAGAAAGGGTCCCCTCGGTCACCCCCTGACGATGTCTCCTTTGGAGACATCCTGGAAATTTTGAGGCAGGGGGTGACTGGAAGCCCTCAAACCCTTCCTCGGAGGAATCCGTATTCCTGCAGGCCTTCTGCTCTCGGCCCTCTACTTCTTGGGTGAACCCTCCCTGCTGATGAGTTAGTCAAGCTCATCGTGCAGTGGGTGTGGAAGAACCCTGAAACCGTTGAGGTCATTCCCCGGAGACCAGACAAGATACTCTCCCCTCCAGAGGAACAGCCCCATTGGTCCAGAGGCTTACCAATAGACATTATGGTGGTGGCGGCTGCCATGAAAAAGGACCTTGTGGAGGAATGTCCTGCTGTCCACCCACCTAACAGAGAGTCCCGGGTGGTGGACAGATTAGGGAAGTGAGTTTTTGCTTCAGCGATCTTTGCTGTCAGGTCTCTGAATTACTTGGCGCATTTTATGAGGCTCCAAAGAGATCTCATCACTGACCTCTCTGGAACCATCGCGGGTCAATTCTCGGACGGGGCACGTGATAAAGTTGCTTCCCAACTTGCCACCCTAGAGTTGATTTCCAACTCGTCCATGAGGTTGCTGTCCAACGTAACCGAAGGGGCAGCTAGAGGTGCAGGTGTAGTTTTGAGACGCCATGTCTGGATGCGCATTTGTGACCTTACGGACTCCTTCAAGTCTTCCATTTTAAACGCCCCTATCGAACAGTCCACTTTGTTCAGTTCTAAGGAGAAGTGCACATTAGCCAGGTGCGAGCAGGATGGAAAAACCTTGTCTGCTGTTGGCCTGCGTTTTTCCAAGCCTCAGCACTCCTTCTCCAGGAACCAGAGGAGTTTAAAGATATGGCACAAAAAATCTCAAGGCCCTTTTCATAGTGCACAATGGTGAGGACTCCCCCAGAGGCCGTGGGGGTTCCAATAATGGAAGATGCCCCTTTCGGGGTAGAGGGACCCCCCGAAATCAGGACTCCAGGGATTCTTTCTCCGGACGACCTTATCAGCGCTTCTAAAGCGCTGCCCGATTTCTTTCCTCTGGAGGCAGTCAGGATTCGTTTCTCTCTGCACCAAGCTGCCTGGCACTCTATTACAGATGATGAGTGGGTGCAGAGAATAATTTCCAGAGGTTACTACATCCCTCTAATCAATCTCTTATCTAAGACCTCCAAAATCCCTTCCCGATGTTCCACCCAGTCAAAGGGAAGAGGCAGCTTCAGAAGTAAGAAAGCCGTGTCTAAAACAAGTCATTCAACAAGTCCCCCCAGACCACTGCAGATCCGCATTTTACTGTAGATTTATTTTGGTGCCAAAAAAGACCGGGGACTGGAGACCCATTTTGGATCTCAGCCAACTAAACAAGTCAGTAGTTCAGACCAATTTCCACATGGTCACGATACAATCCATTCTCCCATTTCTTCGGGTGGGTGTGTGGATGTGCTCGATAGACCTCTGGGATGTGTATTACCACATCAAAATGGACAAACTCTCCAGGAGTCTCCTTTGCTTCTGACTGGGAGTCAGTCATTACCAATTCAGAGCCCTGCCATTCGGTCTCTCGACGGCCCCCAGAATGTTCACGAAATGCCTAGCAGTGGTGACAGCACATCTGAGACTCTGAGATTCCAGGTGTTTCTGTATCTAGATGATTGGCTCCTCTCCGCCCTCACCAAGCACCTACTGGTCAGGGCCCTCCGCTATACTCTAGCACTGGCGGAGTTCCTAAGCATCACTATACACTGGGAAAAATCCAACCTCCATCCCACCCAGCAATTGGAATTTATAGGAGCAGTATTCAACACTCAAACAAGCCAAGTCTATCTTCCTCACAGACTTCAGAGATTAAGGTTACAAGTGCAAGTGATACTCTCTCGAAGGAAGATGTCTGCAAGGGAAGTTCTACAGCCTCTGGTGTCTATGGCGGCAGCCATCCCAATTGTTCCCCTAGCCAGATTTGCATATGAGACTACTACAATGGCTCCTTTTGTCCCAGTGGGTATCCAATCTCCATCCCCTGAACTCACAGATCCTCATCACCAACTCCTGCAAGCAAGAGCTCCTCTGGTGGTTGAGAACGGATGAAAATCTTTGGTGTCACCCCTTCCAGACTCCCCAACCCAATGCCACGGTGACAACGGACGTTTCCCTGATAGGGTGGGGGGGGGGCCACTTCCAGGGAAAGACAGTCCAAGGCACATGGTCCAGCCTAGAGGTCAACTTGCATATCAGTGTCCTGGAGTCAAGAGCCGTGCTGTTAGTGTTGCAGGCACTTCATCCGCTCCTTCTGTCATGAACAATTGCTATCCAGTCAGACAACATGTCTGTCATCTGGTACATAAACAAACAGGGAGGGACCAAATCCTATCCCCTATGTCGCAAGGCCATGAGAATTTGGCATTGGGCAATAGCTTCCAACCACCTTTTAATCGCAACGAATATTGCGGGGAGCTCCAACATGATAGCGGACAGGCTGAGCAGATGCATCCTCCATCCTCATGAGTGGTCTCTCAACCCGAGTGTGACTGCAGAAGTCTTCAGCCATTGGGGCCAGCCATGCTGTGATCTTTTTGCTTCCCCCTCAAACAAAAAATGCAGCAGCTACTTTGCCTTCTTTCCCCCACACGGGGAGTCACCGAGGGACGCTTTGACTCGTGATTGGCCTGCAGGTCTCCTCTATGCTTATCCTCCAATAACCCTATTTCTAAGGAAAGCTATTCGGTTGAGATGCAAAGTAATCCTCATTGCACCTTTATGGCCTCGTCAAGCGTGGTTTCCCTTCCTCCGACCTCACCTGTTATAACCTCCTTGGATCCTAGACACTCGTTGGGACCTAATATCTCACCCACAAGGGCTGACTCCCCCAATTCTATCCACTCTCAAGCTGACAGCTTGGCTTCTCCACTTCTGTTAGTTGCCAGGCAAGGAAATCCTCTCCTCATCTGTCCAAGACATTATTCTGGCCTCCCATAAACCATCCATCAGAAAACTCTACAGAGACAAATGGAAAAGATTCGCTAGCTAGTCAGATAATTGGATGCTAGATCCCTTTTCAACTCCTACAGCTGTTATTCTCCACTATCCTTCTGAGTTGTTTGACAATGGGGCATCAGCTTCCACCATTCAAGTCCATTTAGCAGCTATTTCCAATTCCCGTAATGGTTCTAATGGAATCCCTCTTATATCCACCTGACTTTGCAAGACTTTTCTCAAGGGAAGTTTCTATAGCAGACCTCCTATCAGGCAGCCTGTGGAGGCATGGAATCTCTCCCGGGTTCTCCAGTCTCTCCCTCTACCCCACTTTGAGGCTGCTGCGATGTGTGATCTAAAATTCCTGTCATGGAAATCTTTGTTTTTGGTGGCAGCCTCATCAGCCAGACGGGTATCAGAGTTACAAGCCTTATGCATCAAGAGCCCGTATCTGATCTTCCATAAGGATAGAGTATCCCTTCGTACTAATCCATCTTTAATCCCCAAGGTGGTTTCTGACTTCTCTATTAACCAGTCCTTTGAGCTCCCTCTGTTTTTTCCAAATTATTCAAACAATGGAGAATACTGCCTTCATTCATTGAATGTACGTAGACAACTACATTTCTACCTGGACAGGACTAAGTCCTTTCACAAGTCGGACCAACTTTTCATTTCCTTTTCTGGTCCTAGAATGGGATGTGCTGTATCTAAAGTTACTTTGTCAAAATGGCTCAGAGATTGCATTACCTTTTCATATTCTCTTATGAATTAATCTAAGCCTGCTCAAATCAAAGCTCATTCAACTAGGGCTATCGCAACTTCTGTTGCCTTCCACTCCAGGGCTTCCATGGATGACATCTGTGCAGCAGCCATTTGGGCTAAACCCCCATACCTTCATCAAGCATTACAAATTGGATCTGGTCTCCAGGGGAAGAGTGGCCTTCGGCTCAATGGTTCTCAGGAATGTTCTTCCCTAAGGGCTACCCAGGTTCTCCAAGTAGCTTGGGATTCTGTCCCATCAGTGATGAATAGGAAGAAGATTAACAACATCAGATAAAGAAGTTATGTCTTACCATAACGTTCCATCTGAGTTGTTGATCTTCCTCCAGTCATCACACCCTCCATCCGTCCCCCACCAAAGGCTCCTGGCAGATGATCTGGGTCCTTGTGGTGCTTCAGGGTTTCTGCGCAGAGATGGCCTCTGTCTTTGTTTCTTCTGTATGTTGCATGCAAACTTGATCTGAGGTAACTTGGAGAAGGGCATTGTGGGTAGCAGCTTAGCTCGAGTGTTTCTGGTGTACACGAGCTTGGTATTAGGCCGACTCTGTTCCGAGGGCTCTGAACCGAACCCATCAGTGATGACTGAAAGAAGATCAACAACTCAGATGGAACGTTATGGTAAGATGTAACTTCTTTTTTATACACTGGATGCACACCACCAGTTCAGGCATTATCTTAAGTTGATTGCATGAGTTTATGGTGACAGAACATTTGTTTGCCTCCTTTGATCAAGGGAGGAAAGGGTTGGCAGTTGACAAGCAAGCACTTCCCACATGTATTACCAAATCCATTAACTTTGACTATCCAAAAAAATGTTGCTTTCAAATGCTACTCCAACTGAGGTGTGGCTGCTGCAAAACTGTCCCCATTGCAGGTATTTGTGCTGTGGTAACATGAACAATTTTTCTGACTTTACGCAGCATTATTGTGCATCATGTGATTCCCAAGAGTCACTCCTCTTTTTTTTCTTTGGTTCATCATGATCGTCTTTTTAGCCTTTATTCTTAGCTTTTGTCTGGATCCTTCCACCCTGTGGTGTTAAACTGACTGGGATTCAACTCACCACTGATAAGGGTCCCTTTTGTTTGATTGTAGCAGACATATTTTTACTGTCAGTTGGTTTACGTAGCAGTAGAGGTGCCACATTTTTGTTCTCCTTGATTTGATGAAAGTGCTCTTGTTCACTGGTTGATGGGCAAGCTGTTGGTCTCCCAAAGGCTGTGCAATGCTGTCTTAGTGTAGTATTTCTTTAGTTTGAAGGAAGAGTGCTTATTCGCTGTTTGGACGTGAGCTGCTGGAAAGCACATGACATCACTGATGTGCAGGCACAGGCTGCATGCAAGAGCTGAGGAAAAATAGCCAGATTGAAGTGGAAGATTAGAGAAACATACTTTAGATGGTCATCTTCAAGATAAGCTGAAACATTAAGAATCTACCTGTTACTGCTTTGAGGTTCTCCATTGTCATCTTCTGCCTGACAGATTCTTTTGACCATTGCACTGGTTTATGCGAATTGCATTACAGAGGCCAGATGCACACACACATTATATTCACTTTTTAGTCATGTCTCTTGCCCTGACCATCAAGCCCTGTCCTCCTAGCTATTTTACAAAACTGTTTGCTTCCTTGCACGAGAGTGTCTTTTGGCCCATTTGTTCTACTCATCTTTTCCAAAGTCACATGGAAATGAAATGTAATATGCATACCTTTCTGCTGATGAGTTAAGCACTTTGTATAGACTGAAGAAGGGGTAACTGTGACATTGTAATTCTGAGACTACTGTGTATCTCACTGATTCACAAGCAGCCATTTTGTGTGCTACCCAAAGCACAAATCCCTGGCATATCCTAATTTTTAAAAAACAGTTCGGGTATACAAGATAGTCACACAATGTTTTGTAGTTTCAAAGTGCTGTATATTCTTTTACATTTTCGTAATTTATATCTCCTGTAAGCCTTTAATGCATTTTTCCCACAATTTCCAGTCTTTTGCTTTTAAAAACCTATTTGTATGATCATTAATAAAGATGAAATAAGGATAAAAGTATACATCATCTTTTATTTTATCCTGTTAGGCTTTTCCAGGTGACTTCAGAGCTTGAGGCAAAAGAAGCCTTCCTTCAGTATGCTGACAAGCTACGTCCATTCTATGAGAGCTCCAGGCAAGCTCTGCGGCTTGATGCCCTCCAACAGCTGACTGACTGCCTGCGGAATTACCCTGACTGGTCACTGGCTCACATTGCTGTGGAAACTGGTATGCGGGATTGCTTAAAGCACAACTGCATCATTAGGTACAAGTTTTTTTTTTCCTCTGTTTTTTTTTGGGGGGGGGGGGCATTTGGTCATGGTCAGATTTTTTTAGTATTGTTTAAATTAACTTATTGTTTTGTTCAAAATTAGGCTACTGATATGCTGTATATTTGTTTATGTATATTTAGTTTACATATGTATCTACGCATCATTGTGTGGTGTGTGCCTGTACACACACACACACACACACACACACACACACACACACACACGTTTTTCATTAGTATCAGGAGGCATTGCTCAAAGCTGTCTATTCTATATGCATTTTCTTCTTCTTCAACAGATGTGGCCAACTTATCCTAAGGCTGTGCAGTCTTGGTAGATGTCAGATTAAGTAAGGTGGTACAAGGTGTGAAGCCCCATACATTCAGGTGTGGGCACTTGCATCAAGTTCATGCAAGGCTTTTTATTCATAAGATTTTTTTCATGTCCACTTTTGTTGATACAGTGATGCAGACTGTTGGTTAAGGTAGACTTGAAAATTGTATCATGTTTAGTCTTAACCCACTCTGCTTTTTTGTGTGTTTTGGATGTAGCCACAGTTGTAGTAGACAAATGCACTGCACTTTCTGCCCCTTCATAGAGCTACTTTACACATCTCTCAAGCATTCTTGAATTAATTTATAGTTCCTGAACTTTGAACTTTGCTAGGAAATATTTTTCCCATTTTTTTGTTACTCCCATTATATCTTTTTCAACCATTTTACTCCACCCACACACCATTGATGCATGTTTCATAGTCATTGTTTTGTAAAGCAGTGGGGATACTAGGTCATGATATTTGTCTTCTGAGGAATATGTGTGCAGAACAAAAATCAACTGTCACAGGTGAATGTGGAAAAACTGATTGTTTCAAAACTAGAATAGTGGTATATTGCCAGTCTGTGTATTAAACCTATATGCTGGATATGTCATTTAAAGTGCTGGGCTAGATAAATCCAAAGATGAAAGAATACAAATGATGCCACTCTGATGGCTGAAATTTGCGGAGAGTTGATGAGCCTGTTGCTGTAAGAATTGAGAGTGCCAAAGGTGACTTGTTGATCAGATCAAGAAGAAAATAAATCATGTAATCTAACCCTAGGGGTTCTTTGCATATAGATGGGGGTACAATACATACAGAATAATGTTCAGCCAGAGGGGTGAGGTTTAAGGGAAGGACGGAATTGAACAATGTATGTAATGTTGATGTGAATGCTAATTATTCAAAAGAAAATGTGTATACTGTGTAAAAATGTTAGTATGATTTGCTTTCTTTTATATTCATGTATGTGTACCTGTGTCACTGTTTTAATTATGATTTAATAAAGATGCAAGTGAAGCAATAATTTGACATAAAAAAGCCAGTCATTAAGTCTAAAGGCAGAGTGCCTGTATTAATTTCCAGCAGACAAAGTTTACGAATAAGCACTCATCACTGGAAGGGTTGTTTGAAGTGGGAAAAGTAGGTGAATCTCCCTCCTTTCCTAGCAACTGAACCAGAATCTAGCACATATGTGTCAAAAATACACATGCAGGTAGAGCTTTTAGGACAATACAGAACGCTTCTTAGTACAGACTTTCTGTCTCTGGCTACTTTGAGACCTGTGAGATCCAATCTTTATGGCTTATACAAAGTAATTTAGCTTCAAACTATTTTTCAGATAGCTGGACTGAGATTAACTTCTTCTCTTCCAGTATCCTCTGTTACAATGTATTCATTTCAATAGTTAACATACAGGCTGACAAATGGGTACATTTATTTTTCTGTCTAGCAGGATCCAGTGTTAGTACATAAAAACACAAGCAAATTTACAAATACAATTTCAGTGTGCAAGAAGCTGTGTAAACCAGTTCAATATACAAATTACATATAATTATTTACAAAACTCCAGCTAGCTTTAGATCATACTGTCAAGTGTGTACTTGAAAGCCTTCTGAATTGTCCTTAGGGGTGAACTAATTGCTACTGAATCATAAAACAATTTCAGACTTTCACCCTTC